>NC_087439.1:41349328-41663271 GCF_036321535.1 Camelus dromedarius
GAAAAATTCAAAGACATTTCTTTTCAAAATTCTTGCAGTCACAACCTCAGATAATAAAGGCAGAAACCTATATGCAAAGAAAGTAAGTTCATTTGAGGTCTCAAAATAGAAACGGTAAATAAGAGATTATAAAACGTCTCACTGAAGAGAAAAGTTTGATAGGTTTTACCCCACTCCCCCACCCCCCAAAAAAGCAGATTAAGAAAGGTTGTCTCAAACTAGTGCAATGTTTAAAGCTGATTACTTTAAAGTAAAGGTTAGTAATGATTTAATAAAAGTTCCTTTTAAAGATAATTTATGATATGAATTTAAATAACCATATTAAAAGTTGGTTCCCTGTCCCTCATTTAAATCAGATATTACAGAAATATACCAAAATATAGCAATGAAAAACTGAAGCAATTAGTAGAAAAACCATACCTGATGAGGGGAGTAGAATTTCTTGTCACTAGTCAGTCGGTTTCCATCCATAGAGAAAAGGAAGCTGCTTCTTTTGACACTGTCCTCAGATTCAGATTTGGGGAACCTGTTTCCCTGTCCTTTGTTGTTTCCTTCTAGATGCTCCCTCTGTCTTCTTTTCTTTCTTCGGTTCCTCCATTCTTTAGCACTCTTGGAGCTTAATTTGGATGCTTCTGAAGAACTTTCCAACAGCTCTCCTAACCCACCTATTCCACTGAAATCTCTTGAAGCAGCTGATGCTGCTGCAACTGCCTGTTCAAACAAAACCAGGCACTATTTAGGACACAGAACTTTCAAAACAGTTGGCTCTGGTACACATGTTGCCATTTGAGACTATTAACTATATGTGAAAATGTCTTCTGGTCATTTTGTTGTGTTTTACTACAAGAGAGTTTACTTAATAATGACCAACTTTAAACAGTATAAAGCAAAGTGTTAGTTTATGCATTAAGACTAGAAAATTCTGGTTTGGCACATCTTCTGAGGAATCTGTTTTAAAAACTGTTGAGATTAGCTTCATTTCAAGGAACAGTTACTCTCTTAAAAATATCTTCTACAATTTAAAAGCAAATGTTCTCTTAGTGGTGGTTGCTGGTCTGATTACTATTCCAATTCCATCCATAGGTTTGTTCCTCCCACTTGTAATTGTGACAACTAAGTGGTATTTTTTCCTTCTAAATCTAGGGCAAAAGAATTTTTCTTTTCTTTTTTGAGGGAACTCAAAGCATTTAAAGTGTCTACTATTTTACCTCTAGATGGAGATAGTGGGAATGTATTGGCTAGTTTACCCTACCCTTCATTTGAATCATACTCAGTACTATAGTTCCCATTCCTGGGATCATATTAATCCCAGAGACTAACATGATTAATTTGTACATAATACTTTTAGTTTGAAATTTTTAAATGTTTATATAGTATTTATTATTATAAATAACAACAAATTATTAACATATTAATAAGTGCATGAAATAATCATTCAAGGGATTATGAGTACTTCTTCAAATATTTTCTTTCCATTTTTCAGCACTAAGTACACTTAAGCATTTTGAATTTCTGTACCTACTGAAGAAACACAGAAGCTCTGAGGTGAAACATGGCATGCCAGATGTTTTGTATTTTCATTTATATGAATAGTATTTTTAGACTGGAAATGATCTACCATTACTGGAGAAGATATGAAACTCAAAGCTGAGTTCTCACTAAGTATATTCCTGTTTATAAACATAATAATGGAAGTAGAAATGATTAAATTATGAGGATATTGGTTCAACTCTTTACATACATGATTACTAAATACAAACAACTCAAATTTAGCTACCATTTTATTTTATCTTCTCTACTAGACTATAAGCTAGATAGGAATTTTGTCATTTGTGTGTGTATGTGTATCTGTGTGTACATTGCCTAGTATGTCACTTGACATAAAAAAGGCTTCGTAAATGTTTTGTGAATAAAGGTGAAAAGAGGCCATCAGGCTGTCAGTTGTCTCAGACACTGTGGCAGGAGTGGGGGAAGATCAAGACATGCTTGGGCTTGACTTTTCAAGATCTCATTAAACTATGTGTCAGAATGGTCTGTATAATAGAAACATATTTTAGGAAAGAAGATAAAACCTATATTTAATGCTTTGACAACATGTTGTACTTTATGTTTCCTCCTTCTTGAGGAGAAGCAAACCCTCCTAAGTAGCTTCCACTTCTGAATCTCATCTCAACTAATTTTTTTTAAAAAAGGTTTAAAACTAAAGGTGCTATGATACAAATTCTCTGGGATTAAAATGACCCCAGGGATGGGAACCATAGTATTACATATAGTACTAAGTATACGTGTTGTGCTAAGCAACACATAAAATATAACACAAATATTTGTTTATATTGAATACTATGGAAAACCAGATCTAAGACTTGATAAAAGACAATGCTCAACATTTAAATGAAACATTAATTCAGAAATTAGATATTTATAGAATTACATATAATCAGATAACCCAATTTTTAAATTGAATTCTGGATCATCACTTTTATCATCACTTTTAATATCATCAATAATGAAAGATGAGAAATATTAAGGGCCCTTTATAAATATGAATAAGTTTAATAATATTATGTGTAAATAAGGTAAATAAATGAAATACTAATTTGCACCAAGTTAAATATAGTTGCATAGTGCTTGATAAGTAGGATATACATAATATACACCACTCCTTGAAAGAGTGAATGTATACATATATTCTTTTTTATCCAAATAAAGTTCTTAATCCTCCTTTCCACTTTGTATAGGCAGAAATACAACACACAGTGCTAATCATTTATTGACTTATTTGTCGTTAGAAACAAAGGAAGTGGAAGTGGTAGTAATATTCCCTTGCCATAATTCTGAAACTCATGTTCATTTAAATCACTTCCGGAATTTGTTTTGCATAAGACATGATTTCCCTACTTATTCTGGGTAACAGTTTGAATAACTCAAAGCCAAAACAGATTTCTAAAGCAACAACGGTAACCTCCCGACACAACACATTTTCTGTGTCACTCGTCAGCTCAAATCTGTCATTTGTTCCACTTCCAGGGATTTGCCAGTTCTCTCAAAGGCAGATGTTTCCTGTCACCTCCCATGTCTGTGTACCTGTTTATACCCAGCACTGTGACGTGGACAACGTCCTGCTTGCTTAGACTAATACTGTTACTTTCACAACAGGCTTGCTGTATTTCTCTTGTAACAGATAACAAATATGTACTTAATATTTCCACAGGGAATAACATCTTCTTTTTCTTGTAACATTTGTGTGATTTAAAATAGGCTCTATAACTTACTGTCTCTGTGTGTCCTTAAAAAAATAAAACCACATGACTGTGTGATTATACTTCATTGTAAACATAAAATCCAGTTTTAAAATCCCATTTTAAAATCACAAGACATTAACTATACTTATTACAATTCTACCCCTAATTATATTGGATCTCTTGAATGCCACTATTTCTAATTTTGTTCCAAAGCTTACTCCTAAATTTTTCCTATCAGACCAATATACACTGCTATGGAATATGCTATGCTGGACACTATTAGACATTTAAAGATCACAGATTAAATGCCAAACACAGTTATGATGATATAGGACAAAACTTTCTTTGTTGTTTTCTTTCTCCATCTTTTAAAGTTGCACTTGGTTTGTGAGTCAAAAGAGCTTGAATATGACATTTTTTTCATGTCTGAATAATGACTAGCACTAGAGGGTCCCTCAGCAGATATTCAATAAAAATGGAAATGATGCGGGGCTTCATGAAGTCATTAGCTAGATAGAGCTTTTGAAGAGTCACAGGTGGTTAGGAAGACTCACATTACAGGAGCACCAATGATCTTATGGGTGGACTAAGTCTCCCTCTCTCTTTGCCTTCAGCTCCCTCCTCGCCTTCAACATTGGCTATTTACTGGCCATTGTTACCTGCATTGTCAATAAGGAGTTAAAATAGCTAGCTTAGTTCTGTGCCATCCCAGTCAATATTAAAACACTGGGATAAGTTACCCTGGTATCAGTTTAAATTTTTGTAGGTATGAAGCTAAAGCTGAGTCAAATCATGATTTGATCACTGGAATCTAATAACTGACTTTTTAATGAAAAGAATTGACATTTTTTTAGCTGACCTAATTAGGATATAGATAACTAGGTTCTTTAAACTTCTGTTAGACATAGTGCACTTATACTGCTACATTTAAAACATACTCTTTTAACTGATGCCATATTTTACCCTAAAGTGGCTGGATTTCAGAATACATTCTTACTCTTATACTGTGTGTCTGCTTAGTATTTTCAAGCACATTGCTTTCTCTGTTTTTAATCAATGATAAAAGAATAATCCAATTCTTTAAAATACAACTATACACTATCTATATTTATGTATATATTATTTCCTATAACATTTATTTTAAGCTTTGAAATGAAGAAATTCTTTGCCCTGTAAATAGCTATCTTATCTCATTATCTTATAAATGTATTTTATTTGTAGTGATCTGGGATAAACTCAAATACTTGAAATACAGTAGAAATTTCTGGCAAGCATGAAGTATACATTATGAAATTTTCAAGTATCACCAAATTTGTTTATAGCTTTTCTTATAAAATCAATAAACTATAACCATGATACTGCTCTGTACCCAATGGTAAGATGAAAATAGCAGAACCAGCATGTTCAGCAAATGTTAAGTATATGGTTGGGCTGGGTAACCAGCTAAGGAATTCGTTGTCAAATCCATCTCACACACACAAAAAAGCCTCAACAGAAAGGATCTAATGCTATATGTTTTGCATCTTCAAACTCAGATTTATTAAAAACTTAAATTTTCAACCTACAAATTCCAAGGATATACTGTCATTCAAATAATGCTTCAAATATTTGGAAACATCCATCTGAAAAGAAAATCACCATGCACAAGAGTTATTTGGACTTCTGCTTCCGGTCAGGACATAGTAATGGATCAGATTTGATTTTCCTCCTGAAACAACCAGTAAAACAGACTAAATACATGTAACAGTGGTTTTGAAGACATTATACGAATGGGTCATTGGATAGAGTTTTCAGAAGGATCTTCACTCAGTAGCAGGGAATAATTAGCCTTAGACTAAAGGCTGCTCTGGTTCTACCTATCAAATCTTCAAAGGTTTAAAGATGGAAAAGGATCAAACTGTTTATGAGTAATGAAACTATGTTTCCTAACAAGGATCAAGAATTTTTATAGAAATACAAAATATCCAGCACCCCGAAAGCTAAAGTTACAAGTGTCTAGAATTTAACTACAGTTTGTCAGAAATGCAAAAAATTCAGGAATATATGACCAATAATGAAGAAAAAATTATTAAAATTGACCAAAATCTGACACAGATGTTAGAATCAGCAGACAAGGACTTCAGGATTTTAAACAGTTATTATAACTGTATTGTGTATGTTCAAAATGTTAGCTATGTGGGAGATAAAAAAAGATTCAGATCAAGCATTTAGAGATGAAAACTATTCTGTCTGAGATGAAAATTACACTGGGGATTAATGGCAGAAGAAACGATGATAAACTTGAAGACAGAGCAACAGAAACTATCCAAACTAAAATTGACAAACTGATTCTAACACTCATATGAAGCTATACATTTTTAATATATATTTGACCTAGAATAGTCAAAACAGCCTTAAAAAAGAAAAACAAAGTTGGAGAGCTACTAGATTTCAAGATTTACTGAACAGCTACAGTGATTTAAGAGATTGTGATATTGGTCTAAAAAGAAACCAATCAATCAACTGAATAGAATAGAATCCAGAAATAGACTCACTCACATATGAACAATTGATTTTGACAAAGGTTCAGAGGCTATTTAGTGGAAAAAAGATGTTTTGTTCAACAAATGGCGCTGGAATAATTAGATATCTATATGCAAAAAACCTCAACACATAAATCATACCACCTTATGCAAAAATTAACTTAAAATGGGTCATTGACCTAAATAAAGCTGTAAAACTTCCAGATGGAAAATTAGGAGAAAATATTTGTGATGTTGATTTGGCAAAAATTTCTTAGATGCAATACCAAAAGCATGATCAAACATACAATAAAACTTAAAAAACTTTATTTCATCAAAATTAAAAACTTTTACTTTAAAAAAAAAAACCAGTAAGGAGGATGAAAAGACAAGTTGCAGACCAGGAGAAAATATTTGCCAAGCATAACATAAAGGACCAAAGGACTTATTTCCTTTATATATAAAAAATACTCAAAACACATTAATAAGAAAACAAAACAACTCAGCTAAAAAAATGGGCAAAATATCTGAACATCTACTTTACAACAGAAGCCATACAGATAGAAAATAATAATATGAAGAGATGCTCAGCTTCATTAGTCATTAAGAAAATGCAAAGTAAGACAGCAATGAGATGCTTAGTAGAATCGCAAATAAGACTGACCATACCAAATGTTGGCGAAGACATAGAGCAACTATAACTCTCACTGACATGAATCGGGTTTCACTTTGTCTCCCCATGACTTTCACCTTCAAACTTATGTTTTTTTTTTCCTTTTAATCAAATACTGTTCTCTTTCTTCTCTTCAAGACCCGTTCACTGTGCCCCTACCCCAAGCAGCCTTTAATATTAACGAGAATTTAAAGTCAGAATCTAATAGCAGATGCCTTCCTGATATCCTGATATCCTATTGTGCTATAGAAACCCCAAAGGATGGTTAAGAGTAGGTATTCATAAAGTTTTCTTGTTTACATTTGAGATCAATCAACTACAGAATAAAACTTCAAATGTTATAATTAGGAGTGAAACAGGAATAGTTGGAAATAGCAGTTATGTATCATTTTTACATTAACTGAAAATCAGATTCTCCCAAGATTTCGTGAAACAATTGCATAGTTAACCTTAGTCTGAATATGTTTTCTACCTTGAGTTAATTTCCTTATATATAGTGTCTAAAAAGTTACTTTGACTCCAGCTTAAGACACAATTTTAGGTTTGAATAGTTTTCTCTTTTCTGATGGCAATGCCTGTACACCAAACAAAAAGCCAGTTCCAATTAGATCTCTATGGTACAACAATATTCCTACTTAAAACTAACTAATAGTAATCATATAATAATAATAATAATAATAATAATAATAATAATAATAATAATAATAATAATAAATTTTTCTTGTTTATCACTTAGTACCTGAGCTTCTTCCTGTTGCTTTTTAATCTGTTCGAGCATTTGCTGAAATTCAGCCTCTTTCTGTTCGGCCTCTTCTAAGGTGGCCTGATTCTGTTCCTCATAGGCCATGGCCACCACAGCCAGAATCAAATTCACCAGATAAAAAGAGCCCAAGAAAATCACCAAGACAAAAAATATCATATATGTTTTTCCAGCAGCACGTAACGTCTAGGAAAAAAAAACTATTTTATTAAATGTCTCCAAATAAAGATCTGATTATCATCATCATTAGATAGTCAGAAGACAAATGCTTTTTAGCATGCAATGTATTTTGACAAAGGTTTTTTTTTTTTTGGTGTTAAAATGCACACACACAAAGACATAAAACAAATAATAATTAAGTTATTTGAGGCTTCACTGTAGTGTCATTTGATATAAGTACACACATTTCAAATTATAATACATTGGATATATATTTGAGCACACTAAAATGCTTTTCTTAGAGTCTCTTGGGCAATATTTCAAGTAAGAACATGATCTTTAATTCCTTTCAGTGGAGTTCCTACTCTCCATATCGTCTCTACACATCATCTAGTGATAACATCTTTCTTCTCTCCTCTTCTAGCTCCAGTTAACCTTAGGTTTAATTTGAAATTTTTGTATAATTGAGTTTTAAAATCTTTTCACATGCTTTTGTTATATCCACAGCTTATATTATATGTTCAAAGTCATGGACTTTCTTTGCATCCTCCATATCCCCTAGCAGAATGCTTTTACCAAAGACTCTTAATATATGTGTACTGACTGAACAGTTGAGATCCTAGGCAGATTTCCTTTATGCTGGACCCTTCTCTGTATTCTAGGGTGTTATAAACAAATATCCATACTTGTTATTTAATATATATTCATGCTATTTTGTGCATGTTACTTTGAACCTTACTGCTGTACTTTGAATACTTGTGTCCCACCAAAATTCATATGTTGAAATCCTAATGCCCAATGTGATAGTATTAGAAGTGGCCTCTGGGAGGTGCTTAGGTCATGAGAGTGGAGCCCTCATGAATGGGTTTAGTGCCTAATAAAAAGAGCCTCCAGAGAGAACCCTGGCCCCTTCTCCTCCAGGTGATGACACAGCAAGAAGATGTCAGCTTATGAACCAGGAAGAAGGTTCTTCTCAGAATGTAGTCATGCTGGTGTCTTGACTTCCCAGCCTCCAGAACTGTAAGCAATATATTTCTGTTATTTATAAACTGCCTAATGTGTGGCATTTTGCTATAGCAGCCCAAAGGGACTAAGACACTTACCAGCTGGTAAAGGTTCTCCCAGTAGTCTTGAGTCATGAGTCGAAATAGAGACAAGAAAGCCCAGCTAAAAGTATCAAAGCTTGTATAGCCATAGTTGGGGTTTCGACCAGCCTTCACACAGATGTATCCTTCTGGACACTGGCTGTAAGAGAGAAAAATGGAGCTGGGGTCAGCATAGCAACTATAGCTATTTCAATCCATGTGGATTTATTGAAATTGTCAAAACCCAGAGTTGCTGTCTGTGATGAATTTTCTTGCCTTCATTTCCAGAGCACTTTGAATAATTGCTCACAGTGAAGCTGTTATCAGATGAAATTTATTAGGAAAACCAATAAAAAACTTAAGGTATGAAGGAGTCATATATATAGACATTTAGAATGGCAGAGAGGCAGCAACCACACACTTTTGCCTCTGACACCATCAATATCCCTCTCTTTTCAAAGTGGCAAGAATCAATGATTAAAAATGAAAAGCCAGAAAACAGCCAAAACTTAATTAGCCACTTCTATAGAATTTTCTAAAATAAAACTTATATTTTAGAACAATTTTAGATTTGCAGAAAAATCTCAAAGAGAGGACAGAGACTTCCCATATATACCATGCCCAATTTCCCATATTATTAACATCTTATGTTGGTATGGTACATTTCAATCAATATTGCTGCATTATTATTAACCAAAGTCCATAATTTTATTCAAATTTCCCCAGTTTTTCCCTAATAACTTTTTTTATGTCCCAAGATCCCACCAGGATACCTCATTACATTTAGTCATCTTGTCTCTTTAGGCTCCTCTTGACTGTGACAGTTTATCAGACTTTTCCTTGTTTTTGACTACCTTGACAGTTTTGTGAAGTAATTGTCAGGTATTTTGAAGAATGTTCTTCAACTGAGATTTGTTTGATGTTTTTCTCATTATTAGATATTGAGGTTACGGATTTGGGGGAGGAAGAGCACAGACATAAAGTATTGTTATCCTTACATCATCAAGGGTACATGCTATCAATAGTTCTTATCACTGTTGATGCTAACTTTCATCACCTGATTTGAGATAGTGTTTGTCAGGTTTCTCCACTGTAAATTTATTCTTTTTTTCCTTCTTTTTCCATACTGCACTCTTTGCAATAAAGTCACTATGTGCAGTCTACACATAAGGAGCCAGGAGTTATGACCCACCTCCTTAAGAGTAGAGTATGAACATAAATTATTCAGAATTCTTCTGCATGAGATTTAACTATTATCTCTCATTTAAATAAATGACTATTATCTCTCATATAAATAAATATATATATAGATTCAATAAGTTATTTATATAAGTGTACTCATGGATATTCATTTTTTACTTTGAATTATAATACAATTATATTATGTTTATAATATAATGATTGTAATTTTTTGTTCAAATTGTTCCAGTTTTGGCCATTGGACATTTTTCAGTTGACGCCTGTATCTCTTTGACATGACCCATAGTGGTGTGTGTTCTGTTTGTTTTCAGCACTTTCTTACCTTCTGGCACTAAAAGATGCTCCAGGCTCAACTTTTTCTTTCTTTCTTTTTTAATGGAGGTACTGGGGATTGAACCTAGGACCTCGTGCATGCTAAGCTTGCACTCTACCACTGAGCTACACTCCTCCTTTTTTAAAAGCTACTTTATATCTTGTATATTTCCTGTCCCAGTCCTAGAATCAGCCATTTCTCCAAGGAGCCCTAGCTCTTTTATTGAAGAATCGTATTAGAAATCATGATAAATGTGTGTATGTATTTGTGTCTACATATGTATCTCCTCACTTTGTCAGCTGAGGGCCTAGAAGCAATGTCACTGCCTTGGCAATAAATGCAGCACCCAGATCTGGGTTTCTAATACTGTATATATATTTCTATATGTAGCCATCTGTGCCTAGATTAAGCTAAACATGAGCTCATACTCATTTCTCCAACTTTATTTCATTACTACAGGATCATTCCAGACTCTTCGCTTTGCTTCTCTGTAACCCCTCACTCCAAAGTGAGAAACCTGGCTTCTGTCATCTGCTATATAAATACTTAATTGTTCAGGACAAGTATAAATGCATAGTTGTTTCAGGATTGTTAATCCACACTATCATGGGAAACAACTTTATCAAATAGATTTCCTTTTCACTTTAGTCTTTCAGACTCCACTCATTTCCAAAATTTCTTAGATTAGCGTCTATTCTCCTCCTTCAGTGTGGTTATTTTATACATATAAAATATATTTAGATACCTTTGTCACATTCTGTATTTCAACCTGGGATCCTCTAACCTGACATGATTTAAAACATTTTTAAACACGATTTTAAAAAATTTCACATATACTGTTAAGCCTTCGTGCTGTAAAGTTCTTTGAATTTGACAAATGCTTAACGTTCACCATTTCAGAATCATACAGAATAGTTTCTCCACCCTAAAAAAAAAATCCCCTGTGCATCACCCAGTCAAGCCCCTACCCTGAACTCCTGGAAAACACTGATGTTTTTATCATCTCTGTTTGTCTTATTCAGAATGTCATGTAATTGGAGTTATACAGAATGTAGCTTTTTCAGATTGGCTTTTTTCACTTATTAATGTGCATTTAATGTTCATCAATGTTTTTATAGCTTGATAGCTCATTTCTTTCTATTATTCAGTAATATTTCATTGTATGAGTATACCACAGTTTGTTTATCTATTCACCTCTTGGACATCTTGATTGCTTCCAGTTTCTTGTGAATCTGAATACAGCTGCTATAAACAAATACTCAGATAATGTTTTTGTGTGGATATAAATTTTCATAATAATTGGCTAAATAGTAGGGCAGTTGCTGAATTGTATGGTAATGCTGTGTTTATTTTGTAAGAAACTGACAAATTGTCTTTTAAAGTGGCTGTACTATTTTTACATTCCAACTAGCAGTGAATGAGAATTCCTGTTGTTCTGCATCTTCACTAGCAGTTGGTATTGTCAGATTTTTTTTAATTTTAGTCATTCTAATAGGTATATGATAGTAATTCATTGTTGTTTTACTTTTCAACTCCCTAATGAAAAATGATGTTGAGCATCTTTATATATATATCCATATTAGCCATCTGTGTATATTCTTTTGTAAGGTGTCTGTTCAGATTTTTGTCCATTTTTAAATTGAGTTATTCATTTTCTTTTTGTTGAGTTTTAAGGGTGCTTTGTGTATTTTGGATACAAGTCCTTTATTAGATATGTGTTTTGCAGTTTTTTTTCCCCCATTCTATGGCTTGTCTTTACTCCCTTTAAAGTGTCTTTGCAGAGCAGAAGCTTTTAATTTAAAAATGTCCAATTTATTAATTGTTTTGTTTATGGATTGTGCTATTGGGGTTACATTTAAAAACTCATCACAAAATCCAAAGTCATGTAGCTTTTATTTTGTGTTTTCTTAAAAAAATCTTATAGTTTTGCATTTTACATTTAGGTCTAGGATTGGTTTTGAGTTAATTTTTGTGTAAGGTGTGAAGCTGACTCTAGGTTCATTTCTTTGCATAATGGATCTCCAATTGTTTTAACACCATTTGTTGAAAAAACTTTCCTATCTCTATTGAATTGCATTTTCTCCTTTGCCAAAAATTAGTTGACTACATTTGTGTGGTCTATTTTTTTGGCTCTCTGTTCTGTTTCATTGATCTGTAAATCTCTTCTTTTTTCTAATATCATACTGTCTTGATTACTGTAGCCTTATAGGAAGTCTTGAAATTGTGTAGATTTCTTTAGAATTTATTTGACATTTAACAATAGAGGGACTGTCAGTTTTATTATGTAAATTACCTGACCCATAATAGGTACTCAATAAAGGGAAATGATTATTGTGGTTTAATAGGGATAAAGTATTTATTAACCAATCTTATCCAAAATTTTATCTAGGCTTTTAAATTAACCATAATATTAAAAACAATAGCTAACATGCAATAAATGTTTATGATCGACCAGGTACTAGTACAAGTGCTTTATATGGATTAAGTAATTAATCACCATAACAACCCCATGGGAGAGACAATATTACTCTCCTCGTTTTAGAAATAAACTCAAATGCAGAGAGCTTTGGACACTTCTCCAATGTAAAAAAGTTTGTAAATGGTGGAGTTAGGATTTGAACCCAGGTATATATGAACCATAGAACCTATACTCTTATTCACTACACTCTCCTAACAAAGTTTGGGAAAATTATCAGGAAAAAAAAAATTCCAACTGTGTGTCTGGTGTATGGTTTCAATAAGATCTTGTGGTCTCTTCGATCTTTATGGTCACATTAGTTTCCCATTTTCTAGGATGACTCAAAATATGTTCTGCGTAAGTTTTGTGATCTGAGAGTCAGTTACTATTGCTATCCCTTGGCTTCTAAAAAATTCAGTCTCTACCCTGACTTAAAATTAATTTACAGTACTCTTGGCAAAATATGTTAAGTATGAGAGACCAGCAGAATGACTAAGATATTACAGCATCTCTTATTGTAGAATGTGACAAAAAAGAACTTCAAAATATGCAGACTCAGACTTGCACATGCCTTTGACATTCATCTGCCACGTGGCTTCCTTGCACATAGGGTTTTATGCTATTTCAAGAATACCTAAGTCTCTCAAAGTAGTTTCCCAACTGGGTTTGCACCCTGAAAACCATGTTACAGTCTAGATCTTTTCCAGCCACAGCAAAACTCATCCCATCAACATATCCTCACACCAATCAAAATGTGTCCATCTTATGTTTCCTTCCCTGTAATTCTTAAATGGCTCTGATGGGTTTATAGATAAGACAGACTCTGAGTCTTCACACTTGGAGCGATAATTCAGGTACATTTTTAACTGAAATTCTGGAGAAAAGGTCTTGACCCAAAGGGATAATTTTAATGGCTGTGAGTTAGAGCTGATACCAATCCAATAAGACAGAGAAGGTACTTCCTAAGTAGGCTGCACCACTCTATTATATACATGTAAGGCTACCCATGTATATTTTTTCTATTTGCTTTTTTTCCCAAAGTGTTCTACATCTTTAAAAAAAGTGTTCCTTACCCTGCATCTGAGCCATTTCCACAGAGTAAAGGGTCTTTTTGTCCATCCAAAACATAAAAGTGACCTGTTAATATAAAGAATACATTATTTCATTTTGTATCAATCCTATTGACATTAGGAATAAATGAGAATTTGGCTATCTCAGTTATTTCCAAAGTGGACACCAATAAAGTAATTTATAAAGATGGCTTCAGGCCCACAGCCTCAACTATTTAGTTGAAAACTCTTTCAGCAACACTAAGATTAACCATGGAGTAGTATTTCTTACTGTCATCTTCAATGTAATCCTTCCAGTTAAACGTGCTCATTGTTACATTAACAAATGTCCCATTTGTATTCACTGTGCCATTAAAGAAGGAGGTGGTGTTGGTTTCAAAAGCAGAATCGCTTGGGGGCCATTGCAAGCATTTATTCCGCAGGTTGCCCATGAACAGCTGCAGACCAATTAGAGCAAACACGCTCAGACAGAACACAGTCAAAATCATGACGTCAGAAAGCTTCTTCACAGACTGGATCAGGGCACCCACGATGGTCTTCAAACCTGAGGAGAGAGAATGATAGGTCAGCTGAGGAAGAGTGCCCTAAGCCACAGTGTCTTCTTAATAGTCACACACATTCTTTCCCCGCAAACAACTGCTTGACTGTTTAGACTCCAAAGCTTTATGGACAGCCAGATGGTTTGGGAAATGGGATGAAGAGCAGATTTTATTTATGAACAGTGTACTTCTGGAGTTTCAAAATGAAAGCGTATATATCTGAGCAGGAAGTTTTTTTAATGTATTGTTTTATGTGCTGCCATAAACACATAAAGACAAACCTGAAGTTATTTTCCACTTCAGACTTTGTGTTTCATGAGACTGTTTCTCTCCAATCATTTTTTATACTAGCCTCCAAGTAGCAATGATTTAGAGGAGAAAAGAATCTTGAAATAATAAAAATCCCATGCCATTAATATGCTGTTCAGTAATAATCTTTTCTCCTTTATAAAAGGAGATCCATTTTCAAAATAGATCTGCAGTAAATGGTAAAATCTCAATCAGTTAGTAAAGCCATGTTAGCAAAGCTTTTTTAGAATGTAAAAGAGAATACACTACATAATAAACGCAAAAAAAGTGGGTGAGAAAGAGAGCAAAACTAGTATTTTTTATAGACATCTCATGCAATTCTGTTAAACTCAAAGGCTGACTTTATAAAAAAGCATGTAATTTCATTTGGCATTCTTGAAGATGACAAACAAAAATAATAAGCAACAAGGCTAATGTTACAAGTGTAATTTCAACCTCAGTGTTATTACAGTATATCTAAAATCAGCCTCGGTGTTTAACCTGGCTCTCACCTGGAATGACTGAAATTGTTTTCAGTGCTCGGAGAACTCTGAATGTTCTCAATGCTGAGACATTGCCCAGGTCCACAAACTCTGTCACATATCTGTAATAGGGAGTTCACACACAAACACAATAACACAAAATAGAAGTTTGATATATAAGAGGGGCCTACCATCTTGCACCAGTTTTTTCTTACCTGGAATTACAGAAATAGTTTTCAGAGCTCTTAAGACTCTGAAAGTTCGAAGGGCTGAAACATTGCCTAGGCTTACAAATTCTGTTACATACCTGTAGAATTAAATCAGAGTTACTGATAGTTTTGGCAAAGTTTATACTAAATAAAGAATGAAAGGTGGGTTGGTTTGACATATAGAGCCGTTTGAATTTTATGGAATTGCTATAGACTTCAGGGTATCATGTGCTAAAAGCTGCCTTTAAGGAATAAAATTGTGTTTCTTTATTTCAATGAAATTTTCACTAATATCAACAAGTTTGTTTGCAAAACTAATCAAAGTACAGTTGGTGGTATTAAATTATAGTCAATGAATAACTTCATTTTGATGAAGTGAAAGACTGAATGACATGAAAGTAATTCCAGTTATTGCTCATTTACCAGATATATTTACCTTGCAATATATATTCTAATAGGTATCCTCAGAATATATAAGGCATATGGTTAATTTGGCTAATAAGCAAACTACATTTAAAATATGTCACAACTACTTGGGTTATGCACCGACTGTTTTCATTCCTTTGAGCTTAACATATTTTCAAAAATACTCACGCCATCACAATGACACTGAAATCCAACCAGTTCCATGGATCACGAAGAAATGTAAAATCTTCTAAGCAAAACCCTCTAGCCAAGATTTTTATGAGTGACTCAAAGGTATAGATTCCAGTGAATGTGTACCTAGGAAAAGCATCCAAACAAAAATAACAGTTTTATTTGAACTGTTAAAATATATGTTTTCAAATACAGCAAATCCTATCCTTTGGTGGTTTTTAGTTCATGAAGCTCTTGTTCCTCATTTCTGCTTATAAAAAGCCTACTAGTTTAATTAATCTTATGAGCTTGAGTAAAGGGTTAAATTGAACAGATATTTTCCACAAAGAATCTGATTTTGTTTAAATATTTAGGTTTTAGAATAACAGTTTCATGTGTTTTATAATCATCAGGCTTGATCTTCTAGAGCAACACTGTTTGATTGAAATATAATACAGGCTACATACGTAGTTTTCAAATTTCTAGTAACCAAATAAAAAAGTAAGCAGAAATAAGTAAACTTAATTTGCATATTATGTTTTATTTAAACCAATATATCTGAAGTGTTGTCATTTCAACAGTTAAGATTAGCTAAATTCAAGTTTCAACACATACTTGCGGCTACTGGCTCCCTCACTGGACAGTATAGCTCTAGAGATAACATTTCCTGGATTAATTTACTTATAATAAAATATTTCATTTAAACTTCTTAATGATTAGAGTTATTTTTAGGGATATTTACATGTCTAATCTAGAAAATATACTTCCCCTTTTTATGCTTAAGAATCAGGAACAGAGTTATAAATCTGCTTCTCTCTCTCTTCCTCCCTTCCTCTTTCTCTCCCTAAATATATATATATATATATACACACACCAGAAAACTTTCAGTTCATTAATATTTTATGTTTATGTGTTTACACCGTTACCAAAATTACCAAAACTCCTGGATAACAAAATTCCTCAATCTAACCTTGCCTCAATTACTGTCTCTCTGCAATTGGGCCAAATCGTTTAAACATGCTTAAATCCAAATTTCAGCCTCCAAAATGGTGAAAGACTCTTCCATTTGCTGTTTGGTAGTGCATTTCTAGCCCTCTCTCCTTTCAGTGTTGACAGTATAAGTTATTTCTGTTTCTTCCAAAAATAGTTCGGTGAGAATATTTGTTTTTCAACATTGGATTCTTTTAAAAAGTACAGTCTAAGTTTGTTCTTCAGTTTACTTCACTCAAGCCGCAAAGATTTAATTTACTTTCATTAAAATCCATTATATTTTCCAGCCTACTTGTATTTTATGTGTGAAAAAAGGAAAGTTATTTTTGCTTTTTTTTCCTGTAGAAATTTCTCTCTTTTGAGGGAACAAAGAAATCAGAGGAAACTGTATATAGAAATCCTCACGTCTAGTTTTCCTGATATACCTCCTCCTTTTTACAACAATTAATAGAGAATAGTTTTGTATAGGTATGTCCATTTGGTAACCCCCAAATCATAAATGGCAACTGAGAATTCTGTTGAATGGCTTGCCTCAACATAAGAACTGGATTCTTTACTAAAATGATTTCTAGGGAACATTTTCAATTTACTATCAAAAAAATCTTTATTGTGTTAAAACACTGACAAATGATGGCTTAGAGTGATTCTGTAAATCCTCATAGACATCTATAATAAATAGAAATAAAAGTATTTGTCACAATAACTTATCTCCTGTTAGACATTACTTTAAAAAATATAGCAGTAAGAACGTAATAAAATTTTCTTTTTCACTGAAACAAAATACCTGATCATAGTATTGTACCATACGTAAATAGCCTGTATAACCTAGATACCTTCTGTTTCCCTGAAAAGCATGTTGCTTTGTCACAATCTCATATGTGACTGACAAACTGAGGAATAATGTTGTTATAATGCAGAAATTGTGTTAGTTAAAGCCCAGTTTTCCTCAGCATATTGATGTTTTGAAATAATCAGGGGCACCTTTTCCTATACATTTTCATGGAACATACTTAACAATAAAAGACCTTAATACTAATGAAAAACTTACGAGAAGTTTCTTCTTTAGTGCAAGCAGCGGCTAGTTTAACATGCCCAAGGCTACTGTGCTTAGACCTTTCCCTCTGTATTAAAATATTGAATCAAATGTTTTATTTTGATGACATCATTCAGATGTCCCCAGGGTCTCCGTTTCAAGAGAGAAAGGACAAAGCCCAGGGTCTGAGACTTCAGGGAGGTTGTTGGCTGAGATTTTAGGTACAAATGTCCGTAGAGCTTTAACTAGGCCAATATCTTTTTAGTGGAATTCTTACTGTTTTTATTAGTGTTCTAATTACAAAGTTTTATAAGTTTTGAGGGCTCTGTCTATAATCATGTTTTCCCCTTAGGCCTTGTTATTTTTTCAGCATGGTTTTGCAAAGACATTCTATTTCCTTTAACAGAACATATCTATGGTGTTTTAGCATGCATGCTGTGTCTAAACTATGTATCTAAACATAATTAAACATCAAAATAACTTAAATACCTAAATGTATTTTTCCTAAATGTGGTGATATAACATATGACCGAAATGCCTAATATAATAATATAGAGCTAAACATCTAAATCTATTTTTATCAGAATATAACAGTAATAGTAATATAATAGAATAAAATAATTTATTTATAAAATTACTCAATGGTCATTGTGTTTTATCTAAAATGAAGTTAACTGTGATCAAGTTTTAACTTTTATGCTAAATGATTGTATAGCTTATCAGCTAATGTATAAAATTAATAACCTTTCTTAAACAGATAACTATCATTTGTTGGAAATGTAAGAAAATTCTCCCAAAGAACTTCCCTTATTTTTTTTTCATATTATGGAAATAACTTTTTCTTTGAAGTGTTTAGCCTGACTTTAAAAAGTGGAAACCATAAATCAGACCATAACTGTAAGGAGATTGCTAGAGAATTTGAGTGTGCATTTCTCATTCCAAGAAGTCATTTCTACTTACTCTACATTCTTTGTCCAGTCTGGAGGGTTACTCAAAGTCATAAATACACAGTTGGTCAAGATAGTGCACATGATAAGCATGCTGAATAAAGTAGATTATAGTTAAGGAATAAATGCTAGTACAATATCGTGGCCATTTACAAATGATCCAATACAGAAAAAAAATCATTAATACAAGTTACCTGTAAAATTAATCTTATGTGTTTGTTTAAAAAAAAATGGCAAAACAGTAAGAAACTTCAAAGCATGTAATATAATCTTGGTCCACTCTTTTTTTATTTTACATCATTCCTCACAAAACTGAAGTCAGTAGAAAGAGACCTCTATTTGAAGCAAAATGAAAATTTTGCATTTCAATGAGTTGTGTGAAATTGCACTGCAAGGGAGAATGACCATTCTTCAGTAAGTTTATAGTAGAAATGTAAAAGTTACATTTCAGATGTCATTTAAAATTTTAACTGACAAACAAAAGGTTAATGACTGTGGTATAATAAGCCTGAGAATTTAGCTTCATATATTCAGGGATTACACTGATTGAGAATTCTACTGTAATTGGGAACTCTAGTAGTCTTAGAATGATGTAACTCGTTCCTTTAGTGTTTACAACATGAGTATAAAGGGAGAGACAATCTTTTGCTAATTAGCTAGTATTATTTTCTAACTTTATTTTTACTTTAGACTGTAGGGGAGCTTATCAGGCCATCTAGTTATCCTCCTGTATCTAGTCCACACCATACCTAAACAAACACTGGTTTAAAACCTTCCTAAGAATTAGCTGTAGTAATTTCTCTTAGAATCTCAATCCAGACTTTACTCGAAGAAACTTATGATTACATATTTTGAGGTAAATCTTTTATTTTAAAACATACTTTCCAATATCAAACCATAAAATGGGAGAATTCAAATGCTTCAAAAGTTATCAGTCCTGTTTTCCCTGTCTCTAGGTTAACTCTGTCTCTTAGTTTTTATGTTAGCCTGTTTTGAATCTGTTTGGATAAGATGCCCATTCTTGAACACTGCCTCTGAAGATCAGCTTTCTATTTTATGATCACTTCTTGAGAATTTTCTTGAAATCCACACCTGTTAAGTCATTTTACATGTACTTTTTGACTATTATTGTAAGTAATTTTAAGGTCAATGATTTTTAAATACATATTATCAGATACATAGGCACATAGTAGTTTAATAAATATTTACTGAAGGAAAGAAGGAAGGAGGAAGTGATGAAGATATAGAACCAATTAAGGCACAAAATTTTGAACATTTGGTAACATACATAATAATACTAAGCACAATAGACTATGTTTCTAATAATGGTTATATATGATCTAATTGAGGTTAATGAAAGTTTGCTGTCGTTTCTACAATACATGTTTCATTTAAACATTCACTATTATGGATGCATTTTTACTTTTAGAATCATTATAGTCATTCTACAATAATCTTGTTATAAATAGCAGAAAATCAATGAGTACAACAGATTAAACGTTATCCTTAACCTCAAAGTTATTTTATATATATTTTTAAAAAGTGACATTTTTTATATAATCAACTACTAGAAGCAGTATTTAGACAATCCACATAAAAAGGATATGAATGTACCAAAATCTTAATAGCAATTTTCCTAACAGGGTTTAGCGGAGTTAACATATACAAGGCAGAGGTGGCACTGAATCGGAAAATTGCCTTCCCTTTATTCAATACTATAAAAGTCTGAAAAAGAAAATAGGAGGAAAAAAACTAGATTAGACGTGTTTTATTTGAGGAGCTTACACACATAAAAATCTTTTTACCTGATTTGTTTGAACTTCTTTGTTTAAACCAGTTTGTATATCATGACTATAAACATGTTAGATGTTTCTCCCCTAAATTAACATATAGCTACAAATAAAGATACGATGTACTATTATCTAATCTGTCTCTAAGGTATCAACTTCCTGATACAAATTGATGATCCTACATAAAAATTTTACCAAATTGTAAAATAACTTTCCAGACTCTATTTAAAGCTTACCATTTGTCTTCAGCTTTGTAACTTTTCAGATTACTCGGTACATACTGCCACTAAAATAATCTTTTATACATATTTTAATTACATCAAGTCTTTTAACTACAAAGTTTAGGAAGGTTCTCTATTTTCCCTATGGTAGTTGTCCTACTTTAAAATGTTCAAACAGACTGAATAATCTGTTTTTGCTGATTCTATAGATCTGCTGGTAATACTGAGAAGGAACAGCTGCATTAAGAATTAGGCTGAAGTACATCATTTCAAAGGGCATTCCATAGATAAAATCCTATGACCTGAAACCTATAATCATCAATTTAGTATTTAAGCTGTGCTACCCAGCGATTTACTACTAGGTCTCTCTAGGATCATCTTTCATTTTTCCCAACAAAGCATCTCTGTTTCAGCCAATTCAATTCACTTGTCAGTCCCAGTCACTCTGTCAGCTTCTTCCCCTGATTCTGAAAATAAGTGTCACAGAATCCTACAGGAAGGAGGCACCTGAGATGTCATGTAATGTAAAATTGCTCCCATTTCAGGTCCACAACAGACCTGACAATGAGGTACCCCCTACAATGACCCACTGTTATATCAAAGGTTCTTGGTCCTGTCTGCATGTTAGAATCTCTTGGGGTGATTTTAAAATTGCCAATATATGAGATCCATGTGAGAGCAATTGAATCAGTTTCTGGAGGATTGGCATAGACAATTGTATGTTAAAAATATTTCCTCAGGAGATTCTAATATGCAGCCAAGGTTGAAAATTCCTACTTTCTGGGAATATCCTCAGCTATCAAAATCACCTCTGCTCTCATGTCTTTCCAGATAAATCATACTGCCTTCTGATCACTCCCCTAATTGTTTCCCTTTTTCAATAAGTCTTAGTGTATTAATATACACATACTGGCATGTTGCTTGTAATTATAGTCAAGTAGCAATTTACATGTAGGGTTCATTCCACTGAGGACTAGGCTAGAAGTTGTTCTAAATAATTGTGCATAAAGAGCCTATTAGCTACTTTTTCTACATTTTTTTCACAGTATTTAATAGCATGGCTTACAAATAAATACTTGTTTTAATTAAATGTGGGTTTACCTTTAAGATGACATTTACCTTTAAGACATCTATTCTATATAACCATTTACTTAATAATATGCTTTTATCCATTAACTAAGTGCTATATCCCATATATTCATGTTCACTGACAACATGCTCTGTTTGAATAGGTATATTGTGAGTATAATATTCATATTTTACAAATATAAAATACTTATATTATGAGTATAAAGGGTACAGAAAACAACTTCTCTGCACATTACCTTTTTTGTATTCAAGACCATGGACACAACCATTACCTAACCAACCATTTTCCATGAATTGCACTCTGTAAATTTGACCAATTCTATGAAGAAGGCAAGCAAACTATTCTTTACTAGCATTGAGATTATCCACATGGAACAGTGGACATTGGGAAGACTGCCCTTGAAGCACACATGCATTAAAGGATTTTCTTGAATTCACAGGATTGAATTACTCAGTATTAAAGTTGAATAATCTAGATCCATTTAGACATTCAATGACAGCAGTAACATGTAAAGTTTACCATAATTTAAAGTGCATTTATTCATGCTTTTTTGAAACAATATCCCTGAAAAAGCTGTTGCCACTTGTGACATCAAGAGAGGATTTTATTTTGAAAAATCTCCAAAAACAATGAACAGGAATGAATTGTCCCTTTAAACCTGCAATCCTCTGCTCTTCCCTCAAGATTAGCCTTTGCAGTACTAACGGGATTAAAAGTGACATGCCAAGGGCGTCTTCAGTGAATTTACTGGTTCTGGAACAGAGCAGACCTTTAAGAACACAATCTCAGTTTATTTCTGGAGACCAATCTCTGACACAAAGAAAACCTGAGAAATGAGGAATAAAACATTAATGTCCTGTATGGTGAAAAAATTATAAGAAAGGCATTTGGAATTTGGGGCCCTTCTATTATTGAGAGAGGTGTCTAAACTGAAAATTATTTGAGAGAATGACAAGTAATTAGAAGAGAGAGAAAAACAGTGTCAATTCCAAAATCTGTTCTCCAAGAAATGATAAGTAATAATGTGACTTAAAAAAAATAGTAATAAGTACTATACTGTTACTAAGGTGACGAATGTTGTATCTGGAAGTATGTTAAACTGGATATTACCCACTCTGGAATTCTACTTCTTTTTTCCAGATTCACTAAAATTTTCACTACTTGAGGCAAGAATAAGCTTTACATCTCTGAGTAGAACCACATCCATCAGCGAATTCAAAATTATACAACCAATTTTTAACATTTTGTTTTATTCTATTAATAAACACCATATATAGTTTTGTTTAGTGGCTAAGAGCTCTGGCTCTGGAGCCTGACTGCCTAGGTTCAAATCCTGAATCCACCACTTACGGAATGTGACTTTGGTCAAGTTACTTAACTCCTCTGGGCTTCACTTTCCTATCTACAAAATGAGGTTAACATAGTACCTGCCCCACTGGTTCTTTGAATATTAAGTAAGTTAATACCAGGTAAAGCATTCAAATGTACCTGACAAACTATAAGCATAACATATGTTAGCTATTATTATTATCACTGTCACTATTCTCAAGTTTTTACCTGATCAATTTGAATGCCATTAAAATACATTGTGATGTTGCATATCTGATTAAATTAGGTATGTAAACGTATCATTAATTAATGGAAGCAGAGTTACATAATGCTTTACACTTTTAAAATGCCTTTCACCTGCATTATTTCTTAAGATTAACAAGCTCTCTACCATATTTTAAATATAAGAACTTCTCCATTAGCTTCGTATATTAGGTCCTTCTATCATAAGAACCACAAACTATATAGCACCTCAATTTATCTTTATAGACACTTCATAAAGGAAAGCAGTGTCACCAACAGTAAACAGTCTAGATTTCTCTCAAGATGGGTCACAGCCATTACTGAATAAGTCAGTGTTCAAGTCTGGTTCTCAGACAGGGAGGCAATAAAAACTGACTTTGTTAGTACATAAACAGTCTGTTTCCTAGCAGCAGACTCACGTTAACCAAGCTTGAAAGCCTGACGTAAAATTAGAATGCCAATCTATTTATTTAAAACCAGGTATATCACTGTCACATGGGCTGAAATAATTGCTATAGCATAACCAACACATTCTTTCTTTCTAAGCAGATCAGTGGGAAAACAAATTATAATCAGATATTCTTTACCAAAGGTAGAGTCCAAATAAACTGACTTAATTAAATAATGCAGACATTTGATGACATCTTGGTTAGATAGCCTAGTGTAGCCCCTGTACAATGAAGTGACATTTGGGAGGAAAATGCTTTCAGGGCTACTATTAACTAAAGATCTGTCTTTCTGGGAAAATGCTGTTTGTCTCTATTATTCTCTTTTTTCCCCCTTAATTTTACCAATTCCCTCCTTTCTTCATGTAGTAAATGCTTTTAATCATGTCAAGGTATAAGTCATACCCCCACCTCTTGAAGGTATCTTTGCAAATATGCAGTTTGAATAAATAATTTTTAGAGGGAAATTTTATTCTAGTTTTTTGGGGGATGTCTCACTGTCTTCATTGTATATAATACTACAGTAACTAAATTTCAAATTTTTATCAATTCTTTAGTAAAGTAGTAGAATAAATTACTTTTAGAAATATATGAATACATATTACATAGCATCTTTCATGAAACTACGTTAAAAGGAAAAAGAAAGGACCTGTTTTTTTAATTTGCTTTAATTTGTAACTTTAAATAAAATATTTTAAGGCTCATTGTTCAAAGTGTGGCCATGTACTAGCAACATGAATCTCACCTAAGGGCTTGTTGGAAATGCAGGATCTGTGGTCCCACCCCAGATCTATGGAATCAGAATCTGTATTTTAACAAGATCCTCCCATGATGTGAATGTATATGCAAGTTTGAGAAGCACTTATTTAGAGAAATAGGGCTAGTTCTATGTCTGAGTAGTTACTTGTCAGTTCTTTTAGACATCATTGATCTTATAAGTTGTTTGCTGCTTAAAGAATGCAACTTCTTTAGCCATTCCTTTTTAAAGGGCTGGCTTCAACTAATAAAAGTGATCAATATATCCTTTAATCTGTAAGCCAGTAACTCATGGTGATATTAATTTATCTTTAGTGCCTAAATAGGCTCACTTTTATGCTTGTGAATGTGAAATATAAATTGTGGTTATAAGATGCCAAAATACCCAATTAGAAAGCATAGAATCTATCATCCATTTTTTTATTTCCTATAAAACACTGCACAGCTGGTATCAAAAACTAGCTAATTCTGACAAAATTATGTGGTTATTATTGCATTAGGAAGGCACAGTCATAACAGTTGATTTATGCAATATATTGAAAATTTTGAGGGTTATTTTTTGGCCTTTGTTCTTGATATTTTTTTTCTCAGAGTGATGTTTTAACAAAATGTAGGTGTTCCAGAATCTAGCCTGTTACAAATTAAGGTTAAGAGGAGCTCCCAATCATATTGTAGGTTAGTGGGCCAAAAAATGTATCTTTGAGTAAACTTGCTCCTCAATGTATATCTTCTATAGGAGGAGTCTAAGTAAAAGATTATCTGTTACCTTCTAGAATACAAATCTATTGTGAAGAAACCTCAAGCAAAATAAGAAATAAAAAAATAAGTATATGTGCCCCATAACTCTTCTTTCACTTAGCCATTATTCTGTTGTCTACTGTGTGCTTAGATATGTCAGCAGTAACAGATATTTTGCTTTCTTGATGTCAGTTTTAATTTTGACAATATCAATTACTGTGAAACTGTAGAAATTGTTCATCTCTTTATGTCTCTTCACTGTAGCCACATCTTGACTTCATTTCTTATAAATGTTTCTGCTTGTTACACTGTGCTTAAAAGTAAGAAGAAATAAAAAATATTATAAAATCTTTAACAGTAGAAAAGTTATGGTGCAGTATATATATATGAGCCACAGCAAATTAAAGTTAAGAGTTAAAGACGTATTAGAGCAATAAAATCAACACTCACTTTCTTACTGATATAGTATGGGTCCAGGTCCTCCAACGGCTCTGACACCATCCCTGGAGGGATGTCTCCATAAATAAATGGAAGGTTCTTTCCAGCTTCCAAGTCACTGTTTGGCTTTGGTTTGTTCTCATCATCATTGTCTTGTTCTTTCTTGGGCTTCTTGGCTTTCTCTTCTGCAGCATGTTTTTCAATAGCAGCAAGAGATTCTCTAGTAAAAAGGTGGAAGCTTTCAGGTCCTGGGGGTACCAGTAGTGCCTGTGCCATCTTTTCATCCTGCACATTTAATTATGTTTAGTTTCTTGCATAAGAATTGCCTACAATTAAAAAATGCATGGGGGTTAGGAAAGCAAGTGAATGAGAGGGATTAAGAAAATCAACCAAGATGCCATTTAATATTTCTTCTAGTAATTTTTTAAGTATAAATTTTAAGTAGTGCTTTTCGTGCTGCACTACAAATTTTAACTTAGAAACATCATTCAATCTAATTTTCAATGAGCCAGCTTAATATATCTATCAGAAGTCTGTTCTGAGACCTTTGAGCCAAAGTTTAGTATACTTTTAAAAAAGAATAATGCCAGTGGTGCTTGTCAATAAAATTAACTCATTATTTCTCTCCCTCCTTCTTTTATTATAACTTACTAACTCTCCAAATAAATAAATCCTGGTAACAATGCAGTGATATATCCTCAACTCAAAAAAATCTCAGGATAGGAAAGAAGTGTAGCCTAACTCAGCCATTATTCTGATTACCAGCATCATTGACCACTGGTTCTCCAGACAGTGTCTGACCATCAGCAGTAACAGAGAAGTCAAAATTCTGTTTCTTATAGCTTTTCACCTTGGATCCTTCTGAGGCATCTTCTGAAGCAATGCAGAATATATTTACTTCCTTTTCCAGTCTGTTGCTCTTTAACTATTTTTAAGACAATTTTCGTCTTCTTCCTGAATCTTCCATTTGATGTAGTGTAGTAAAAGCATGGACTATGAAGCTAGACTGTGTTCTAAACCCTGGCTCTGCCACCGGCGAGCTGTATGACTTTGCAAAATGTAACCCCTTGGTGCTTCAGTCTTCATTTGTAAAATGGGGATAATACGAGAACCAACTTCTCAGGTATTGTAAGGCATAAATGAATTAATTTATATTGAATGTTTAGAATAGTTCCCAGAATTAGTAAGCACTATATTAGTGCCAGTTATCATAATCTAAATATCTTCAGTTCGTCCAGCCATTTCTTCTGCTGTGGTTTCAGGCATCCTCACAATTCAAGCCACAATCCTTTAAATAAAGTCTTGTCTTGCTGGAACTATAACTGACCGTGGAGGTCAGGAATGGGCTGGGAAGTGCAGAGTACAGGGACACATTTCACACATGTTTACAACATGGCTGGGAGAGAACGGGAGACAAGGCAGACCTGTGGAGTGGACTTGCTCAATTTCCTAGGGAAGGGAAAAAAGTTCTATCTGCTGGAAATGTGACAGAACTGTCAAAAATACAGGAAGTCAGCTACATAAATTTTGAAACATAAGTTAACAGTTATTTTATTTTGCATTGTGCCAAAAATCTCATTTAAAAAATCAAGATAGAAAATAGAAACAATAAAAACAAAAAACAATGAGTACATCAGTCATCTTGTAGGATGGTCTACAACCATGGCATCAAAATAATCATCAATGTCATCTGTGACATTTTCCCTATCCCCAACCACCCACCTGCCTCTGCCCCCACACTTATTCTAGTCTCCATAGTAGGTTATCCATAAATGGCCTTCTAATTCTTGGCAGTTCATTGCATGGATATACTGAGCTTCTAAACAAGGAGAAACTCTAGATCTTATAGTAACATAAGAAAAATAACATAGTTTAATATATGTTTTTGAGTACATATCTGAATTACTGGTTCCTTGGTCTGGTCCTGTGACAAAAAATATTTTAATAGCTGTCTGTGTCTTTTCATTGAATTCATAGTCATATTATGACATTGTTATTATATTTCCTGCTATTATGCAGGTATATTCTAGATAAATCATAAATTATCAGACTTACCAAAAAACTGTTCTATTTTCCCTACTAGATCTGAAAAAGAATTTCTGATTTGTGGTGGGACAAGGCTCTTTTTTTAAGCTCCATCAAGTGTTATATGAACCAGAAGATTTGGGAACATTTATTCTGTTTTTCTTAAAAATCAATCAACTATCTATTGTGTGACTTCTAAGTTCATGGTAAATGGTACAAAGTAGAGTTAATAGTTTCAGCCATTTTATGTCAATTCAATGGCAACATAGTCAGTTCAACTCTAGGCTGCTATGGAATAATCACAGCTCTTGTACTTTTCAGCGTAGGAAGAGTTTGCCCTTAATTACAAAACTTAAATACCCAGGGATGTGTAATCCACCTTTCTCATCACCTGTCATGAATTGAATGGATAAGATTCTCCCCAAGTGCTAAATGAAAATGACACAGCTTGAAAAAAAAATGTCTTTAGAAATTTCTGTGGAACATAGTTGCTTTCTTAAGGGAGAAGAAAGGTTACTTTTGTATTTGAGCATTTACTTGAACTGATTTTGGTTTCTTTATTGACAATGGAATGAAAACCATGCAGCAATTGGTATCAGAGATCTGGATGAGTATTGAGTCTGTTACTAACAGTTTATAATTTAACCTTCCTCAACCTGTGTCATTGAAATACTTTATCATATATGTGGCAACACTTTGCCATAAAGAAATAACTAATTATATTTCATTTAATTGGTGTCTCTTGGTTCCTAAGTTTTAAAATGAAATTTGTTTAAACATATTTAATGTAGAAATCTCTCAGTAATCTTTCCTGATGACTTTGATTTCTCTGAGGTGACATGGAACAAGTACCATCATAAAATCATGAAAATTTATTTAAAAATAAATAATCCTTTACCTTCTTGTTCACTGATCAAGGGCTAGGATAAAAAATTTGGGTCTTGGTCTAAAGGAAGTAGTCTCTTTGAAATTCCCATGCTGCTGACTCTAAATCCCGAGAAGATAGGCCAGTTCCACTCTCAGCTCTTTATCTGCAAGGGGAATAGGGTTTACTCAATATTTGGATAGGCTGAGACATTAAAGATTACAGTGAACTGAGTTTCTCAGGAGTTCATCTACAGTGTTGCTGTTTAGAAACTTTTCATAGTTCTTTGCCAGTTCTATTTTAATTTTTTTCCTCTCTTTCTTGTTCTCTGTGAGCTTATTATACAGAGTTCTTACATAATTTTATATTCCTATTAGAGCAGGCTTTTAAAAATTAATTCCTACTGATGCCTTGGTGTAGAAAATATATTATTAATGAATATATGTGCATTATAATTTATTAAAACATATCAAATTTAACATACCAAATTTTCTCCAGAACTGTCCTTGCAAGGACCAAAAAGGATTAACGATCTGAGGATATGATCTGTTTGATTAAAAAAGTGTCTGTGTGTGTAAAAGTGTGTGAGTAAAACAAATGCATCCTCTGTTAAGAAAGACTGTGGTTCAAAATATCCAATTATAGGGATGGATGGCAGAATTTCAAACCTGGAAGGGACTTTAGGCTCATTTATTCAGGAAATATTTATTGAGGGACTACTATGTATCAATGCTGTGCTTGGACTAGGTTAGGTACCCATGGTCCCAGCCCTTAAGGAATTGACATTACACTGGGAGAGCCAGATTATTATACAAATAATTATATATCGCTGGTTATCATCTGAGGTCCATAAAAGGTAGCAACTTATTCGGCCCAGGGAGGAGTATGGTTTCAGGAAGTTTTCCTGAGGAAGTAATACTGGGCTAGGTTTTGTAGACTAGTTGGGATTTGGCCGACTAGTTGTGGTGGTGGTAGTTGGAGGAAGGTTGGTAGGAAAACATATCAATAGAGACCTGCTAGGTAGGCAGGGAGGCAGCAATGTATATGGCCTCAGACATGAGAGACAGCATGGATTGTTTGGGAGGAACTATATGCAGTTCATTATGGGTGGAGACCAACCCAACCAAAGGGTGTGGTAGGAGAAAGGAACGGAAACTTCAGCAGGATATAGACCACCAAAGTCTCACTCAGCACTCTAAGGTAATCTGTGGGTGGGGGGTGGAGTGTTTACTTTGGAGATCAGGAAGATGGTGGCAGTATGAAGGACAAGCAGGTAGGGAGTGATCCTAGAGCAATGGTTTGCAAACATTTTTGTTTCAGGATCCCTTAATACTCTTAAAATTTATAGACGACCTCAAAGAGCTTTTGTTTAAGGGAAGACTTTCCTATCCATATTTACCATATTAAAAATTAAAATAGGAAATTTAAAAACATGTTTTAATTAGCTTAAGAATAAACCCCTTTTTGTTTACATATAAAACAGATTTTTAATGAAAATAGCCATATTATCTCAAATGAAAAGAATTGAGTGAGAAGAATGAACTTGTTTTACATTTGGCAAATCTCTTTACTGTCTGGCTTAATGGAATACAGCTAGATTCTCGCATCTGCTTCAGTGTTCAGTCTGTTGAGATACATTGTTTTGATTGAGGTACATAAAGAAAATTCTTACACATATATGTAGCTGGAAAGTAAGGAGTCAGGCAATTGTGAATATTCTTCTTTGATGAAAACCAAAACTCTACAAATGGTAGTTTCTTAAATTAGTTTCAGTGTAAAATCTGAAACTGTATCAGTGAACTTTTGACTTTGCCCTTTGGATGGATTTTGCACCATCATGCATGGATCATTTGTAAAATACCAGCACGTTATTCTGCAGATTTTCCAAATTTTGACAAATTTTATTATATAATATTCAAAAATCACATTTGTTAGTATCACCATTGATCTCTTGAGAAAAGTCGTAATGTACTGGGAGGCTGTCAAGCTCCCAGTGTCAGGTAAGTTTTCCAAAATTCCAATTTCCACTTCAAAGCTCCAGTTTTAACATCGACAACAAATGCTGTCATTTGCTTTTCCTGAAATGACAGGTTTTTCCTTTGTTCATTTTTGAGAAAATATCTGCCAAATACCTGAGTCTGAATAACCATAGTTTGTCAGTTCTTTCTTTCAAGTGGAAATAGTGTTTCATGGGGGAAAAGTGGCATATTCAGCTCCTGATACAATTACACAAGTGCTTTTCCTTGAGACAACCATGGTGCTCAGTATGCAGCAGAAATGCTTTATGTATGTTTCCCCTTTCATCATACAGAATATTAAAAATCACATGTTCTTTAAGGTCAAGATTTAATAAAATTAATAATATATACTGCTTCATCAAAGAACTTCTTAGGTGAACTGGCATTTTTTTCTTACTGTGCTTGGTGGTGAGGAAAATAAGGACTCCTCCTACAGTTTGATGCCACTGCCTTGATTCCCACTCAAGCATTAGCAGTTTTACCCCCATGACTTTAGCACTATCAGTGCAAATGTCAAAATGGTGAAAAAAGGCAAATGACACCTTAGGATTATTAAGAAAATAGTTTAGACCTCACAGCCCCTCTGAAAGGAACTCAGGAACACCCTGTTGTCTGCAAACCACCTTTGAGAACAGCTTTCCTAGAAGGAAGCAGATGGACACCAGTGGTCTGGAGCAGAGGGCAAGAGAATTTGACTATAGCTCTACTATTTAAGGGCACAGACTTGGCAATCAGGACTATATTCAAGCCCTGGCTCTGCCATGTTCTAGCACTGTGACCCTGGACAATTTTTTTTAATCTTTTACAGTTTTCAGGTTCCCTATCTACATAATGAAGATAATGATAGCAATGATAACATATACTTCATTAGAGTTAATGTGACCTTTAATGAGGAAACGCATCTAGAGGTAAGCTAGTGCCTGGAAGAAAATAGGCCATCAATAAGTTAGTGAGCAAACAAACCATGGTCCAAGCACTGTGCTCAGGCACAGTTAGAAGAGGTGTAAGGCCAGTAAGATTCTGGGATGACTTGATATGAAGGGTGAAAAGAGTTAGGGGGTAAGTTAATTTCCAAATTTCTGGTTTGAGCCACTAACCCAACCGAGAAGTGGAGAGGTTTGTAGGGCAAAATAATAAATTCTGTTTGAGTTCTTAGTTTGAGATGCCTTTGAAACAACTGGGTGTATAATTAAGATATGGGTGTGAGACTCAAGAAAGATGTCTGGGCTGTGAATGTATTGATTAAGGAGTCACACTGAAACTGAAGAATATGCATTACATTAATTTAGGAAAAAATAGAAAGATGAAGAGGTGGGACTCTTGTGACCACCAATTTTTAAGGAAAGGGAACATGGAGGATATTAGACAACAGAATCAGAACAGTTACGTAGATGCCAAAAGAGGAATTTCCAGGATGCTAATCAAAACTCATATGTTGGATTTGACAATTAGTCCAATTCCCTGCCTTTAAAATAAATGAGAAACAGGCGCAGAGAAGCTAACTAATCTTCACTGAAGTGTCTATTGACAAATACAGAATGCTGCTCTGAGGCAAAACATTTTCCACAGATTCTATTCTTGACTGACTTTTCCTATTATTGTTGACATTTTTATCTTGAATCTTACTGTTTTGTTATTTAATATTAAAGAGCTAAGCAGCATATAAATAATTACAGAAAAATAGATTTGTGTAGCTCTGTTCAGTTTTCCAGGCTCACATACATGTAACTATGATACTAACATAAGCTGCTGAAACTATATGAAACCAATTAATACAAAACTAATAATTGTTAATGAATCAGAATCTGAGAAAAAAAGGCACAGTAAGTATTTGGGATATGATGTGGCATTACTGCAGCAATGTATTTTTTTTCCCATTAGTCATATAGCCCATGAATTCTCATCTTGCCTAATTTTCCAGAATAGAAGACAGTTTGGTAAATTGTGTTGGTCTACAACCTGTTAGTATCAATACTCTCTGTCTCTCTCTGCAGGGATTTTTATAATTATGTTACAGACAAAGTCAATTAGTTCTGGTCTGTTCCCATGGAAACAAAATTATGTCAGAGGCCGTAAATTTGCCATCTTCAAGAATGAAAAGTTGCTCTGTGTCTTACTACTTGAGAGATCAGGAGAAAAAAAATCCAAATGTATTTTTCATGTTCTTGATGACAAGAGAGCTAGTTGTCACGGAAAGACTGGGTCCATTTCTGAGGAGAAAAGATGCTGTATGTGTTTTCTTGGTATCAAAAAGAGATTATTATGGGAAGGGCATAATCTAAAAGACAAAATGGACCAATTAACTACTGTCCTATTGAAGAAAATTATTAATTTTTTCCAAGGGATTATTCATTTAGGGCTAATGATTGTCTAGTATTTACTACATATCCTCAAGGAACATGTGTGACCAAGAGCATATTTTATCAAAGGCATACACACAGCATTCAGCACATTATAATAATAGCCACTGGACACTCTCCAAGGCAGAATTATGTATTATTGTCTGTATTTTAAAGCAGTTTTGAAATAATACCTTGTTGGTATGCCTACCTAACCAGGTGACTTTGAGGATTAAATAATAATAGTAGATAAAACTCTGCTGAATTATTACTGTCTCAGACACTCTGTCATGTAATTTATGCATACTGACTCATTTAATTGTCATTATAATTTTGTGAGGTTAGTAATATTATTATTCCCATTTTATAGATCCAAAATACCTAGGTGTACGCAGGTTGGATAACTTGTCCAAGTTGCAAAAGTAACAAAGAGCCAGAATTTGAACCCAGATAGTCCAGGAAATAGCCTGGGCCCCAAGCCTACAAAATGGGAAGAATTTTAGTTCATTTTTTTCAGAAACAGAATTAGGATGAGTCAGCTACCTTATTAGGAGGTTATTATGTATAGAGTCCTGTGTTAGGAATGGGGTGGTACAACCTAAGAAATGTAGCAATATAGTCTTCACCTTTGTTTTAATGTAGAAGACAAAACAAATATGAATGAATTAATAGTAAACATAAAACCTACTCTAATAAATACCTGCTCACATGTATGTTAAGCATGGAGTTACTTAAAGGTAAGTTAAGCATTGGACTTATTTAAAGGTAAATTAAAAGCCTAGGCTAGCTGCTTCTTCTGTGTACCTCTTGTTATTAGTGTGATGTCAAGGAATTCAGCATTACTATTGGTTTGGACAAACATATTGAGAAAGCAACTCTATAGTATTGGTATCACTATGCCATGGCCAAATACAAATGAAATCAGACTTTCTCTACCATTGTTCTTTTCCCGTTATCTAAACACATGATTGTCCATACACAAATGTTGTTATTGATTATTAATTTACAGTTTAATAAAAGAATCTATTTTTGCCTTTCTCTCCCTGGACTCAATATCTCTGGAAACAATAGCTGAGTATGAAAGTACAAGTTCATCTCTGTCTTCAGAACAATTTTATCTCGGAAATAATAAGTCTCTTCTAGGAGATGATGTTTCCTATGATTTTGTCTTTCTTTATCAGACAGCTATAAGCTCAGAGAGACACCTGCTAACTAATAACAACTTGGCCAACACTGTAATAGACAAATCAGCATCAATGGTTTTATTAGCTCCTGAGTTTTTCTACTATTTGTTTGCAAACTAAAGTAAGTTTTGCAACAGCCATTCCACTTCGACACCTCCTCCAAACCCCTTGCCAATCATTGGTTAAAGGAATAGGCATTTGGTCCAATTGTGGCCAATTAAAGTTGAGGGGAAGTCTGCAAGTGGGTCTAAAAAAGATTTCTTCTCTCATAAGAAAGAGGCTGAGGAGGAGACAGAATTCTGTGTCCTCTGGACCTTATTGCATCAGGATATGATACATCACACTACTGCAGTCACTTATAACCAGAAGGGATGCCACTGTGAGGGCAAAGCTGACACACGGAGGGTGGCAGATCACAGAGACAGATCTACCCTAGGCTCTTGATGGCTCACTCATCTCTTGGACCCAAACAACCTCTGCACTGCTTGTTACGTTCAATAAACATCCTTCTTGACTTAGATCATTTTAGACAGCTTTTCTAGTTAGTTGCAGCTGATACACCAAACAAATAAATACCCCTCAGTAGGTTCAAAAACTTAGCCAGTCCAAAAGCTGGCTGACAACCAAATACTGACCACGTATTTGGATGTCCTTTACCCTGTACAAACAGGTGAGTTACGGATCCAGTTACCAAATAAATATAATAAAATTCAAGTAAATACAATCCTGGGTAATTCACTAAATACACAGGATGAATGTCACTCTTGAAATAAAAATAAATAAAAAGCTGGGTTAGTTTCTCTTTCTTACATTAATAGCCTTTGTCATTCTACTTCCTGAGGTCATCTCTGCCATGTCTCTAAATGTTTGCCTCCTTGGAGGAACAAACCAGCAAAGAGGCAGGAAGTCACTCTTCTGCCTTCTTTTTGTCTTGAAATAGCTGCTGTTGTTAGCTAATAAAGATTTTAGTTCACTTTCCACAAACACAAATTTATACCCACTAGCAGTTTAGGCACCTTATATAGTCACAGCACCTTTTTCCGGAAAAGCTCCAGGCCGTTTCTGGGAGCTAACTCATTTGTCCTTATGCTATCCTTATAAGAGATTCTGTGTTTTTATTCCAGTAAGCCACTCTACCACACATCCTTGACAGGTATCTCATCCTTGATGAACTCTGATGTGGCTTGGCATCAGCTTTCTTTCTCCATGATCTGTGTGGAAAGAGAACACAGATGAAGTGAGTCCAGCATCTTTGGCATTTAGATTGCTGTGGGTGCTATGGTCTGGGTCTCCGCTTTTGTGCTTTGTATACTTATAGTCCTAGGTCAAGAAAGCAGAACCAATGCAGAGCAGGTTGTTTGACCCTTATAAGCATCATGCCCTTGTGCCCTTATAAGCTCATGGAAGGATGGGGCCAGGAACCACTTTCAGGATTCTGGGAGTGGGGGTGAGGGCCCCACTTTCTTCTTTGACAGCCTTGATTCAGTCACTCCTTCTGAAGGCAGGTTGGAGTTCTAGAGCATCTTCCTGTTCTTCACTCCTACTCCTTTCCCCCCTTTCCCTTCTTTACTTCCTCTTTGTTTCTTTTCTTGAAATATCAGAAAGACTGAAAAGGTAGACCAGTGGACCATGTGGTCAGCATTGATGTTGTGGGTTATTTTTCTAGTTCCTTTTCAGTCTCTTTTCCTCTCCATCTAAAGCTGATTTGATTGATTGACTAAGAACAATAAATCTTATTCAGTAGCTTCTAAGAGTAAATGTTAAGAGGATGAGGCCAAGATGGCGGAGTAGTAGGATGCTTGTAGCTCACCCTCTCCCATAGATACACCAAGACTCATATCCATGGACCCACTCAGCCAACCAGAGCACCTGCAGAACTCCGACAGAACACTGTCCGCTTCAAAAGACAAAAATGCCAAAAATCTGTTTTATTCCTACATAGGCATTAGATAAATAAATAAACTCCTTTAAGGACCACAACAGATAACTGATACTCTATAAGCCACAGTGCCAGAAAGATATGAGCAAGATGAAGAAGCAGAGAAACCATTCCCAATTAAAAGTACAAGAGAAATCCCCTGAAAGAATGATCAATGAAATAGACATTGACAGCCTACTAGATCAAGATTTCAAAAAAAGGAGTGATCAAAGTATTGAAGGAACTAAAAGAGATAGTGTTTAGAGATATAAAATATGTCAAAAATTAAATCAAAGCTATAAAGAAGAGCCAAGTAGAACTGGTAAACTCATTGGCTGAGATGAGAACGGATCTAAAGGCTGTGCAAAGCAGACTAGATAATGCAGAGGAACGGATTAGTGACCTAGAAAACAGGACGACAGAAAGCATCCAATCAGAACAACTGCAAGATAAACAAATAAAGACAAGTGAAAGCAACATAAGGGACCTATGGGATAATATAAAGCATGCCAATCTTCGCATAATAGGAGTCCCAGAAGGGGAAGAAAGATCAAAGGGGATCGAAAAGGTTTTTGAAGAAATCATGACTGAAAACTTCCCAAACGTAAAGAAGGAATCAGATATCCAAGTAGAGGAAGCTCAGAGGGTCCCAAACAGGAAGAACCCAAACAGACCCACACCAAGACATATAATCAAGATGGCCAGAGTCAAGGATAAAGAAATGATTCTAAAGGCAGCAAGAGAAAAGCAAAGAGTGAGTTACAAGGGAACCCCCATAAGGCTCTCAACTGATTTCTCTACACAAACACTACAGGCCAGAAGGGAGTGGCAAGATAGATTCAAAGTCCTGAAAAAAAAAAAAAAGATGCAGCCTAGGATACTTTTTCCAGCAAGGCTATCCTTTAGGATAGAAGGAGAGAGAAAGAATTCCACAGATAAGCAAAAACTAAAAGAGTTTAGCAACACTAAACCCATGCTAAAATAAATATTGAAAGGTCTACGCTAAATAGAAAAGCAGCAGGATGCTACAGATATGAGACTCATAACTGGAAAGGTGATAACTCATGAATTACAAATAAAATAAACACAAAATTGTAAAAGAAGACATCTAAATCATTAAGAGTGGGAGAGGGAAGCAAGAAAATACAGGGTTTTTTTCCTTTCTTTTTTAAATTTTTTGTTTTCGGTAGGATGGGTTCGAGATATAGTAATGGGCTAATAGACTTATAGAAAAGGGTAACCACAAGCCAGAAACTTACAAGGGAGTCACAAAAACTAAATAAAATCCATGATAATACAAAGGAAAATTACCAAACCACAAAAGGAAGAAGAAAGGAACAAAGAGTAAATACCACATCAACTGCAAAGATAAGTTCAAAATGGCAATAAACACACATCTATCATTAATTATTGTAAATGTTAATGGACTAAATGTTTCAGTCAAAAGACATAGAGTGGCAGACTGGATAATAAAGCAAGAACCTTCAATATGCTGCATACAAGAGACCCACTTTAGGGAGAAGGACACATATAGATTGAGAGTGAAAGTATGGAAAAGGATATTCCATACAAATGGAAAAGCCAAAAAAGCAGGTGTTGTAGTACTGATTTCAGACAAAATAGACTTTAAAACAAAGGCCATAAAGAAAGATAAAGAAGGACATTTTATAATGATTAAAGGAGTGATACAAGATGAGGATATTACACTCAATATATATGCACCCAATATAGGAGCACCTAAATACATAAATCAATTACTAACAGAGATAAAGGGGGATATTGATGGGAATACAATCATAGTTGGATATTTTAACACCACATTAACATCACTAGACATATCTTCCAGACAGAAAATAAATATGGCAACAGAGAAACTAAATAATACAATAGAAAAATTAGATTTGGTGGATATTTCAGAGCAGTACACCCCCCAAAAATAGGATACACATTCTTTTCAAGTGCACATGGAACATTTTCTAGGATTTATCATGTACTTGGGCACAAAAGAAACCTCAACAATTTTAAGAAGATAGAAATTATCTCAAGCATCTTTACTGACCACAATGCCATGAAACTAGAAATCAACAACAGAGAAACAAAGGAGAAAAAAAGGAAAGCATAGAGATTAAACAATATGCTATTAAAAAACCAATGGGTCAATGAGGAAATCAAAGCTGAAATTAAAAAATACCTTGAGACAAATGAAATGAAAGCACAACCACACAAAATTTATGGGACACAGCAAAGGCAGTGCTAAGGGGGAAGTTTATAGCAATACAGGCCTTCCTCAAAAAAGAAGAAAATCTCAAATAAATAATTTAACCCACCAACTAAAATAACAAGAAAAAGAAGAACAAAAATCCCCAAAAGGCAGCAGAAGAAAGGAAATTATAAAGATCAGGGAGGAAATAAATAAAATAGAGATTTAAAAAACCATAGAAAAAATCAATCAAACCAAAAGCTGGTTTTTTGAAAAAGTAAATAAAATCAACAAACCTCTGGCCAAACTCACAAAGAAGAATAAAGAGCACAAATTACCAAAATAAGAAAGGAAAATGGAGAAATTACAACAAATAAAATAAATAGAAATACAGAATATCATATGAGAATATTATGAAAAATTATGTGGAACCAAACTGTATAACCGAGAGGAGATGGACAAGTTTCTGGAAACATACAGTCCACCAAGACTGAATCAAGAAGAAACTGACCACTTGAACAAACCGATCACTAGAAATGAAATCAAAATAGCAATAAAAAAATCTCCCTACAAATAAAAGTCCAGGACCTGATGGCTTCACTGGGGAATTCTACCAAACATACAAAGAAGAACTCATACCAGTCCTTCTCAAACTCTTCCAGAAGATTGAAAAGGAGGGAATACTCCCAAACTCATTCTATGAAGCCACCATCACCCTGATACCAAAACCAGGCAAAGACACTACCAAAAAAGAGAATTATAGGCCAATATCACTGATGAACATAGATGCCAAAATCCTCACAGATTATTAGCAAATAGAATCCAACAATACATAAAAAAGATTATACATCATGACCAAGTGAGGTTCATCCCAGGGACACAAGGGTGGTTCAACATATGCAAATCAATCAGTGTAATACATCACATCAACAAGAGAAAGGACAAAAACCACATGATCATCTCAATAGATGCAGAAAAAGCATTTGGTAAAATTCAACACCCATTTGTGATAAAAACTCTCACCAAAGTGGGTATAGAGGGAACATATCTCAACATAATAAAAGCTATATATGACAAACCTACAGCCAGCATAGTACTCAACGGTGAAAAACTCAAAAGCTTCCCACTAAAGTCTGGGACAAGACAAGGATGCACACTATCACCACTCCTATTCAACATAGTCTTGGAAGTCCTAGCCACAGAAATCAGGCAAGAGAGAGAAATAAAAGGGATCCAAATTGGAAAAGAAGAGGTAAAAGTGTCACTATATGCTGATGACATGTTACTATATATAGAAAACCCTAAAAGGTCCACACAAAAACTACTAGAGCTGATCGAAGAATTCAGCAAGGTAGCAGGTTACAAGATTAAGTTTCAAAAATCAGTGGCATTTCTTTACACTAATGATGAATCAACAGAAAAAGAAAGTAAAGAAACAATCCCCTTTAAAATAGCACCCAAAGTAATAAAATACCTAGGAATAAATCTCACCAAGGAGGTGAAAGAATTATATACAGAAAACTATAAACCATTGATGAAGGAAATAAAAGAAGACTTTAAACAATGGAAAGATATCCCATGCTCTTGGATTGGAAGAATCAATATTGTTAAAATGGTCACACTGCCCAAGGCAATCTACAGATTTAATGCAATCCCTATCAAATTACCCAGGACGTATTTCACAGAAGTAGAACAAATCATAATAAAATTTATATGGAACCATCAAAGACCTAGAATTGCCAAAGCATTACTGAAGAGAAAGAAAGAGGCTAGAGGAATAACTCTCCCAGACTTCAGACAATACTATAGAGCTATAGTCATCAAGACAGCATGGTATTGGTGCAAAAACAGACATATAGACCAATGGAACAGAATAGAGAGCCCAGAAATGGACCCACAAACTTTTGGTCAACTCATCTTCGACAAAGGAGGCAAGAATATACAATGGAATAAAGACAGTCTCTTCAGCGAATGGTGTTGGGAAAACTGGAGAGCAGCATGTAAAGCAATGAAGCTAGAACACTCCCTTACACCATACACAAAAATAAACTCAAAATGGATCAAAGACTTAAACATAAGACAAGATACAACAAACCTCCTAGAAGAAAATATAGGCAAAACATTATCTGACATACATCTCAAAAATGTTCTCCTAGAACAGTCTACCCAAGCAATAGAAGTAAAAGCAAGAATAAACAACTGGGACCTAATGAAACTTACAAGCTTCTGCACAGCAAAGGAAACCATAAGGAAAACAAAAAGACAACCTATGGAAGGGGAGAAAACTTTTGCAAATGAAAGCGACAAAGGCTTGATCTCCAGAATATATAAGCAGCTCATATGACTTAATAAGAAACAACCAAACAACTCAATCCAAAAATGGCAAAAGACCTAAACAAGCAATTCTTCAAGGAAAACATACAGATTATCAATAGGCACATTAAAAAATGCTCAATATCACTAATTATCAGAGAAATGCAAATCAAAACTACAATGAGGTATCACCTCACACCAATCAGAATGGCCACCATTCAAAAATCCACAAATGACAAATGCTGGAGAGGCTATGGAGCAAGGGGAACCCTCCTACACTGCTGGTGGGAATGCAGTTTGGTGCAGCCACTATGGAAAACAGTATGGAGATTCCTCAAAAGACTAGGAATAGACTTACCATATGACCCAGCAATCCCACTCCTGGGCATATATCCAGAAGGAAATCTACTTCAGGATGACACCTGCACCCCAATGTTCATAGCAGCACTATTTACAATAGCCAAAACATGGAGACAGCCTAAAAGTCCATCAACAGATGACTGGATAAAGAAGAGGTGGTATATTTATACAATGGAATACTACTCAGCCATAAAAACCGACAACATAATGCCATTTGCAGTAACATGGATGCTCCTGGAGAATGTCATTCTAAGTGAAGTAAGCCAGAAAGAGAAAGAAAAACACCATATGAGATCGCTCATATGTGGAGTCTAAAAAAAAAATGAAAACAAAAATAAACAAACAAAGCATAAATACAAAACAGAAACAGACTCATAAACATAGAATACAAACTTGTGGTTGCCAAGGGGGCAGAGGGTGGGAACGATAGACGGGATTTCAAAATTGTAGAATAGGTAAACAAGATTACACTGTATAGCACAGGGAAGTATACACAAGATCTTATGGTAGCTCACAGAGAAAAAAATGTGACAATGAAAATATGTATGTTCACGTATAACTGAAAAATTGTGCTTTACACTGGAATTTGACACAGCATTGTAAAATGATTATAAATCAATAAAAATGTTAAAAAAAGAGTAAATGTTAGATAAGCAGAGGTGAAAAACTAGCATGCTAAAACCAATGTGTAATATATAACAGTCTGATAGCATATTCCTTTCACCTTAGCCCAATTGAACTGAGGATTATTTGAAAGCATAATATATGTAATTTTTAAATTAGCAGTTGGTATTTTTTTTTTTAAATTCCGTTCACTTATACAAAGCTTGTAAGTCAGACTGGTCTGGACTCTCACTAATAAATCTTCCTTTACAATTTACTATGACCAAAAAAATGAACACTAAGTGTCACCTTTTTATTTACTATAGAGTCTTTTAAATTCATTCCTAAGCTACCAGTCTTTTCTCTAATCTGTCATCAGAATGATTTTTATAAACTGTATATCTTACCTTTATTAAAATTTGTCAGTGGCTCTCAGTGACTTATAGTCACTTTAGCAAAGTGTACAGGTGCCTTTATGATGTGGCCTCTGCCTCTCCTCTCTTACTTTTCACTCAGTAGCAGCACAGACTTGACTCTGCCATTCAGCAGCTGTGTAACATTGAACATATTACCTAACCAATCCAATACTTAGTTCCCATCTATTAAGGGGGTTATAATTCCCAGTGAAACACAGCTGTTGTTAGAATTGAATGATCTTATCTGTGCACACACACAAACACACATGCATGTAAAGTCACTTGTACAATAGCTGATTTAAAGTAGATTTTCCAAAAAAATAAAAAATAAAGTAGATTTTCCATAAAAGCTGGAGGTTTTAGTAGTAATAGAAGTAGCAATAATAGTAATAATAGCATTATAGTTATTATTACTTAAATAACACCTATCAGATTCAAGCATCAGAGCCTGAAGCATTAAATGGTTAAATACATTTATAGCCCTTAAATAAATGTTACTTCTCTCTACTTTAAAGCCACAGCTTAATAAATACTGCTGCTTCTATCCTTCACAGCACACAAGTAACTGGGTTTTAAATACCTTGGTTTCCAGACCAACATATAATGAACATGATGTTAAATAAGCAAAATATCAATTTAGATATTCCATATTATTTTCAGTCTTTTCTTTGGGGACATGGAGGGGAGATGAGGTAGGGAGGGCTGCATATCAAATGAGACCTAAGAGGTTAAGGAGAAACAAAAGAATGGAGTTTGAGAAAGCATGCCAGAAGGTTCTGATTTGCTTGAGTTCTCTCTTCTCCCTCCCCTTGTGAAAATTACTGATCTATGGATCAGAGAAAATGTATCTCACGGCTTGAGCTCCAAAAGGGAGAGGTTTTTTTCAGTCTCAAGTATGCATGGGAAATAGCAATGATTTCTGCATATGGCCTCATGCTCCAATTTAGGCCTCATACTTTAAGTTGAATTATGTCTTAATAAGATCTCTATCTCACTCATATTTCCAAGTAGACCATGGTTTATAGATTAAATGTAAAATAAAATTAGACTACTTGAGTTAAGATGAGAATAAGGAGTCTTTAAATCAGTTCTGAACTTCAGTGAGCATAAGAATCACTTGGACTGACTCCTTGTTAAAGATGCAGATTTCTGTGTTCAGTCTCTGGAGATTGTGAAAAAGTTGGTCTGCAGCAAGGCCCAGGGATCTGCGTTTTAAACAAGCTCCTTAAATGAATTTGGTGGAGGTGGCACATGGATTACAATTTGAGAAGGTTGCTATGAAGGAAAAGAGTAGAGATAGCTACAAATACAAGAAAGGTGCTTTATACAATCAAGGTTGGAATTTAGCTCTGATGTTCCTGGTAGGTAAGAAAAAGTGAAAGCACACTGGGTCACATGTATTTGATCTTGTTTTAGGAAACAAAACCAAAAACAATTCCTAAAAGCTGTGTATAAAGACGAACTTTCTCTAAGAACTAAACTGAGGGAAGAAATTTTGCTTAGGACCATAGCGTAAAGGACACGAGGTAACATGCTGAACAGATGTCTTAAATTTAATTTCATGAAAGACCCATACAAGGTTTAATCAAATAAGTCTTCTAATAATGGCTAAAATTAGTCAAACTTGGTGATTTCCATTAAGTTGGTGATGAGATAAGATGGTTCAGAAACTGTACTTTCAGATTATTTAATATAAGTATTGGACCTGGAAATACCCCCGAAATGGATAGCCTGCCTTTGAAATTACCTTAATAGAATATCAGCAGTTTGGAAATTAAGGGGAAGTTCTTCATACCATGAATGAAGAAGTGGTAGTTCAAGGAGCATGACAGAAGCTTTACTCTGAAAAGAGTAGTTGTCACCAGCAGAGGAACTTTGGACAAAGTTGCTTTAATTTTATTTTTCTTAATCTATTTCTATTTTTACTACTAATGTTATTATTTGTAATACTAATACCAATAATTGAATTTTCTAGAGACAAGTTTAATTTCATTTGCATTTCCTTTTGTGTTAGTTTACCCTAACAATTTATCCTTTAATACCTTCTAGAGTCCAGTGTTAGTTTAATTATTTTCTTACTCCAGCTACATTGGTTTTAACCATCATTTTGCCTCCTTAGTTTATCCTTTATTTTTAGCCATTTATGCTTTTTTCTTTCCTTTCAATCCATTTTATCTTCCTTTATGCTGACAACATGATGTACCTGCTTCAGAATTTTCCAGATCAAAACTATTTCTGGCAGGCATTAGGCTATAAAACTCTGGGGACTCAGTTAGCTCTTTGTGCAAGGACTGAAGCAAATCCAAAGCTGTTCACTGAGGAACTCACAGATTTTGCCAGCAGGTCCATGGCAGAGTTTCCCCATGGGAAAGAGGTAGCCTTCCATCTGGATGGGATCGCTGGTTGGCTCTTCTGTAATAGCTGTACCCTATGAGTTGCTCATTTGATTTTAAGACTTGAGGCTCTTTATCAAGGATATAACTTCAGTGGTCAAATCACCAAGATATTATGAATTGAAAGAGTGGAAGTTTGTCTAGGAAGCAAACCATACATCTGCTTTTCTGGATACTCCAGAGATTCTCCTGGATCGAATTTGACTATTAGAGGGCTTCATGGGGGTCTGTGTTAACTTAAAATCTGGAATTTCTTTCTTTGAGTTGTATAAAATTCGTTTCTGCCCTTACTCTAAAAATGTTGAGCCCAGGAGGCTCAGAGCTAAATGTATATTCTAAGACAGTAACTGCATTAATCCACCATCTTTAACAGCTTTATCATCTACATTTTCTCCATTTTCTTTGTCTTCAACTAACTATTGCACATGGATTTTGAAAAAAATAATATACCATTTTACATGACTTTTTTATAGAGGTGGGATATAATAAATGTCATATTTCTCTAAATACATGATTTAAAAAATTTATTTCTTCTTAAGCATGTGTATGTTTCTTACAAATAAACCATTTTCTCAAGGACTATATTTTATAATGAAAATAAATGTTAAATGTTGAACTTGGAAGCCCAGTATCCTAAATTGAAAAGGATCTTTCAGGCTATCTTGTTTCATCACTTGAGTTTATAGCAGTGGTCCTTAAAATTTAGCATCAGAAGGACCTGTAAGGCTTTCATTAAAACACAGCTTACCAGGCCTCACCCTAGAGTTGCTGATTCTGTAGATATGAGTGAGAACCCAAATTTTGCATTTCTAATAAGTGTACAGAGGATGCTGATGATGCTGGCCCAGGAATCACATTTTGATAATGACTGGCTTACAGAATTCAGAATTTGATGGGTTTTTTTTTTGAAGATAGAAGCATATATACTAGTCATACTGCTCTCATTTTCATGATTTCTCAAAGATGATAGTCATAACTTCTTCAGTCTCATGTGTTCATTTGTTTAATGTCCTGTGGTGTAATTCTTCTGAGCTTGAAATCTCGAAATTTATGATAGTATTTCACAGATGCCTGCAATAGCTTCCTGTGTCTGTGCGTCCAGCCTGACTCCCATGTAGCCTATTTTCACCCAACAGTCAGAGTGATTAGAAGAAAAGAGAAAGCAAATAATGTCATTCCTCTGTGCAAGAGCCTATAGGAGCTACCCAGAGAAAAGGCCAAATACCTTACAATTGCCTCTAAGACCTTATGACCTGGTGTTCCATTTACCTAGGTGAACGCATATCCTGCTCACCTCCTTTCTGACTCCTGTCTAGCCAGACTGGCTTTTGGCTGTCCTCTGCCCCTACCAAACACATGTATACTGTTCCTCTCCTAGGAGTACTCTTCCTCTAGATAGCTGAATGCCTAGCTCCCCCATGTTCTTTAAGTCTTGGTCAAAAGTTTACCTTCTCAAATAGACCTACTGTTCTTCCCCTCCAGTTCCTTACCTGGCTTTATTGTTCCCAAAGCACTTATATCACCTTATTATGTATTCTATAATTTACTTATTTGCAATGTTTATTATTCATTTTCTGTTTCTCCTAGGTGGAACATAAGACTTGGGAGGCTGGAATTTTTGCCTTTTTTGGTCTGTTTTGTTCACCAATGAATCCCAAGTGCATAGAGCAGTGCATAGCACATAGTGGGTGCTCAACAGACATTTTCTGAATAAATGAATTATTTAATTTTAGTTTCTCAAAAAGATTTAATTTTTTTTTTTACTTAGATTTACTATTTAGAAATTCAACCTACAAGTACTCTTTAGAAAGTCTTGTATTCTATGTAAGGCAGCATATTTTATAATAGCACCTCTAGAAAAAATGTGAAATGTCCACTAATAGGGGATTAGCTAAGTAAATAAAGTAACTTGGTTTTGTATCATATAGCCATTAGGATGCTAAAACATAAAAGAACAACAAAAGCCTAATTCTCTATAGGCACAATATCTCCTAATTATGTAGTCCTATTTAATCTAGATCAAAATACATACATTCAAATCCTGTTTACCTCAGAGATAATGGACTGAGTATGCTAAGTTTATCAGACTCTCCTTAAAAGAAAGCAAATTGGGGACTGAAATGTTTTACTTAAAGAATTCCACACTTCAGAATATCTTAGAGAAGTAATAGTAATGATAATAGAGAATACTTGCTGTGTGCCAGGCACTGAGTAGCTCATTTTATCTTCACGATAACCTTTATAGGGTTACTGTGAACCCTATAAAGGAGATAAAGGTTGTTTTTGTCCTCATTTTGCAGGTAAGGAAACAAGCGGGTTCAAGAGGATAAGTTACATGTCCAAGGCCACATGGCTAGTAAATCATGCCACCAAATCCAGTGTCTTTTTTTCTTTAGAAAAAGTAATGATCAGAGTCTCTTTTTACTCATCTGCTTCTCCAGCTTCATATTACACACTCTCCTACATATGTGCTCACCCCTGGTCAAAGTAATCTATTTGCCATTCCCTGAAAGCCCCCCATCTGGCTTCTGGCTTTCAAAAACATTCCCTCTGCCTGAAATATTATTCACCACCAATTGTTGCCTGTTAAAATCCTACCTGCACTCCAAGGCTCATCATACCCAAATTCTGAGTCAGAAGTAATTTTGCCTTCCTCTGAACCCCAGTAAGCATGCATATATTGTCTTTAAAATTCATATAATTATAAGATTTTAACTTCTGCTTTTACTAAGGATGTACCTTATTGCTTCCACATTTACTATTAAATTCCTTGAGGATAAAGATTTCATTGCCTACCTACCACAATACGCAGGATTATTAGATATCTGTTGAATACAATTACCTAAAACAAATTCTGCAGATACCCTATCCAGTGTTGTAGCCCTGGCCACATGCAGGAACTGAGCACTTGAAATGTAACTAGTGCCAAATTTTGAAATGATAATATTTTGAGTATATTGGCTTAAATAAAAAACAGCATTAGTAACATTAATTTCATTTTTTTTGGGTCTTTTTTGATGTCAGCATCTGAAAATTTTCAAAGTACATATGTGGGTCTCATTCTATTTACTTTAGCTAGTGCTGGTCTAGTATATACCTTTACCCTACTCCATCATCCTCCACCAAGTGATCAAACCCGTAAATGAATGTGTGAATTAAGGAAGGGGGCAATCCCCCATTCTGAGATGCGCTAAAAGGAAGGTAGGCACTCTCTGGATAGATAATTTTTTGGTTTTACTTGATCAGATTGTTGTTTTTGTCCTCAAGTCATAGGATTTTGGACCAAGAAACATAAGTGAATTTTCTGTGTGTGTGTGTGTGTGTTTGTGCGTGTGTGTACACATGCATGTGCTTCTGGAGCAGAAACCATATTTAAATCTGAATATAACAGAATTATAGGAAGCTTTTTATTTTGAAGTAAATTGGTATCACGGAAAATTGAAAGCAAACAGAGTTCTCAGCCCAATAAACAATCCTTGATCCATAATCCTACCATAACACAGTTTTGCTTCAGCCGTAAGAGAGAGCCCTCTGAGTTGCCCTCAGCCATGTCTCTCCTGCTTGCTGGTGCCTTGTGCTTTAGGCAGTTTCTTTCCAGGCAACCACAGACTGTTTACTGACTGTAATCAAAGTGACAGAGCACTGTTTTCACAACCGAGTGTTAAGAGTCGATTGCCTTTTTCACTTGGCAACCTGAGGGAACTTGAGGTACAACTTCAGGATAGTGGTGCTTGCTTCTCCGCACGTTACCTGCACTCCTTTGAGGCTTAAAATACAGAGGATTGAGATTTATCTAGCTTGGAACACAGATGCTGTAAGATCTGCCTTCAGATCACTATTAATAGTAAACTCCACTGGAGCACAGGCTGATTTAGGTGGGGCTGAGGTTCAGCTGTCACATGATTCTTCACCAGCCAGAACTCAGCCACCTGAGTAGCTTCTCTATTAAGCATGCCCCCCAAGAAGATGGTTATGATGCTATGGAGTCTGATTACCCTGAGGTGGTGCTGCAGAAGACAGTGTAACATAATGGAAAAGTATGCCCTGCACCATCTTTTTAGAAACAAGAGTTAATGAAAAGGTAAGGAAGAGAAGGAGGAAAACAGAAAGAGGGGAATGAAATCTGTGATTTGGGTAACCTGTGTTCTAGGCTTGTCTTTGACATCACTTGCTGTGATATATTGAACACTCAATGTTTTTGGCATTCAGTGTCCACATCTTTTATAGAGAGGGAGACGGGAGAAATTGACTAGTTCATTTGCAGTGGCTCTTTAATATCTAAAGCTCTGGGACTCTGGACTCGGTGTATTCCAACATTCATCCCTTCTGAGCGACCTGAGGGTATAGCAGTCACCTTATAGTCTAAACCAAATGGTCATTGAATACTGGACTAATCATGTAATTGGGGTTGGCTGTGTTATACCTGTTAGAGTCTCTCTTCATATTCAGAATATTTTAGTGAACTATGTGCTTGCTCAAATTTAAACCACGTTTTTTGATGAATCAATACTATGAATGCCTTGAGTAGAGCATGGCTGGAAGGTTGGTTACTAAAAAGAACTATCCTTCAAATCCCTTCTAACTTTGCATATTCAATTTTGTGTACATGATTTCATTTCAAACAGAGATTGCAGCAACCAGTCTTCTAATTAGAGCCAAGATGGGCATAGCCTGTCCAGCCCTTCCCAGGATGGACGATCTAGCGAGTAAGACCATGGCTAGAGAGTGCAGCAATCATGAGGAGAAAGGTAAGAGCTGAATGGAGAAGATGCTCAGAAGGACAAAACTGGAATTTGTGGCATTTCTACAATGTTCCATGTGTGCTACCTGAACTAACTCCTCAAGGACATGGATAATTCAGGATTCTGATAAAATTGCCTATGTAAAGTTGGTCATTGAATTCACTCATTCTTCAAGTGTCTTTGAACTTTCTAATCAACTTTTGGTAAACCTGGAACTTTCCTAAAAATAATCTATTAATTTTTTTTAAAAAAGGGAAAAAGATACTTGAAGTTTCCACATCAAGGGCCCCTTTTTACATTTTAAATAATTAGTTTTCAAATTTTGTATTCAGGAAAAAATTAATAGACTAAATAGAAAATATTTTGTCATGCATAAAATTCCCTAAATTCAGCTTTCCTGAGGGATATGGATTGTAGGGGGAAAAAAGAGTATTATTTTATGGTTAAATTGGTCTCATAGATGTTGTTTGAAACATAGCACCACTGTACTGCATTTAATGTATATTTTAAAGAAATGTGTCTTACAATGACAGGAGACACTGAGTAAACAACAAGTCTAACAAATGCACTATTGCAGTTTCCTGGGTGTATCTAAACTCTTGTGCTAATTTGCATAGGGATCTGCATCATGATTTGGATGTGCTCTGCCACTTTTCATTTACTCCCAAGCATTACCTTTTTCCTTTTTAAAATATACTAAATGTTTCTGAATAACAAGTTGGAATGATATTCTCTAACGAGTAAAGTTTGTTCTCACAGTTGTCACTGTACTGGTGGAGGGAATGGTCATATCAGCAGTAAACTTTTTGCTCTCTATACTGACTGCATAATATAAGGTGACCCTTCATCAAAAAACATTCCTTTTCTGATTCAGGTTTTCATTCTTATTAATATTTTACTGGTTGGTTATTTACATTTTCATTGTAGACTACCCAAATACTTTGTGTATAAAGGTAGGATATAATTTTTTCAATGATCCAGTGCCAGTTTGAGAACCCAAGCACTATTTCATAGGCATCCATCATAGACTTAGCCTCAAACATAATATTATATTCCTTCTGTTTACCATGCAAGCATCAGCCTCCTGCTTCAAAATACAAATATTCTCATCCTAATATTTAACATATCTTTTATATAGTGATAATTTTCATGACCTGGTTCAGACTGGTAGAGGTCATGAAGAAAGCATAATTGAATAGTAATATTATAGGATGTTTCTCTAGAGAAAAGACTTTAGAATATAATTTGCTCTGAGGGACATAGAGAATTTTTTTAGTAGGGGCAACCACAATCTGCCCCCAGTTGTGAGTAGGGCTGTGGGAAATCAACAAGGAAAAGCAACTGTGGTGTTAACCCAGCAAATACCTCCTTAAAGAGTTGAAAAGGCTGACTCACCTTGGTAATGGAATTCCTTTTAGGAAATGCAATTCATTATTAATTCCACTTAGCTATTAGGTTAATTCACTTCTTCCTCAGAAATGCCACTTTCTGAAAATGCATTTTAAAATGAATTTTGGCTTTAAAATTTTTGTTGGTTTACGGATCTGCCTTTCCTGTAAATTTGCCACAATTGCAGTTTCAAAAATTAGAAATCAGTGTTTTGTTTCCAGCTGAATGACCTGGACATTCAAAAAGTATCTTTCAGTAGACACTTCCTTGATTATTTAAGACTTAATTTTCAAAGGAGTAATTTATAAGGTACAGATAAAAAGAGGGCAAATCACTGTACAAATTGAAGTTCATGGATTCTTATTTCTGAGTGTGCACAATTGTTTATATTGTTAGTTTGCAAAATATACCACAACCAGCAGCTGGGTCAACTTTCAAATAGAGGTAAAGGTAGGAAATGAACAATTTGAAATATAAAACTGCTTTAAACATATAGAATAAATACTGTCTTTTTCAACCAAGGGAGAAATGGACATGAATGTGTTTTTGTTATTTTAAGTATTTACATAGTCTTTTTATTTAACACAACCCACTTATTGGAATTTTGAAATTATTTTGAAAGTCATTTCTCAGCTGTGTTTCACTTTTCTAGCCAAGCTTTCATTAGTTTCTTTTATTTTTCTCTGACTCCCTTTAGTCAATTGGTTCTCAAACCTGGCTGCATATTTGAACTATACTTGCAGAGCTTTTAAACAAACACTGATAACCAGGATTAGCCCCAGAGAATCTAACTGAACTGGCATAAGGGGAAGCCGGCTTTGCTCATTTTTAAGTTTCCCAGGTGATTCCAATGTGCAGCCAGAGCTGTGGGCCACTCTGTGAATAAACTCATCATGTTTCACCTCTTTTTGTTTTCTCTCAGATGTTGCAGATCCATTTCCCATCAACTATTTTTTTTTCTTCTATCATTTTTTGTGAGGTTTTAATAATTTTATTTTCATTTTTCATTTTGCTTTTTCTTTCTGAGTTTCCATATTCTGGCCAAGAAGTTCTCATTCCAGGCATATGTATTTGATTTGTAGTTTTATCTAATGCTACCAAGTTTTATGTCAATGAATTAAAGTTCAGTGATGTAAATATCAGCAGTAAAAGCAGAAATGTGGGAGGTAATACATAGAATATTCAAAGATTTGAAATGAAAGAGATAGAAAAACGGTGGGCAGTTGCATGAGCCTGAAGGAGCAGACAAGAAATCGAAGTGCCACTGTGGCTATCCCTCCAAATACAGTCAAGCCAGTTTCTCTCCGAAGTTTCTTTTCCCTTACTGGTAAAAATACTGGTTGGATTGGCAAAAGGAAAAAATACCTGCCAAAAATCCCTTGGCCATATCCTGTCTGTAGGTATGTTTTGTTGGATCTATCCCAGTGTTGTAAATAATTTGAAATAGATGACAACACTTAACAAGAGGCATATTTTTCATAAAAATCTGGGTTTTTAAGCTTCTTTGGAAAAATCATTTGATTCAACAATCTCCTAGCCCTAAGGAGCTTCCCCTTTTTATAAGGGGCATGAGCTGTGGAGTTCCTTAGTCCTAGTCTGACTAGCTTTACTCATTTTTCTTACCTGCTTTGCCCATGTAGAATTTGGGCTTATTTCCTGATGAATTTATTCTTAAAGTTATTTCCAATCATGATATAAATTCCATGAAAAGAAATTACTCAGAATATCATATCACCCTGAATGTGCCCGATCTCATCAGAATACTTTGTTTAGGTAGAACAAAAGCAACTTATAAAGAGAAAGTGTTACAAGCAAAAACACCAACGACACAGAGAAGCTAAGAAACAGGTGGTAGGTTCCCAAATAGAGGCTTGAGTTCATAAAATGTGTCTTATTAAGCCCTATACAAGAATATCTGGGGTTCTAGTTTAGAAACACAAGGTCACTTAACAGTAAGAATTGGGATTCAGTGAATTATTCCAGTTCCAGCTCTTGGAAAAAGAAAAAGACAAAATGTTCTGTACAACCCAAGTGAGAATAAAGTATCTTCTGAATATTAGGAGATTGAAATTCCCAAAAGTGAGCTTCTTGGCAGAAAATGGTCAAAGTTATTTAAAGAATGACTTCTCATCTTTGAAATCACCCATTGAATAAAACAATATTAAACCACTGTTTAATAATTTAAGGACCATCATTTCTTTCTCTTTCCTCCAGCTCAGAATTTAATCACATGAAGGGCTCCCTGTATGCAGTTTCCAAAATGATGAAAACCTAATTCAGTTATTACAGAAATAACTCCAGACTTTTAAAAGGTTTCTCTGAACTAAAACAACCCCTGAGAATTCCACCTCTAGCCTATATTTACATGCACTGTATTTGTGTATATGTACATTTAATTTGTAAACATGCTTATAAGTTACTTTGCAGTTGTTCTCTAGTTACATATATTGGGCAGAAGTTTCTTTAAAATTCTTTCTATAAAGTCCCTTATCACGTCAAATCCTGGGAAAAAGAGATGGAATATTAAAAGAATCAATCAATAAATATGTGGCACATTAAAACTTGTGGTATCCAGTTGAATGGGTATTCATATAAATTTTAAAAACTTCTGTGGCTAATTATGTGTCTGAATGTAAATTCGAATTTTAGATATCTAAAGAGCTGGTGCCCATCAAGCAGTTCACAGAGCAAAGCCCATCTTTGCTTAGCAGTAGTAAATTTTCTTTATTAATTTATTTTCAAGTAAATGAAAATTAACACTGTTCTGCTCTTAAATAGGTATCTACGCTTGCTGTATCCCATTAAAATGCATCTAAAGACTGTGTTAACTTCACCCCAGTGTGAAAATATTTTCAGGTAAAGCTGAACTAAGAAAAATAGCTTCCTAATCGAAAATAAATATGTGAACTTTCAACAAAGTGACAATATAATTGGCTTTTATCCTTTCCAAATTTTATAACTACCTCAAAGAACAATCTACCTCAAGAACTAGTAGTTCAGATACTAGGTTCTACATTGGATTGCCATTAAAGGTGTTTATGGGGTAAAATTCAAGTGGAAGTAATGATCATTTAGAATTGAAGTTAGTCAAAATTTAAGAATAGATCCTAAGTACAGAAGTGTACTGTTAATATCTTAAATTATATTTCAGGGGTGAGTGGGTAAATTAATCCTCATAGTTTTGGAAAACTGGTAAAACAACCATCAATATTAAGGTGGAATGCATAATATGTTTAGATTACAAATTAAACATTAATTACCAACCTTCAGTGAGTTCACAATGTTCCTATAATGAATGATAATGAGAAAAAAATAATTTGCACAGCAACCCATGTGAAGAAATTTCACTATTTAGTCACATATTCATTCCTTGATGAAAAAGAAGCACTTGTCTTTGTATGCTTACTATCTGGGTACTTTCAGCTAATCCCTAAAAATAAGGAATCACAAGATCTAGGAGTGAGCTGGAGTCAGGGAGATGGACTAGCAACAAATTCCAATCAGAGCACTGTCTGAGAAAACTTCCCCTCATGTCTTTAAGCCTTTCAAACTCAAGGCCATCTCAGATCTGTCTAATCATGAGCCCATTAAGTCATCTTGGCTGCCATGAAGATGAAACTGACAGCACAGCTATCTGAGTCAGATTAAAGAGGCCCGAAGTGGTTGAAGGGAAGGATTAGGAGGCCTGGAGTGTTAAAAGGACATCCCAGCTCTAGTTCCCCAAGAACCCAGTAGCACACGGCTGTCAAGAGTACAAAGCTACATGTAGAGAAAAATCTTCGGAGGGAAGCAGGGATTTTGCAGTTTGTCAACAAGGTCATCGGGCACAATTTGACTTTCCACCTTTTATTGTACCATCAATATGATTTAAGCAGTAGATAGTTTGTGAATTGATCAAATAGCCAACACATACAATCATTTCTGGGACTCAGGTCACAGTAGAAATTATTTGGCATATAAATGTGGTGTTTGGTGAAAACCACATTTTCTTTGTGAATCTTCACAGAGCCTTTTGTCTAATAGGTATATCTAATAAGACACAAGTAAAATAAAGATTCTTGCCCCTATTTTGTTAAAAAGAAGAAAGCCTTTGAAGTGGAGTTTGTGGTAATATATCACTGGGTTAAAGAGTAGTCTTCTCAAAAGTATTATAAGAGTTCTATAAACAATCTAGGAAATGCCCAAGATGTTAATACAAATTGATATTATTATAGGGCACACATTTTTAGTTATTGTTTCAGCAAAGGCACTCTTTCAGGATGAGAATTATTCACTTTTCAACTACAGAATTTCTTGGCAGTTTCATTCGTCCTTCCTGTTGTGGTGGGAGATATATTACCATCACCAGTATTAACAATGATACCTGTTCCTTTTGGCAGGGGTTGGGAAACGGGAGGAGGGGAGGGTGAGCGCTTAATCATGTCCCAGGACATGTAATAAACACTGGACAGACATTATTTATTTACACAATCCTGCAACATAGGTATTATCATTCCTATTTTATAGGTAATGATAGAGGCTCAGAAAGTTTAGATCTTTGCCAATTAATAGTGGAGCTAGGATTCGTTCTGCCAGCCCTTGCTTTTAGCCACTTCTCCATATTGCTTTCTGGTTGTTTCCACCACAGAAGAAGCTGGCCAAGAACCTTCAAAACATCTCTATTTCTCTATCCCCATGTTAAGCACACAATTCATGATAAAATACAACTCAGTAAAAGTCAAAGATGTATCAGATTACAATTAAGCTGAGAAATCAATTGGTGAAAATCCAGATACATTGGAATCATAGAATTTTAAGAATGAAAAGCATCCTTATATATTCTTGATTCCAGTTCTCATCTCTTATAGGTGTCTTTTCTGAGGTGACAGAGCTCATTAGTAGCAGAACTTGAATCAGAAGTCAGGACTTCCGCTCAGAGCTCAACCTATTTTTCTCTACTATACCAATAAATAGTATTATTCTTGACCTTAAAAATGAAGTCACTATTAGATTCTCCAAAAGAATAAGGTACCAAACTTATTTGAGTTATCATTTAATCAAAACATGTTGACTTCTAGAAATTTTGAAAGAGCACGTTTTGTGAAGAACTCTGTATACATTTGCTCTTCACATTGTGACTACATATATAGTCAGAAATGAACAGATTCTTGCAACTATGCTGATAAATTACTAATATTCAGGGCCAACATATAAGTATCCATTCATAAATGTAAAACTGTTTAGAAAGACCAGCTCTGGTGTTTACACAGAACTAAGTTACATTTACCTGTAGAGAAGCATGGCGTGTAAAATAGGCTCATTAACATCCATTTCTGGGAACCCTTTTCAAAGAAACAGTTTTCTTTATATCCTATGGTAGGAGTTCTTCTGAAATATATAAGACCCAGGACTTTTCTCTGAGGGAAATGCTATTTTGTAATGTTTTTAGGGGTAGTATTATTGCTACTCAAGGTAAAATCTTAAATGAAAATCAGTATGTTTTACCATGTCATTAGTGATTATAGTTGTTTTTAAAGCAGAGGCCTCAAGTTCTATTTTCAGGCCAATTTGACCAGTACTGACTGGAAACCCAGGTTGAAATCAGAGGTCTTTATTCCACACAGAGCACTCACTACTTGGACTGATTGTGATGAAATATTTTCATGCAAATTCCTATAGGTACTTATACCTTTATCTTTGTTCTCATATGCTACATTACACCACCTGTTTTATTAAAAAAAAAAAAACCTTTATGATTTTTAAAACTCTTCTTTCAATTAATACTATTGATTTTTCTGCCAGTAATTTTCTGTTCTAATTATATGACTGCTAATTAAATAAAACATTTATGATTATGCTATAAAATTTTTTAAAGAAAGGTACAGAAAATATAGATTATAGATAAAGTAAATAATTATTTTTTGTCTAAGTGGCTCTTCCTGGTAATTGATAATAATGATAATAACCAGTTATTAAATATACACAGAAAAATACAGAAATATATGAAGCTTATGAGACAATTCATCAAGAAGATATATAATACCCTTTAAATCAATAAATTCAATGGTAAATATTTAATATAAAATGATAATATTAAAATAAAGAAATAACGTAATGGAGCATATAGGGATCATTTTATTATTAGAAGGTGAAATCTCTTTTTAATGGTTAGTATTGGTGAGAATAGATGATTTTAGAGACAAATGATAATGTTTTTTAGACAGCTAAATACCTCTATATTGTTATCACTCCCTATATGCATGGCATCTTCAAAGCTGTTTAATAAAAGACTAAAGCACAAGAATGATAGTTCCAATTTCACTACACATGTATGTTTAAAAAATACTTGACACACTGGACATTTAAATAGATAATTTACAGCCACAAAATCAATTAAGTTAGCTTTGTGTAATAAAAAATATTTTCTCTGACTACAATGAATCATAAGTATCTACATGTTTCAAAAATACAAGCTCAGTAATGCCTAGTCTGTACCATAAGTCACCATTTCCAGACAGAGCCTCTATTTCCTTTGAGATAAAGGAATGGTAAGCAGTTTACACATCAAATGAAGCCTTTGGTTCCTATAATTTACATTATAACAACATTAGGCTAAAAATAGCAGCATGAAGATGATTTTAAAATAAGAAAAATGATCTGATGGCTAGATTCTATGGTTCAGATAATTAAATGTTTCGCCAGCTTACCTGATACAACAGAGCCTTATGGATCACAGCATAACAAAGCCCACATCCAAGATGGTTAGAGTATGAGTCTTCCCCTGCAGTTGTTCAGATTTTTGGCCACAGAGGTTTACATATTAACTACAATGTTTGTTTTCTTTTCTTTGCTTTCTCTGTGAACAAGAAAACAAAGAGACCTTTCCAGAATCCTCTCTGCTTATGTCTCCGCTTCCTGTTCTGAGATTCACTCTATGGTACCCAACATATATCAGAAAACAGCTTTGAGGGGGGGAAAAAAAAAAAAAAAGCTGACAGCACTCAACATGGTACCGCCATCTACTGGCAGACACAGAAAATTGAACAAAGGGAAAAACATCCCCATTAGTGTTTATCATAAAGTAAAATGTAACCTATCTTCAGCATATGAGTATGTATAAAAATATTCTTTTGTGTGCTAAATTACTTGAGTATGCAGATTTTTTCTAATATTTTATATTTTTCTAAGTTTTTTTAAGTTTACAGAGTTGATGCAACCATAAACGACTGCAATTAAAAACCTTACAAATTTCTGTTTGAAAATTAGGTTTTTAGATTACCTTACACCTTACATGTAGAGTTTTACAAAATCTCTCTTGTGGTCTGCTCTTGTCTTCTAAAAACTTTTTCTTTTCACGGGAGAATTCTTTTCTGTGAGTAATCTGACTCCTTAAAGAACAGTGTAATAGGCATTCACTGATAGTCATTTTGTGTTGCTTTTTGGTAAAATATTTATAAGAAATAATATCTGAATGTGGAAAAATATTTTAAACTTCAATGATGCCTAGCTAATTTAGATCTATGGAGTATTTAGTGTATGACACAAGGAACAGTTGAAATTCATCTTACATGAGATAATTCAATCATCGGTTATATATTATATCTATATCTTTAAACTACTTAAGAAAACATGATTTATAAGGATATTGAAGCACACAAGACATAAGCAAAATGAAAATTACTTTTATCAGTTTATTAGAAGAGATTTCTTAACTAATCAAAGTGCTATTCATTTTATTTGACTTTTCAATTTACTTTAGAGTGAACAACTATAATTTTATTAGTTTATCGTTAGTTAATTAAATATGTTAATGTTGATGGAACACCTCAATATATGTCAGGCACTGTATGAGCTTTGAAAAGACAGATAAAACCACACAGTACCGTCATCAGGGAGTTTATGTATAAAGAACAGAGAAATATAGCAGATACCATATTTTTATGGCATATGCTCAAGAAGTGTTATTTACTTATTAAATTCCAGCCCCATTTTGCCTAATGGAAGGAAAATAAATCCGGGTGAGTCACTTGAGGCTTTTTGCAATGATTTCAGGTTTACACTCTTCTCATGGAGACTGATCTAAGTCCAAGCATGCTTACATACATGGAGAAAACAGAGTAGGATCCCCAGCCTCCCATGGTTTTATGTGGGCATCCAGTGAGATGTAGAATCCTGTATGATCCTTGGGCATCATCATCTCTCCACGCAGACATCTACCAATGTGCCTACATTCCCATTTAGCCCCAGAAACACTATCGATTCAGTTTTGCATGGCAGTATCCCCTTTTCATGACCATTTGTTACCTCAGGTTTTGTCTGCTCTTTCTCTCGAGTAAGTAACTTTTGTTCCTGTGCTTAGCGGAGGAGGGAAGAAAAACAAGTAGCAGCTTTACATGGTTGCTCTGGGCTGTAATTGGCTGACTTAAGTCTCACGTCCCAAGCATCCCACATGGGCAGCTCTGTTCTACTGTTTCCTTTGCATGGGGTATAATGTGTTCTTTGGGCTTCAGACAAGTGAGGCACAATCCCTGCTACTTTAGAATATTTCAACTTCTCTTCTTTATTCCTTTTTAGCTACTCCTGGGAAGACAGGATATGTGGGGAGCCCTTATCAGAGGCATCAGTTGGGTTGGGTTCCCTTGCTTCCTTACAAACTTTATTCCATTCCCCAAAGAGTTTAGCTTGGATCTCTTCCTTCTATGTCAGTAGTAAACTGGATCCACAAGTTTTCCTCTGAAATCTTTCTGCCTTATATCTAATGTGTTAGTTTGCTTGGGCTGCTGTAACAAAGTGTCATACTGAGTGGCTCAGACAGACAAATTTTATTGTCTCACAGTTCTGGAGGTTAGAAGTCCTAAATCAAGGTGTCAGCAAGGTCATGACCCTTCTGAAACCTCTAGGGATCCTTCCTTATCTCTTTCAGCTTCAGGTAGCCCAGACATTCCTTAGCTTGTGGCAGGCAGTATAACTCCAACCTCTGTCTCCATCTTTCTATAGTGATATCCCTGCATCACTTCACATTGTCTTCCTTATGTGCATATGTGTCTCTATGTCCAAATTTCCTCTTTCTATAAGGACACCAGTCATTTTGGATTAGGGTAAGCCCTAATGACTTCATTTTAACTTACTTGCCTATGTAAAAGCCCTATTTCCAAATAAAAGCATATTCTGAGACACTGGAGATTAGGACTTCAATATATTTTTTTTCCCTGAAGGGGAGTGGACACAATTCACCTCATACACTTAAGTTAAAGCCTTTTAAATTTAAAATACAAGAATCTGATTATTCTTTTATCTGTTCCCCATGACAATTCCACTTCGGAAATAACAGCCTTAAAATCTGGCCGGAATTTGAGGGGAGTGGCTGGGGGAAGAGCCTCAAGTAATAGTGAAGAATTTAATAACAATAACAAAAACCAACATTTATTTAGTATTATGTGCCACACATTGTTCTATGCATTTTGTATATATTCATTTAACCCTCACCTATAGAAGAGATTATTATATATATTTTATAGACAAAATAATGAGATATAGAGGAAGTAAAAGCACATTTTCACATATCTTACCACACAGGCAATTATAATACAGTAAAATAACTGCTGTGCTACAAATATGCACCAAGTGCTGGAGGAGCATAAGGGAAATGAGCTTCCACTAACTTAGACCACTGCTACTCACACATTAAGTGAAAATTCAAGACAATTTACTGTTTTGTTGTGTAAGTTTCCCATCAGAGATATTTCTATTTTCTAGAAACTTTTTTTCCCTAGTCACAGCCGGATTATCCATTCACTAAATGTTCGTTAATTCTGGAAGTCCCTAGTAATCCATACTAATTCCTCCACTAGTAGTGATACTTAGAACTATATTCCTTCTAATGCCCACTTTTGAGTATCCAAATACTCAGAAGAGTTCCTGGTGGTGTTTTTCTGGGGAACTGATTGTTTTAGGTGATTCTAGGCTGTGTGTGTGTGTGTGTGTGTGTGTGTGTGTGTGTGTGTGTGTGTGTGTGTGTGTTTTAAAGTATAAACTCTATTCTGAGGACAATGAGGGGGAATTATCATGAGATAAAATTTGGGGAAGAAAAAGAAAACAATGAAGTTCTATAACAAATCAACGGGCAGAACTATAGCAAATATAACAGAATTATATAATTATAATAAGTGAATATAAATTAAAATATAAATTATAAACAAATTTTACCAAATTTAACAGAATTCACATCATCATGAAAATATTAGTCTTATTTGATTCAAATATTCATTGCTAATATTTTTAATTGTTCCACTAGATCTGTCAGTGAGTAATTATGATTTCAGATATCCAAACCTGATTTACCAATTCTCTTTTAAATTTTCCTAGATATCTCCCTCTCATTGCCTCTCCTACCCACCCACTTACAATTTGGAATGGTGGTTCCCTTGGCCTATTCCAAACACAAAAATAGTAAATCTGAAAAATCAAGACAATATCTTGAGCTAAGACGAATATATAAATACTATATTTAATATCCTAGCTGCATCTATGAAGTGAGAGTAGGACACCTTGGGGAAATAAAATGTAATACAGAGCTCTCATAAGTTATATATATCATAGATACAGCAGTGAAAATTCATTAGACAGTTTGGGAGGAAAAACTGAAGGCATCTTTTATTTATTTATTTTATAATTATTTTTTATTGAAGTACATTCAATTACAATATGTCAATTTCTGGTGTACAGCACAGTGTCTCAGTCATGCATATACATACATATACTCATTTTCGTATTTTTTTATTAAAGGCTATTACAAGATATTGAACACAGTTCCCTGTGCTATACAGAAGAAATTTTTTAAAATCTATTTTTATATATAGTGGCTAACATTTGTAAATCTCAAACTCCCAAATTTATCCCTTCCCACCCCCTTTCCCCGGTAACCATAAGATTGTTTACTACATCTACAGTCTGTTTCTGTTTTGTAGATGAATTCATAATGTCCTTTTTTTTTTTCAGATTCCACATATAAGTGATACCATATGGTATTTTTCTTTCTCTTTCTGGCTTACTTCACTTAGATTGACAATCTCCATCCAGGTCCATCCATGTTGCTGAAATGGCATTATCTTATCTTTTTAATGGCTGAGTAGTATTTCATATTATTTCATAGTATTTCTGTATAAATATACCAGAACTTCTTTATCCAGTCATCTGTCAATGAACATTTAAGTTGCTTCCATGTCTTGGCTACTGTATATAGTGCTGCTATGAACACTGGGGTGCATGCATCTTTTCAAATTAGAGTTCTCTCCAGATAAATACCCAGAAGTACGATTGCTGGATCATATAGTAAGTCTATTTTTTAGTTTCTTAAGTGTTCTCCATACTGTTTTCCACAATGGCTGCACCAAACTGCATTCCCACCAGCAGTGTAGAAGGGTTCCTTTTCTCCACACCCTCTCCAGCGTTTATTGTTCATGGACTTTTGAATCATGGCCATTCTGACTGGTGTGAGGTGATACTTCATTGTAGTTTTGATTTGCATTTCTCTGATAATTAAGCGATATTGAGCATTTTTCCATGTGCCTATTTGTTTTGTTTTGTTTTTCCTAAAAGTGAGCTCACAGGGAAGAGTCTTTTTTTTAAACATTTTTTATTGAGTTATAGTCATTTTACAGTGTTGTGTCAAATTCCAGTGTGGAGCACAATTTTTCATATATTATATATTAATTGTCACATTTTTTTCACTGTGAGCTACCACAAGATCTTGTATATATTTCCCTGTGCTATATAGTATAATCTTGTTTATCTATCTTACATATGCCTGTCAATATCTACAAATTTTGAACTCCCAGTCTATCCCTTCTTACCCCACTCCCCCTTGGCAACCACAAGTTTGTATTCTATGTCTATGAGTCTGTTTTGTCTGTTTCTGTTTTGTATTTATGTTTTTTTTTGTTTTTGTTTTTGTTTTTTAGAGTCCACATATGAGTGATCTCATATGGTATTTTTCTTTCTCTTTCTGGCTTACTTCACTTAGAATGACATTCTCCAGAAGCATCCATGTTGCTGCAAATGGCATTATGTTGTTGGTTTTTTATGGCTGAATAGTATTCCATTGTATAAATATACCACCTCTTCTTTATCCAGTCATCTGTTGATGGACCTTTAGGCTGTTTCCATGTCTTGGCTATTGTAAATAGTGCTGCTATGAACATTGGGGTGCAGGTGTCTTTCTGAAGTAGACTTCCTTCTGGATATATGCCCAGGAGAGGGATTCCTGGGTCATATGGTAAGTATATTCCTAGTCTTTTGAGGAATCTCCACACTGTTCTCCACAGTGGCTGCACCAAACTGCTTTCCCACCAGCAGTGTAGGAGGGTTCCCTTTTCTGCACAACCTCTCCAGCATTTGTCATTTGTGGACTTTTGAATGATGACCATTCTGACTGGTGTGAGGTGATACCTCATTGTAGTTTTGATTTGCATTACTCTGATAATTAGTGATTTTGAGAATTTTCCCATGTGCCTATTTGTGAAGACATCTTTTAGAAAGTTGAATAAAACCCAATATATAAAAATGTGATGTGATAGAAAAAAAAAAAAGAACATCAATCTCTAAAGTAAATACCAAGTAGATACAGTACAAGACAAATTTCCAGAAGTGAAAAGGCTCAACACATGTTCACTTGATGAAGAAGAACACACATTAAGATGCATTATAAAATTTCAGAACATCAAAGATGAAAGAACAAACAAGAATCAGATCACTATCAGAATAATAAGTGTTGGTAGATAGCAAGGAAGAAAGGCCATCAATAGGTGTGGGAACATAGTTTCAGTTTTATTCCCAGCCAAGTTGGAAAATCAAATACATCTTGTATGAGAAGCAAAAAAAAAAAAAGATATTTCAGATTATCTAAACTCTGAACTTTTAACTCCCCTATTTACTTTTTCAAAGAGTCATTTGAGCATATATTCCAGTCAAGAAAGAAAGAGAGAGGTAAGGAGGGAGGGAAGGAGGAAGGAAGAAGGAAGAAGGAAGAAAGGAAAGAAGGTAGGAAGGAAAGAAGGAAGGAAAGAAGGTAGGAAGGAAGGTAGGAAGGAAGGAAGGGAGGAAGGAGGGGAGGAAGGAAGCTAGGTAGGAAAATCAAGGCAGAGAAAGACATGACATCCAGATTCATCCATGAATCTGCCTAGTTGTGGAGTAATATCCTACCCCAGATAATTTTTTTTCTGGAGTCTGAAAATGCAATCAGCCCACATTGTAAGATGGAAATAAAGGACATCCACAAAGGAAATCTGATGTAAGGACCAAAAATAAATGGGATGATTAATTCCTTTTTGTTAGTCTGTTGATGTGATGAATTGCATTAATTGATTTTTGAATGTTGAACCAATCTGGACCACATTTCAATGACTGATTTGAACAAAACAAGAAAAATAAATGATGATTACTTGGCAATATACCTCAGAGCAAAAAGAAAAATAAATAAATGTCCACAAAGAACCTTTATCCTTTGTTACTAAAGAAATTCATTCTTATGTTGTCAGGGTTTATCATTTTAAATACAAAAAAGAAAAAGAAAAAGAGACTAGAAGGGTGATATCATTTTCTACAATTCTAGCTTCACTGTAGCCTTTGCAGATAGAATGATAGATGATCTTCAGGTCTTCAGGAAGTGGATCCTGAAGTTTAGGTTAAATAGACACTAGCTACAAATGTAGGGCTTCTGGGACTTCAGTGGTATCTGGCCATACTTTGTAAGCATATTAACTGGGTATAAATCACAAAAATTCAGAGTAGAATAGAGCTATAACCTCCAGTTAGGAGTTTTGAGTTAGTCTCTTCATTCCTTCAGTCTCTGGTTCCTCAAGATCTTCAGAAACTTTGTTGGTAGAGCTATAACTTTAGTTGGCTCTATTTTGATTTCATAAGCATCATAGCCAAATAATGCTTTTTCATAAACTTCAAGAAAAAGTTCCCAGACGCAGGCCCCATTTTCCTGTTTCCAAGACTATTATTTCCAATGCAGTGTTTAGAGGAACAGTCTTGTCCTACTGGGCTAATGAGGTACCACTCTACACCCATCAGAATGGCTAAATTTTAAAAGGCTGGTAATACTAGTGTTGGTGAGGGTCTGGCTACAGAAACTCTCATATACTGTTATTGGAATGTAAATTAGTATAGCCACTTTGAAAACCTGTTTGGCATTATCAACTTAAGTGGAACATAAGCAGACCCTATGCACAAATGAGCTCTGCTCTTAGGTATATACTTGATAGATATGTATGCTGATATATAACAGTGTCCATAGCAACATGAGTGGAAACAGTTTAAATGAGAAAGAACCCAAAGATCCATCATCAAGAGAATGGATAAAAGAATTATGCTATGTTCTTGATCTGTAATATTGCACAGAGATGAAAATGAAAGAACTACAGCTGCTCTCTGATGCTACATAATGAATTTCACAAATATAAGGCTGAGCAGAAAGAAGATGAACACACAAAAAACAAAACATTATGATTCTTATTATTACATTTAAAAGCAGGTAAAATGAATGCTAATATTCAAAGTAAGGATAGTGAATCCTCTTGAGATAATGTGATGTTTGGCAAGGATTAATTGAGACTGAGGCCATTCTGGGGGCTGGAAGATTCTGTTTCTTGACCTGGGTGGCAGTAGAACAGGAATTCACTTCATGATAATTCATTGAGCCAGATATTTATGTTTTGGACACTTTTTAATATGTGCATTATACTAACATTTTTAAAAAGACACATTAAGGTTTTGACAGTTATTTCTCAGAGGAGGAAGGGAATGAAGGGCAAATGTGTGGAAATTTTAGGATTTGCTCTGTATATTTCTGTTCTGTTTGAACCTTGTACAATTATGTATGTATGTATTATTAGTGTAATTAAAAAATATATTTAAGTTATTAAAAATACATTTAATATGTACCTTTATACTGCTTATATTTATTTGTTCCTCAGTTGTTCGCTTCTAAAGTTGAGTTTAGAATAGATCCCTTCTGCTATTCGAAAAGACCTTGGAATTTGTCTTCTTCCAAAAGACCTCGTTCATGATGATACTCAGCTTCCATGCTTCTGTCTTTAGTCACCTTAATGGTAAAGTTACCTACCACTGTGCTTGCATTTACTTTTATTAATTATTATTACTTTATGAAAACTTAAATTAATTTACATTATGTTTTCTGTTCCTTTACACCTCTGTAGTCCATACTCCTGCTGTTAAATATTGACACTAGCTTACTTTCACCCAGTGCTTGATATATAAGGTGTGGTAAATTATAAAAAGGAATAAATGGTCTTTTTCTGAAAGAAGATAATGAAATACTTTTACATCTATTACATCTTTTTTTCTTTGCAACATCTCTAAAAGTTGAGAAGTGTAGATATTTTTCACATTTTTTAGCTGAGAAAAATTGGTACAGAAAAGCAAAAATTACATGGTGATAAAAGTCAGTCTAAAAAACAGGATAATTGTCAGTTTAAAGTCTGTTCTGTAGACAATGTGATTTTATATCAAGGGCTCAAATATTCCAAATATAACAACTGTCAAAATATTATTTAGGTGTGCTTCAACTCAGTAATACTAAATTATTTTTATCTTTATTATAAAAGAATAATACAATAAAAATACTCCATTTCTCAGTGGTTTCCAACATACACTACCCTCCATGTTTTTACTATACAGCTATGTAATTACAGTTTTCTAAAGGTATCTTGGGCAACTATGCCTTTTTAATTGCTCCTTTCTCAGTTTGAAATTACTTTCTTTTATTGACTTTTTCATTCCTATTTCCCTCCAACACCTAACCAACAGCTATTTATCCTTGAAGACTCAGTTTGGATAATGGACTTGATATCCTGTCCTGCTCTCCTCATAAATGGCTTAAACACCCTCTTCTGCATTCCCCAGATGGTTGTATTATATCATATTATATGGTAGTGTTTTTCATATTATATTACATTGTAAATGTTAGCTTATTTGTCTCCAACTATCCTCTTCAACACTTTCCCACACAAGACCATGAGTTCCTTGAGAGTAAGTACTCTACTTTTTAATTTCCTATTCTTTGTTACTTATCACAATGCCTGGCACATAGTAGGTATCCAAAATGTATCTGTTATATGTAGAATGATATTGTGTCACTATGTATATATTGGTATATTATTTACCTCTTTAATTGAGAAAGCCAGTTATGAGAAAAACTTTGCTATCTAATACCAGAGAACAAGATTTTACTCTACTCTATTTTTAAAAAGGTAGGAAAATTTACTTCACCTCACCACTAGTAACAAGTTGTGAGAACCTATACCTAAGTGCAAAGAATTAACTGTAGCCTTTCAGTGTTACCTTTCATACTACTGTACACATTGTCAAAAGTGAGAATGTTATCTATTAAAATGACTAAATGTTCTTAGGTGCTTGTAAATGCCATTATTACCATGGGGTTTCATTAGGAAAGGACAGATAGGAAGCAGATAAGGTCAGATATTGGAGATATGCTTCTCTGCTTCTTGCAGAAAAGATCGCTGGATAATCTGTTTACCCATATGCACACACACTTTCTGCTCTAGGGCTTTGTGACTAAGTAACAGACCTTTTTTTTCCTACACAAACTTTGTTGGTGTGACACTGTCAGGCTGTGGGATCAGCTAAGATAAAGGGAAAAATACATTGTTGTTTTTTCCAGAAGTCCTTAGCCTCTACTGTTAATTGTAAGCAAGCATTTAGAAATTCACTTATACAATTTCTCATTCTGTCTTCTAAAATTTGATGCATGCAAATAACTATGCCTAAATCTATGCATGATTAGGTCAATACAAGAAGAATTAAATTTTTAAATTTAACATACACTCTTATTTTTTGAAAATACTTATTTGAATTTACATTAAATTTTTGCTGTTTGTCTAGCATTATTTAGTGCTAACAATAAGATAGAAAGGCATACGTAGACTATATGTCCAAGTCTAGAGGGTGTAATCCTTTGAAAAGCTTGTTTTATGTAAGATGTATTTTTATGTAATTTATCGACTTTAAGAGATGAATTTAGCTGGGAAAAAAGTTCCTCACAGTTTGAAAGTTCACTTTATTAGTGGAGAAAAGAAACTAAAAGAATTATTTTTAATCAGATTAATCACAATTGAAATTACTATGTATTTATATTTCAGGAAATAACTACTTTGTTTTAATTTTACAAAGATAAATAGATTAATGAAACTTTCCAATGTGCTGTGAGCAGAAAGAGGGATGTGTGTTGAGAAAATTGTGAAGATCAGGGATGTAGGAGGAATTGGGAGATGCTGATGAAGGAAAAGCTGGAAAGGAAGCAAGGGATTGCATTCTTAAGGGGCTCTATCTACTAAAAGGGGGCCAAGAAGAAAGGCAGGGAGAGACATGGATGTTACTCTTGTAAACCTGAGAGAAAGATGATAGTATGTGTAAGGTGATGGACTTGGAGATAGATACAAGTATATGGTTTTGAAATATAGAATTTATGTTGTATATATGAATTTCAGTCTATATCTAGGTGTGTGAAAAATTATATATTAATAGTGACTTCAATTTCAGTAATTATCAGGGCACCTCCACCCATCATCTTAAAGTTCCAAAGTCTTGTATAGGACCAAGGCGTGAAGGTAGAGGTGAGCAAGTCAAGGATTCATTTATTCAACAAATATTATTGAGCATCTACTGTTTGCCGGAAATTTTCTTGATGCTTAGAACATATCAATCAGTAAACAAGACAAAGATCTCCACTTTCATGAAGCTTATGTTTTAGGGATGGAGAAGTTATAGGCAATAAATAATAATCATAACAAATTAGTAAATTATATTATATGTTAGAAGATGATGAGATTTAAGTAAAGAAGTTAAAATTGAAACATAGAAGGAATTAAAATGTTCATGGGATGGTTGCCTGTTGTTTTAAGTTGGGTTATCATACAAAAGATTTATTAAGATAATAATATTTAAGTAATGACATGTCTTTGGAAAATTTTGTCAGAATCTTTTGTGAGGCTGGGAATCTTGGTATCAGGGTTCACATCTTTTGGATGTAAAATTCAGCCATTCCTTTTTTTTTTTTTTAATTGAAGTACTGTCAATTATAGCGTGTCAATTTCTGATATACAGCACAATGTTCCAGTCATACATATACATACATATATTTGTTTTCATATTCTTTTTCACTAAAGGTTATTACGAGATACTGAATATAGTTCCCTGGGCTATACAGAAGAAACTTTAAAAAAATCTTTTTTTATAGTCAGCCATTCCTTTTTAAGGTTTTGGTCTCTCTGCTACTAAAGAGGAGAACTCATATTCCTGCTTCAATCTCTTCACCATTTCAAGGGGTTACTCCAGAAATCTCTCACTGTTTCTTGCTTCTTTAACTTTCTCTTGATTCCTCAAACTCTAACCTCCTTTTTGTTTCTTCACACTGTACTTCTATAACCTACTGTTTTCTATTCAGTTTTCCAGCTTCAGTAGTTAGGACAGGTTTTGGGGTGCATTTACTGTAAACCTGTGTGTTTTCTCAGAGTCCCTTGCACATCCCCTTCTTTCTCTTGCCTGATGTCTGCCTGGACCAGGTTTCTCTCCTTTGGACTTAGAAACAAACACTACAATATTCAAGGTAGGAGAATCTGCTTTCCTGAGTGGCTGCTGAGTGGCTAGATGATGCAACTCAGAAATGCTCTCAGTTAGCTCTCCATGACATCAACCTTGACTATATGTAGTAAGTCTAATTGAGAGCCCACAACCTAGGCAGTTAGGAAATACCACATTTCCTTGCACTCTACAAACCTACTTGGATTTTGATGCCCCATCTCACTGAAGTGGCAGGAAATCCTGTTATTTTCAGGACTTATTTCCTCTCTCCTCCATTACCAGAAGTGAAGTTTCCAAGGTCTTACCCAAAATCATTAGCCTTCTATCCAAACAATTTGCTTCTCAGTTTTTCATTGATTTGTCTATCATCCTTTCACCTTTCTGATATTTTGGCATACGGATATATAACAATAAGAATATAATGGCTTGTATTTCATGGGCACAGTGATTGGTACTGTATTGTGCTTCAAGTGGATTTTTTAAATTTAATTTTCACAACTCTATGAGTTAAGTGTTGGCGTTGTTTTCATTTTAAAGATATAGTAATTGAGGTTTCAAGAGGTCAAGTAACTTGACCAAGATCATATGCCTGGTGAATCTGGAATAGGAGTGTCAGTGGAATATTACTGAGCTTTCAATCTTACAGTAAAGGATTTAGGGGAAGAACTGGTTTGCTCTCTTTTAGCATTTACAATGTGTAGACATGTAGCATAATTATTAAAAATCTTAGATCACCTAGTAGATTGTAAGTTTCATGAAAGCTTAGATATTTTGCTTATCCTTGTAATCTCTAAATTTTCTAATGTAGTCTCTTATACATAATAGTTCATGTTTTACATTATTATAGAAACAAATTGGACAGAACCATTAAATAAATTACAATAAAATATCTCAGAGAAATGATTATCTCTTTGATAACAAAAGAGTTACACGTTTTGTAATGCTGCAGCATTTCTAATCTGAGACCTAATTAAGCAACTTGAAAAAAAAAGTGCTAAAATTAAGAACCATAGACAAGAGGAGTGCTTATATCAGAAATTTTTAATTGCTGAGTGTGGAGACAAATAATTGAAAATGGAGGATACAGAACTTATGAATAATGATTCTCAAAATTGACCCAAATGAAAAGGAGAGTAATAGTACAATTGTTAAGAGAGTATAAATCCCATAGGCAAATGTTAATTGTGTCATAGTGTTTAAGCCTGGAGAATGGAAAGACAGAGAAGTAACTTTAAACATACAAAGTTTGATTCTGTGGAGAAAAACTATAATTTACCACAGATCTACTCAGTTGTACGGATAGAGCTAAACAATTCTTATCTCCCCTTTGATAACTAACACTGCATATTCTTTTCTAAAAAAATTTTATTGAGGTATAGTTGATATACAATATTTTATAAGTTTCAGGTGTACAACATAGTGATTCACAATTTTTAAAGGTTATATTTCATTTATAGTTATTGTAAAATATTGGCTATATTCCCTGTGTTGTGCAATAAATACTTGTAGCTTATTTAATTTATACATAGTAGTTTGTGTCTCTTAATCCCCTACCCCTCTCTTGTCCCTCACCTCTTCCTTCTCCCCACTGGTAACTACAGGTTTGCTCTGTCTGTGAGTCTGTTTCTTGTTTTGTTATATTTACTAGTTTGTTTTATTTTTTAGATGCCACATATAAGTGATATCATACAGTATTTGTCTCTCTCTGTTTGACTTATTTTACTTAGCGTAATACCCTTCAGCTTCTTCCATGTTGGTGGCATATATATATATATACATATATATATATATATACCACATCTTCTTAACCATTTCATCTGTTGGTGGACACTTAGGTTGCTTCCATATTTTGGCAATTGTTAATAATGCTGTTCTATTTTTAGTTTTTTGAGAAACCCCTATACTGTTTTCCACATTGGCTGCATCAGATTACATTCCCACCAACAACGTATGAGGTTTCCTTTTTCTCCACATCCTCGCCAACAATTTATTTGTGATCTTTTTGAAGATGGCCATTCTGAATTTGATTTGCATATTTCTTGATGATTAACAAAGCTGAGCATCTTTTCATGTGTCTGTTGACCATTTGTATATCTTCTTTGGAAAAATGTATATTAAGGTCTTCTGGCCATTTTTTAATCAGGTTGTTTCTTTTTTTGCTGTTGAATTATATGAGCTATTTATATATTTTGGATGTGGGCCCCTTATTGGTCATATCATTTGCAAATATTTCCTCCCATTTAATAGGTTGTCTTTTCATTTTGTCTATAGTTTCCTTTGCTATGCAAAAGCTTTTAAGTTAAATAGATCCCTTTTATTTATTTTTGCTTTTATTTCTTTTGCTTTAGGAGACAGATCCAAAAATATTGTTACCATTGATGTCAAAGAGTGTTCCACCTATGTTTTCTTCTAGTAGTGTTATGGTTTCTGGTCTTCTATTTAGGCCTTTAATCCATTTTGAGTTTATTTTTGTATATGGTGGATAACTAAGTATCTTTTTGCTCAATTTTATTTTTTATTGAAGTGTAGTTGATTTACAATGTTAGTTTCAGGTGTACACCAAAGCAATTCAGTTATATGTATACACACATATTTTTTCTTTTCAAATTCTTTTCCATCATGTGTTATTACAAGAAATTGAATGTAGTTCCCGTGTTATACAGTAGTTCCTTGCTGTTCATCTATTTTATATGTAAGTAAGTATATCTTGAAGTCTTTTGGAAAGCAACTCCATTATTTTTCTTGCAATAAGTTATCTCTAGCAACACAAGTTGCTGTTGTTGTTTTTAATCTCTAACTGGAAAAGAATAGTACCCTTACTTCCCTTGCAAAGCATTGCTCTAGCTAGGGATACTAATTTGCCCTAAATAGGCAATGTGTAGTCTTCTAGAAAAATCTTTCTCTCTGCTACCCAGCAAGACAGGTGGCCCTGGCTTTAGTCCCCTGTTGCTATGGGTCACTGCACACCTGGACCCATTTGTTCAGCTTCAAGTGGAGCAGGTGTGATGAGGGTGGGGTGTCCTGCGGGACATAAATGGACTTCACACAGTGCTTTGCTCCTGTGCCAGGCAGCCTTGCTGAGTGAGTGGGCGGGAACGGGCTATGGTAAGCTCAGGAGGGAGCCAAATAGAAGGGCTGATAATGCAAACACAGACTTTAGAATCTAAAATAATTCGTAGCAGTAAGTAGAACCTGGCAGCCGCTCACACAGTAGTTAAGTGCTGGTTAACACCAAGGCAGGTGCTCTGCATAGGCTGGACAATTATAAGCACTTGGATAAATATTGGTTGTTGATTTATTCTCACTGTTTTAAGAGTGTCAATTTCCTAGCCTCCAGGTAGATACTACTAATTTACTTCATCTAGCCATTTATTTATTTATTTACCTACCTACTTACTTACTTACTTATTTAAAGAACACAGTGGAAAAAAATAGTCATGTTAAAGCAAAGTTGCAGGTCACTTGATCTGGGTAGGTTTGTAAACATAAATAAACCTGTACAGCCTGATTAGTTATATCTCTTAAGAGTAGAAGCTTCAAGGTAAGAAATGTGTCATTCATCGTGCTAAATGTGTAATTCATCGTGCTTATTATGAGAGGCCAGAGACTTGCTTCATGTGTTTTATGAGAAAAATAATGTAATATCACTGTTAGAGGATATGTTGAGACAAGGAACTTCATTTTCCAAGTTCAGGGAATTATTTATGACAGTAATTTTGATGTTATAAAATGTTGAAGCTTGAGTTATTTGTCTGTTCAACAAGTATTCACTGAAAGCTAGATAGTGGGACACAAGGAAGATGAAAACAGAGTCCCTTACCTTAAGGAAGGAATTTATGGACTAGGGAGGGAAACTGCCAGCCCAGCAGGTTCAACACAATGCACATCTGAAGATGGAGGTACGTACAGGTGCTATGGAACACCTGACTGAAACTGCTAGTCAGAGAACAATTAGTACTTTGAAATAAGATATCATACTTGTGAGCCCTGGATAGTCTGTAAACAAATTGCTAGTCCAATATTTACATGGTCACAATGTGCATGAGGATACTTATTCCTCAGGCTTCTGAATAAGAGTTGTTGCACATAATTTGTCCAGGCATTTTAGTAGCCACTAAGCTATGAACGAAATGGTTATCTTATTTCAAAGGCTTCCAAACAATCAAATAAGTATGGCTAACATATAGGCGACTAACAAATAAGCAATGAAAGCCACGGGAAGAGTATAGAGGAGTACGAAAAATCCAAGTCTTAATTTTCTTGAAAGCACAGGAGGCCAAATTATCTCATTGGATGTTAATTTTCTAAAGTTTTTATGTGTATATAGCAGATAGAAATAATATAGTGGAAAGAAATCTTTATACAAAGTCAAATAAAAATATGTGTTTCAAAAATAGACTTTGTGAAGAGGTGTAGTAGTATGTTACAGTTTAAAAACCATATTGTCATTTTATTTATCTTGCGAAGAATCCTGTGAGAGAGGTAAGTCTACAGAAATACTACTTTTACAGAAGACAAGACAGAGCCTGAAAAAGTTCAAGTGTTCTGCTTAATACCACACAGATTTTTACTAGCAAAAGCAGCTTATTAGATTTTATTGTGTGCTAGGCCTGATTAAATGCTGGGGACCTGTTTTAAGCTTCATGACTAATGCCATTGAAAACCCTATTACTATGCTTGAGGTGAAGATGGAGACTACACCTTCAGTCTTCTCTCTTGGTGGAAGGTGTTTTGAAGACTAATTAGTGGAAGTTTCAAAACAATTCCTCTTCAAAAATCCCCTCTAATTTCCACAGACCAAGGTTTGTCCCCTTGAGGTGAACATAGGGCTATGAGAATCATGAAACTTCGTTCAACTATGCACGTCTGGAACTTTCTTTGGAATACAGCATTGCACTTACTAATTCTTGGTTCTTTGGTTGAAATGTCCAATTTAAACATCCTGATTCACCTGCTGTTTAACCCATACTCATTTCATCTCTCCAAATCCTTTGTAGTGTGGTGTTGCATCTGTATAAAGCCCCACTGATTCATTTACTTTGCAATATCTCTGTAAACTACTGAATTTTCTACGAGCAGAATTGATCAGGCACTACAATGATTTTGTCCTTGCTAGGTTCCTCTGTTTCAAGAGTGTCCTTGTAGATTAACTGGACTAACATTGTTTATATCATCATTGACAAGCAGTATAATGATAACTGTCAATAATGCAGTTCAGTTTTTTGAGAGGTATGAACAGTTTTTCTTCACTAATTCAAACTTTGTTCTACAAATTCCTAAACTTTTGGTAGTAACTTTAAGAACAAATGAAGATTAAGGAAGTAGTTTTACTTCTTAAATTAGCTGCTAATTACTAGTACCTGAGTGGTAAAGAGCCTTGAACAACAAATAGGCAACTCAGCAAGCAAGAAACAGCCATCATAATGAACCAGAATTTTCATTTCCTAAAGTACCAGTCCCAGAATCTAGAGTCTGACATAACTAAAACTACAAAATCAACTAAATTCTTGATTATCACCCTCAAGGATCTAGACAAAAATGATCTGCCAGAAAAAAAAGTCTATTCTGATTATGATAGGTTGGTGTGATGGAGAAAGATTAAAGATTCAAGTTGTAAATAATCTCTGATTACACACACACACACACACACAAACACAATTTTAACTAGAGAGGAATACTTAAATAATCTCTAGAAACTTCAGTCCTACAAGTCTATGTGTTATAACACAATAACAATCTCTAGCTACTGAAGAAGAAAACATTGAAAAACTCCATTCTCTAGATCATAAACTTGGAGGAAGTAAATGAGGTGACAAACAAGGTTGTTTGCCATATCTCTTTTATAAGTTGGAAGCACTGCACTTAGGGTAACATGCTATATCTATTGGATAATCTTCATGCAATTTTTAATATGGAGATCAATTGCAAGAAGCATTGAAGGCATTTTCCTGAGGGCTTAATTCACAGGGTGTGTCCTAAGCATTAGCAAAACAAAGTCCAGTGCGTGCTAAGAACAAATAAAATGAGACCATTTAATAAAACAAATTTGTAATTGAATACAAGAATTTCAAGTGCTAGAACTAAAACTGCTTTCTGAGAGCTGCTATCACATATCTGATGTTTTCCCTGAGCACTTGCAAATAAAAAGATTTCTTTAATATAGTGCTGTTCCATTTATGTGTTTTACACAGACTTAGATCAATCACATTAATAATCATTTGGAAAGAAAAGATGTCTGCTAAGCTAGCCTCAATTTGTGATTTATTTTTATTTAGGAAGAGCCTTAGCCAGCTATGAAAAAGACTACCCAGTTTTCTTTTGCCTGCCATGAAGCAGGCATTTTAGAAGTAGTGATGTAAAAATTAGTTGGGATTATTCGGCTTCAAGTAACAGAACATTCATCCATAATTGGCTTAAGTGTGAAGAGAATTTATTGGCTTATAGAATTGGAAAGTCCAGAAGATGATATGGCTTTAGGCAGGCCTGCAACCAGGAATCTAATGAAATCACCTGGACCTAATCTCTCTTCTAGCTGTTGCCTTTTCTTTTCTCACTATTGGCTTTATTCATAGATATGCTCTTTCCCCTTATGCCAAGATGGCCTCCAGGAATTATATGTTTGTAATCTCACAACCCTAGTCCAATTCCAAAGTTTTGGTATTTTAATCAGTTGGCTCTGATTGAGACTAATGTCTGATCTTGAACCAGGCTTGGTGTCCATAGGAATACATATCTATACCAGAAACTGAAAGTGGTGACAGTATCACATGTACTAACAGTACCAAGAGTTTGGGCAAGAAAGATCTCTAGAGAGAAACTGGGGTGAGTGCATAAAAAGATGAGGAGATGTATGCAGAGTTGCAGGTACAGCAAGTATCTACTATGGATTTTTTCCCGCTGGTCACTTCCAGAAGAGGATGGTGAAGCAAAAGGAGAGTGTCGTGGTGACATCTAAAAGCCACTAAAATTACATTCCCCAGAAATGTTTCCTTGAAAGATTCTGTCTTGTAGGGAATATGGTTGTGTCAGCTGAACACCCAAACAAGCAGGCAATCCTTCTCTCTGGCCCAAATTCAGATAAATGTTAGCTGGACACTCACTCATAGACATTCTCACTGTTAAGCAATGTTTTCCCATATTTTGCTATTCATCTTAATGACTCTTCTTTTACCTTGACAGTCCTTGGTTTCAGTCTTCAGTCTTCCAAACCAGAAACTGATAACCTAAACTTACACTATATGTGCGTGCGTGTGTGTGTGTGTGTGTGTGTGTGTGTGTTTATGTATTCCTTTCCCAAGCATTTAATTTTTAAGCCACTTTATTGAGAAATAATTCGCATGTTATACAGTTCACTCATTTAAAGTATACAATGCACTGAGTTTTAGTATATTCACGGAATTGTGCAGCTATCACTACTATCAATTTTAGAACATTTTAATCATCCCAACAAGAAGCCCCATATTCATTAACAGTCACTTTACATTTCCCCCAGCTCTCCACCCCTGCATCTCCAGCCCTAGACAACTACTGATCTACATTCTGTCTCTATCAATTTACCTATTCTGGATGTTTCATATACTATAACCATACGTTATGTGGTCTTTTGTGAACTGGCTTCTTTCACTTGGCATAATGATTTCAAGATTCATCCATCATGGGGCATGTATCTGGATTTTATTTATTTTAATTGTCACATACTATTTCATTGTAGAGATAAACCACATTTTATTTATCCATTAAATAGTTGATAGTCATTTGTTGTTCCTACTTTTTGGCTATTCTGGATAATACTGCTATGAGCATTCATGTACAAGGTTATGTGTTAATGTACTTCTTTTTTCTTCTCTTCAATATAGATTTAGGAATGGAATTGCTGAGTCATATGGTAACTCTATTTTTAACTTTTTGTGGGACTGCCAAACTGTTTTCCAAAATGGCTGAACCATTTTACATTCCCATTAGCCTGTAGAAGGTTACAATTTCTCCATATCCTCACCAACACTTGCCTTTTTTATCTGTTGTTGTTTTTGTCATTATTGTCTTCCTAGTGGGTGTGAAGTAGTATCTCAGTGTGATTTTTGATTTGCATTTCCTCATTGATGTTAATGATGTTGAGCATCTTTTCCTGTACTTACTGGCGAATTGTGTATTTTCTTTAAAGAAATATCTATTGAAACCTTTTGCCCATTTTTAAAATTAGGTTGGATATTTTATTTATTGACTTGTAAAAATCCTTTATATATGCTAGATACAAATTCCTTTTAGATCTGTGATTCTCAAATATTTTCTCCCTTCTGTGAATTGCATTTTCATTTTCTTGATGGTGGTCTTTGAAGGACAAAAGTTTTTAACTTTGATAAATTTGAATTTACTTATATTTCTTTGTCACATACGCTTTTTTTGTGTTGTGTCTAAGAAATTATTGCATAACTCAAGGTAATGAAGGTTTACTTCTATTTTTTTCTGAAAGTTTTATAGTTTTAGATCTTAAATTTAGATTTATAATCCATTTTGTCTTGATTTTTCTGTATGGTGTAAGGAAGGGGTCCAACCTCATTCTTTTGTATGTGGATATCCAATAGACCCAGCATCATTTGTTGAAAAGACCAATGAATTTTCTTGGCTCCTTTATCTTGTTTTTAACTATTGTACATTATAAAATTTTAATATCTCTCTCTTCTATTTTTCTTTCCATTCTGTTGCCTCTGCCTTATTTAGGACTTTATTAGTTCTCATTGGGATTAAGAAATATATATATATATATATATATATATATATATATATATAGTTTAAGTGTTTGTATGTGTGTGTATGTAACTTCATCCATGTATATATTTTTGTGTGGCCCTAAATTTTTTATTCATGAAATAGACAACTTTATTCCATAAAGATTTACTTGTTAAAAAAGAATAAATCTGAAGTACAGTTCTTTAGTTGTTCACAAACTTCCAGACTGAATTCTTAGAAACCATTTCTTTGATTTGTTCTTTAGGAAGCAAGTAAATGATGAGGAGAGGACTGAGTACCTGAAATGAGGGAAATGATCCTATTAAAGGGAAAGAGAAAGTCTGGAACATAGAAATGAAGTTGTATGGAGCAAAGAAGAATGAGGGTATGGTGAACTTTGACTTTCTTGTATGTATTTTGTTTTTGTATTCAAACACTAGATAGTCTTTAAATAGAGACAACTACAGTTCACCCTTGAATAGCACAGGGTGGGGAGGTAGGAGGGTTGCAGATCCTCCCTGCAGTCAAAAAATTCTCACTTAACTTTACAGTTGGTCCTCCTGCCCTCCATATTGTATTCCCAGTTCCACATTCGTGGATTCAACCAACAAGGGATTGTGCAGTATTGCTGTACATATTTATTGAAAAACTCCACTTATAAGTGGACCTGTGCAGTTCAAACCCATGTTGTTCAAGGGTCAACTGTAAATAAAATCTGTTAATATCTCAGAAGGGCCTATTCAGGAGTATGTAGGATTTAGTCTAGCTGGAAGATACAGAAATGAATAGATTTTGACTCCCAGTTATATTAAAAATGTATTTCATTGTCTAGCCAAAAGTATAGTTAACATGAATAAACCTTCTTATCATAGTCTATCATATCATTTTTATAAATACCATAATAACATTTATGGAATGTCTACCCTGTTCTAGGCATGCTACCTTTTTTTTAACTTAATACTCACAACCTTACCAGATAGTTACAGTGGGCTATCACAAAGGAGTTAAACAATAGTAGAAAGGTTAATTAAATATTCAAACTGAGATTTCACCCAAGGATTGTCTTGTACCAAAGCCCACATTTTTCCTAGCCCAGGCATACAGCAAAATAGTGACTGTATTCTTATTCTATTATTGTGTCAGAGTTCATGCAAAAAATTGCACTGTTTAGAGAAGAGAGGCAGTGTGGGCCAGGGTAGTCAGGACAGGTTCTGAAAGAGGAGACTCTGGACCTGAACTTTAGGAGAATGATGGAGGAGCAAAAATTAAAGAGACATGGTGAAAGTATTCTACCATAACGAATAGCATGGCATAAGGAACTCATCTCTTAAAACGTTTACTATGGGATTTATAAAAAATTTCTTTTTGGTTCATCTCTTTGGGACATATATTCTTGCCTGACTTAATAGAAATGGTATTTTCTCTGCAGATACCTTTGAGCCATACTCTGATATGTAGAGATATTTCTTGTTGGAACCAGCTCTGCCAGCATGCTTGAATGAGCAGAATTATTCCTCTAAGCTATCTGAAATGGAGCTGAGATACCAATAAGCAAATTATAACACACAAGAATGGAAAAGACAAACATTTATTCCATCCAACTAGTGCTTACATTAATCTGATTAATTAAAGCATGAATGAGAACTATTTACTTGTGCTTGTTGTAAAAGAGCAGCATTAAATTAGCTCTTTACCCTTGGAGACACACTGCGATTGCTGGCTTTCATTCTGTTTTTAGCCTCATTGCTTTCTTCTTTAAAAGCAATGGTGTACTGTGTTTTCTCATGTTTCTTACTATTGGAAGCAGAGCCAGTGCGTAGCCAAAAAGCTTTTGCTCCTTTCCTGATGACCAGACTCAAACAAAAGCAGGGTTTTAATATTGAAATTAATCATGAAATTTGTCATCAGATAACCTCATGTGCATGCACATAAGACAACTACCCAAATGGAAGCAACAGTACAAGGGTCATCCTGTACCTTTTTGAGGATTTTTTCAGGGGATCTTAGTTTCCATTTAGGTTTTCTCTCATCAACTTTCCTCTTAAATTTGTTATAAGCACCAGGTTTATTTTCAATTTTCTATCTTTTGCATTTACCATGGAGTTCAGTGGAGATGCATCATTTTCATTTGTAAAGGAGGATGCTTCAGGATTCCTAAAATATATAAGAAGCTCAAGAATCTAGTCAAAATTGCTCATAAAATAGCCTTTTGCTCAAGGTCTGATCCTGGCTTAGTTCTGGGTTTAACCTTGCAATGTCTTATCTGAAACAGCCTTACTGATTATATGAATGGAACTTAACATGATCTTCTTTTTGCATAAGTGAGTCTCTAATCTGTTCAAAGGACTAGAAAATATCAATAGTTTCATAAATTCAGAAATGAAAGTAATAGAGTATAGAAGTAACTTAAAATTGAAGTCAGCTGAAAATAAAATTTAACTTGTAAAAAATTATGATATTGAATATTGAGTACCAAAAAATTGAAAGTATTTGACTAGAAAAGAATTCCTTACTAGGAAAACAAATATGCAGAGTAATAGTTTAAATATAACATCAAGTTACACTTAAATAAATGTCAGGTTTATCCAAAATTCAGACTAGATGGAAGGCAAGAAAGGAAAGTACCTCAACTAGTAATTCAAAATGTAGGTTATAACATTTTTCCAAATTTAGAAGATATTCAAGTAAGTGATAAATTCATAGAATATATGCTCGGAAGGGCTGGGCAAAAAACCAAAATAGGTTTTAGTGGAAAGTTGTGTAAGTACACTGGTAAATACTCTTTCGTTGTTTTTTCACCTGGGAAATCTCTTTTGATCTCCCTCTTGCTTCCCACCTGGGAAGATTTTAGCTCTGTCATTTGCTATACTTGCCTGTATTATGAAATGTATCCCACTTTATGCTAATTTTGATTTCATTTTTCTCTTATCTTTTAGAAGGTGAGGTACTTGAAACAGAGATTCTGCCTTGTTCATCTTTGCATCCCTAGCACTGAACCTGGGGCCTGCTAATAAATGTTTATCCAGTTGAGTGGATGTACACAACAGTCGATATTCTCAGACATTTGGGATTGCCTTTATTTAAAGAGACAGGGTAGGTTTGAATTTTTGGTCCTATCTTTTTAAGTCCACATGACTAACACGTAGAGGTGCAAATGAGGTGGAGGAGTGCCCAGGAGCTATTTCTAGGAAGAAAGCATTTTTCTGATCCTTTGCTTCTGCCCACAGTGTTAATAACACTTTGTTCAGCACCCACACTGTCAGTTTCATTCCAGCTGGGACTCTTCTGATTAGCAGTCTGCTCTTTGTGTTCCCAGAGGCAGACTGAAAAAAGGAGGGGCCGAAAGGTCTAAATTAAATAAATATGATAGTACAGTGTGAGGGACCCTTACGTCAATGCCAAGGGAGAAAAGCAAGGATGCTCAAAGTTCTCTTGGGATTGTTATCCAGCCCTGCCTACTGATCATTTCAAAGTAATTTTGTAGCAATTTATTGTTTCAGAAATAATTTTCCAATTTCATTTGATTGATCCTTATAAGAACCATGTGAATATGGGTGATAGAGCTATAACACTGTATCTAAGACAAGGGAGAAGGGAGTAATGAATCTGCTTTAGATGGTTGACCAGGTCTGCACAAGACCTGAGGTTTATAAGATTTGTAGACTACCAGGCAGATGATGGAAAACAAAGAAGGTTCTCAGTGGAGGTAACAATGTACAGGAAGGAACAGAGACATGAAAATGTGTATTGTTACTGGGAATATCCAGTAGTGTAAAAGCTAATGGCCACAAACATAGAAAACAAATTACGGTTACCAGAGGGGGAAGGGAGTGGGAAGGGATAAATTGGGGGTTCAAGATTTGCAGATACTAACTAATATATATAAAATAGATAAACAACAAATTTCTACTGTATAGCACAGGAAACGATATTCAATATCTTATAGTAACCTATAATGAAAAAGAATGTGAAAACAAATACACGTGCATATATGTATGACTGAAACATTATGTTGTACACCAAAAACTGGCACAACATTGTAAACTGACTATACTTCAATTTAAAAAAAAAAAAAGATGGAGGCAGAAATAGAAACTGTAGTCAGAGGGTCAGAAAAAAAAAGAAGCTAATGGTACATAATAGAGAAGGGGTAGAGGTAAACTTGCAGAGGTAAGGCAGGCAGAAATCACATCATAAAAGGATCTTTCTTGTTATCCTTAGAGGCTGGGACTCACCCCTGGAGAGTAGTGAGCCATTGAATGTTTTCTATCAGGGGACAGTGATGAATAGTTCTGTGCTTAGTAAAAATTATTCAGAAAGAACTATTGCTCATGGTTAGAACAGAGGCATTCCGTACTTTTCTGCTTCAAAATAATGCTGTTCACACTTAAGAGCCAATCTCATGGTTCTACCTGAGGTGAAGTGCTATTACAACACATTAACTGTAAATCTAACTTTCTTCCAATTTGACACAACATTGTAAAATGACTATAACTCAATAAAAAATGTTTAAAAAAAAAGCCTCACTGAATGAAAGTTAATGGGATTTCTGCTATTATAGGGACAATCTCAGATTCACCTTAAATTATATAAACAAGTAATCATTTGTGACTTTTAGGCCATTATCATTATTAACAAATTAAACATGATGCTCTTACAATGAAAACACTATGTCTGATCAGACAGAAATGATAGTAGAAGTAGGAAAGGAAAAGAGCAATCAGAGTGCTAAATGGGGAACCAGGAGAGAGTCCTGAGATTGTTGGCACATGGCAGAAAACCTGAGCTTTGTTACTGTAACCATGACTGCCATTAAATTTGTCCTGACAGCAAAACTCCCACTCCTATATTTTAAGCCTCTGTACTGGTACTCTATTCTAAACTTACAAGGCTAGATGACTCCTAACTAAAAGGTGTTAAAAATACTAACAGATACACCCATAAATAATGTTCAATCTGGGCTTCTCATGGCCAGCTAAACTGACACATAAAATTAACCTCCACACTTGCTTTAAACCCTAAACTTTAAAGTAATTTTGAAAATCAAGCTGCTAAAATAAAACTGTAGATTTTATGATTAAAACAGTGCCAGAGACATTTATCATTGAGAAATTATGTTATTGGTTTGTTATTGTCAACTCAAGTTGATTTAAGAATATGTATTTATTCTCTCCATAGATAGATAGATATAGATACACACACACTATGGGAAATATTGCTTATATTTTTACACCTTATTTTTAAACAGTTAAAATATTCTAGATGAGAATAAACTTAAAATAAAAATAAAGTTATAATAGCCTTTTCAAAGTCTGTTTAAAGTCTCCTTCAAAGTCTGGCAAAACATGCTAATATGAAGTAAGAGTTGTTCAATGATATTTTACCAAGGTTTTTTCTGAACTGTATTGAAAATAATTCAAAAGCTTGGTGGTTTAATTTCAACATTTATATAATTAACTCAATTTATTTATTGAACACTCACTATATATACCACTTTGTGTTTAGATAATGATTTTAATCAAAAAACATGCTGTTTATCTCATTGATTTCACACCCTATGACAGACATATTCATAAGAACATAGGAATTCACACATAAATATAAATAACATTTCCATGATGTACTAATAAAAATGCATATTCTATGTCTAAGAAATATTCTATGTCATTCATTATTTGGACAGCTTTTATGTTCCAGGTTTTCTTTTATCAACCAAATTTATAGCAGTGACTGAAGCAAACAAACATCTCTGCCTTCATGGAGTTCATATTTTCCTTAGAGAAGGCAGACAGTAAACAAAATGTATAGTATGTTGGCTACATATAAGTACTACAGGGAAAAATAAAAATAGGGGAAGGGTTAGGGCATAGTGTTAGCAGTCAGGACTAGCCTCACTGAGGAAGTAGCTCTGAGCCATGACCCAGAGTGAGAGAGAAAGTGAGCCATGAGGAGTTCATGTAAGAGCATTCCATATAAGGAGATCAAAAAATGGGAATTTCCTGAAGAAGGAGAATTGCTATCACTTTTGAGTAATTGCAAAGAAACCAGAATGGTTGGAGTAGAATGAGTGAGGGCAAGGGTAACTAGGGAATAAATCAGAGAAACAAAGAGGTCCAGATAGTTCATAATTTGTTAGCATTTAGACAGCCTTTGGCTTTATTCTGAGGAAGATGGGTCTCCACTGGAAAATTTTGAGAAGAGTACATTACATGACTTAGAGTTTAATAGGATTACTCTAGTTGCTGTGCTAGGAATAGATTGTAGCAAAGGCAAAAGAAGTAGAGAAGGGAACTAGTTGAGAAGAATTCCAAAAATACAAATTAGAAATGATTCTGGCTTATGCCAAGATAAACTAGTGACATAGTGAATTAGATTCTAGATAATTTTGAAGAAGTTAACAGTAATCACAAAGTGATAAGATGTGGAGTATGAAAGTAAGAGTCAAAAGTGACAAAGTTTTGGTCTAAGTAATTGACAAGATGGAATTGCTGTTAACTAGAGATGAAGAAGCTCATTTTAATAGGGTATGAAAATGTTGAATGGCATTTGAATATACTAAATCTGGAGTTCAGGGGAGAGGGCCAAGCTAGAACAACAGTTTGGGAGTTGTCAAAGATTGTTTTCTGGAGAATGTCAGTGTTCGAAGGTAGGAAAATGGAGGGGAAAACCAGCAAAGGACAATGAGAAGCAGCTGTGTACAGAAGAATTAGACTATAGGATGGTGCCAAGCAAAGGCAAGGGAAGAAAGTATCTCAAGAAGGAACAAGGAAGCGAATGTTCAAATGCTTTTTAACATTATGATTTAAAATGCACCATTTGACTGAACATGAAGAAATTGGATCGAATGCCAACAAACATTTAGTTAGTTCATGATTCTTTTGGTTTGGCTGATCCTGGCTAGACTCAGCTGGATCTTAGCAGGATTTACTCATTCACTCGCATTAGCTGCCAGGTCAGCTTGGGGCTACCTGTTCCTAGAAATTCACAACTGGGAAACCTGTCTGTGCTCCATGTGGTCTCATGTCCTCCACCAGGTAGGCTCAGACTTGTTCATATGGTGGACAGAGAGGGTTCCAAGAGAGGAAGAGAAGCATGGAAGAAATTTTGAGGACTAGACCGGGACAATATCACTTTCATTACATTTTATTGCCAAGTAACAAGGTCACCCAGATAAAAGATGGAAAAATAGTCTCCATCTCTTAATGGTAGTCACATTCAAAAGACATGAATATGAAGAGGAGAAAAGGATTGTGACAATATTAACAATTTATTACAATGACTTTTACAGAGCATGCTAAAAATGAAGAATACAAATACATTTTATAACTTTTTGAGTGTATCACTCATTAATATTGAACTCCTAGTTTTGTGATTAGTCAAAACTGAAGTTATATGCTAGAGAGGAATACATGAAGAAAAGTCTTAAGTAATTACCTATTTGCTGAGAGAAGACTATTTTATGTCATATAATCTCATAGTCCTCAAACTGAGATATTGTGTTCCCAGGAGATGTGGTGGCATGCCTGGAGGTATATAAAGTCCAGGATAAGTTAAACTCATCTTCTTAAAGGATAACATTTACACTCAAAATAATGGGAAATTAGTGTTTTAAGAAAAATATTTAAATTTTCTATAAATTATTATAAAGTTTCCTTAATTTTAAAGATAAGGCAAGGTTTCAATGATATTTCATGTTTGTGGCATCTCAGGTTCTAATCTTATGAGTTTACTCCTTTTGACTATTAGGAGAGCTATGCTGAAAAATTTAAGAGAAATTATCATAATTTATGTGCCCTGAGAGTTTATAACTGTATCCTGTTTGTGCAGGAAACTTAGAAGATGAAATAGCTGAGTGTGCATGTTCAAATAATTTGATCTGCTAAGTCACTTTAATTATTTATTTTTGCAATTAACATTGTATTTTTAAAATCATACAAATATATCCTATTGATATTGTAGAAATAGGAGTAAGGTAAAATTTAAAGATCCTGGTTTGTTCTTCTGATTTGCTTATTAACTCTGAACAAGTAACTGAAGAGTAGACTTAAGTATCCTCCTCTATTCAATGGGGGAACAATCTGCATAATATAACCTCATCAATAATAAGTAAAATACTATATAAAACATACAAAGGAAGTGTGACTGATAGTCATAATTTTATTGACTAGATATCTGCATTATGGCGTCTGGTCAATATGTAATACTATATATTCTGTGGATAAAATGTTACTTAGATATATGTATCTTAGATACTGTCACTTATCCTGGATTATGTAGGACTTTTGAAAATAAAATAAAATTTATATTAAATATTGCAAAGACAACATTTCAGACCAGTTTAAGATCTAGAACCTTTGAATTCTGAAATTGGTTTTCAGCACCGCGGACAGCGTCACAGTGTTTCTGTGGTAGCAGCGAATGACTGGAATATCAAAAGACTTTGGTAGGGAGAACTTTAGTTCATATACCTGTCCTCAAATTTAAATAGTATTGTGAAAAAGAGGAAGGAAAACCATCTATATTTTTATTTCAAAATTTAAAAATTAACCAGGGCATCACAACCATGGAAAAAATAAATAAATACATATTGATCAAATAATATGCTCATATAACTGATGTAACTGACTAAATGCATTCTCATAGTAATTTAACTTTTCTCTTATCCTTCTAATAAGATATAACTACACACTGTAGTATACTATAATTATCAAATCTCATATAGCATGTAATTTAATATTTGTATATTTTGAAATATCTTTAAAAGCTTGAGTTGATTAAAGATTTTCCAGTTTGTATTTTATTAATTTTATTGTCCTGCATTAACTTTACTCCTCCAACACCCCTCCAAATAACATTAATAACAATAACATAGTGCAGAATTTCTCTAGTAACAAAAAACGTATACATTTCCACAAAGAGATGTTCAATAAAGATAAATTTGACAACTAAAATTATTTTGTAGGCGATACATATTGTTTTCACAGGTGGTAAATAAAGTTAAGCAGTAAGTTTTTAATAATGCTATGACAAGCTTCCATTTAGTTTAAAAATCATGTAAGTAAATTTAACTAAATCCCAAAATTAGGATTTCAAATTTTAAAAATTCATACTCTAGTGATTCTTAAATGTTTACTTTACAATCAATTAAGGCAGTTGATTTCAAATACAGTGGAATTATGAGCTATACACCACATCAAACTTGCTAGATGCAGCATTGCCAAAGGATCTTTAATAAAAATGATTCCACTTTTGGCCAGGAGATGGAGCTGTCATGTAAGATGCTGCCTTACGGTTATTTATTTATTTTTCAATTTAGCATGCTGCTTTCTAACAGACAGTGGATACCATCGAGTGAATGTCAGAACAGAAAGCCAAGGCAGAAGCAGAGAGGATGCTGCAGTCGTCCTTTCTTGTTGTTTCTTTTTCAGTGAGGATAGAAAACATATGAGATTTTACTTTCTGCTCCAGTCAAAATTCTGAGGAACTGCATTGGAGAATATTATATTTAACCCATATATGGATTCTGAGCAGTGATTTACAATTCTCTTTATTTCTGGTAAGTGAACATGATTCTGTTCCTATCAATGACTTATTATTTGTGTTAAGGATAACATTTGAAGTGTGTGCTTTGTGAGCTCGGAATCAGATCTAAAAGAATCAGAAGCTCTAATTCTAGCTGTTCTGCATCCTTAAATGTTCCTAGACTGAAATGGGCTCTGACTCTGACATGCTGCATTTTAATATTTCTTTGGCTTTCTGGCCTTTAGTGTCCATCTGTGGCCATGTTTGTGTACCTTTTGAGAGCGAAGCTTTCAAAGTGAAGGATGGATCTTCCTTTCAAAAGGGAAATATTGCTTCTTAATGCGGTGAACAAATTGTAGAAATGTAATGAAGCAGATTAACATGGCAGTGGCTTTGCCAAAGCCCTGGGCTGAGCCTTCTGATAGCAGCCTCTGGGGCATGCCAGCATCCTGAACCTGAAGGCCTTCTGAACAATTCCTGACAGTGTTGATCATATGGATTATTTATGCTTTTTTCCCCTTTTAGGAAAAATATGTAAGTCATTTTTCCCACCTGAATGCAAGATTTATGTAATGTATTTAATAGACTTGTAATGATGGTATAGACCCTGCCTCCTCCTCCAGTATGGATGTGAGGAATAAGCTGAAAACAAATTAGTTGCTGAGAAAATGGATTTTTCTTTTATTTTGGTGGATTAGTGATGATAGGATGTGGCCATTTAAAATAGTTGATATTGTATAAGACGCTCATATTTAAAATTATTTTTGATCATGTGACATTAGCTATGCTAAAGAGTGGAATGACTCAGGAGCTGGGAATTGAATGCAACAGCTTTGCTATTCTGCTGCTTCTCATGCTTTTCCCTAAATTCTATTTTTATTATTATCAAATTAATAGGAAGAAAGCAATGTAGAAATCTTTCATTTAAAAGTCCCAGTTATCATTTAGATGAATTTATAATGAAATTTTGAAATATTTTAAAATTATTTTTGGAAGATTTTATTTTGAAATATCTCATTCCCCCTCTTTTGAAAGAGCAGTGTGTGTGTGTGTGTGTGTGTGTGTGTGTGTGTGTGTGAGAGAGAGAGAGAGAGAGAGAGAGAGATGCTGGTGGTGGAGGTGGCAGGTGGTGGGGGTGCATCAGGATGTTTCTGTCTTACTCATCATTTTCCTGTAAAGAGGTAGTTGTGCTGTGTCAGAGGTTGTGAAGGCAATGGAGAATGATTTTACAAAATGGTTCAAACCACGGAGGAAAAAATATCATTCTTTTGACATATGGGATCTATAAAGAGATTTAAGTTCCACTTGATTCTATATACATGAAATTTTTTTAGGGAGACAGATTTTTAGCATTTATCTATCTCATTATTTAAAGAAAAACAATTGTGGCTGAGAGAGTAAGTGAAATTCCCAGAGCCACATAATTAGAATCAGAGGCAAGACTAGAACACTGATTGACAGTTTTCAATCTTTCATAGTGGTAACACAGTTTACTTGTAGTGTGAACATATCCAAATGGCATATACCAGGTGTGCTGCTATTGACTCTGTGTATGTGTGTATATGTGTGCTTGTGTGTGTGTCTGGGTAAATTTTATGAAATAGTTTCTTTCAGTGTACATGTTACTCAATAACATATTATATACAGGGTTCAGTTTTCTCAGGCTCTTAACAAGGCATCTAAGAAAACTGAAACAACTATGGAGATTCCCTGTTTCTTAGTATACTCCTTTCCCCATTTGATGAAGTATGTTATTCCACCCTATGCCTGTTAATGATATGGATGGTCACATACTAGCTCACAACTCTATTCCTCCTACTTGATAGAACAGACTATACATATAGTCTATTGTTCCCTACAAGAGCATCCTCTCATGTCCTGGCCTTCCCTTTTTTTCACTTACTGAGCACAGGCCACACCCTACATCTTCAATATCTCAAGGGGAATAAAGAGATTAAAGTGTGTCACTTCTACATATAATATTTTATGGAGTACTACGCATCTACCAAGGACCATCCATGGTAGGGATTGAGATATAAACAAAGACACATAGTTTGCCTCATAGAGTTTAACATAGAAATGTGCATGTACAGATATTACTGTAGCTCAAAATAATATAAACATCAAAATGAAGAATGAAGAAAGGTGAGAAAGTGAATGGGACAGGTATATGACCACCTACCTAGCGCCAGGCACTGTGTTACATCCTGAGATTCAGAATAAGCCAACAGCCACAATTTCTGTCCATGAGGAACTCAGAGCCCAGAGAAAATGATTTTAAGGGGATATGATAGTTAAGGAGATAAATTAGACCTTTAAGAGTGAATTGGGTATGAATAAATAAAAATGCAAAGTTGCTCATTCCAGGCACAAAGGTGAGGCACCTGAATACAAAATAATAGTGAACTCTTGGACATTGTATAGGGAGATTATAAAGTATGGTAATTAATCCAATCTGTTTGAAGCCTACTGGTGTTGTATTCTTTTCCCCTGGGGCAGCAAAAATAAGGGTAATGAATTTGGCTTTTGATGTTGTGCATTTGACATACTAACACATACTCTCACATACAGATTCTCTGTAAGGAGGTGAAAATTTTATATCCAAATATCAGATTAGAAGGTAAAGCTAAATACATGAATGTGTACGAAGCTGTGGCAAGAAATAGGTCACACATAAATGAACATCCATTGGGAATAAAAATGAGTGAAGATGATTGGGATATAACTTTAATATTAGGTGGAGTAAGACAAGTTTGAAAAGGAAATTAATTGATTGTGGAAAAGTAATGGGAAAAATTAGAGTAATAACTGTCAAAGGAGACAAAGCGGGTAAATTGACTATCAATAGCAAACCTATAAAGTGCTTAATAAGAGAATAGGGTAGGAGCTGATGGATTTTATTATTATTAGGTCATGGATAGAATTGAAGAGAAAAGGTTTAGTAGATTCTCAGATATCGGGGCTTGAACTGAGGACTAAATGGGAAATGAGAAAACTGAAAAGTAATTTTAGATTTTAAGATATTCATTTGTGAAAAGACAGAGAGAGAACTTTTTTTTTTGTTTGTTTGTTTTTTTGTTTTTTTGTCTTCAGGGGTAAGGTACTGTTGAGGGAAATTCGATTTTAATTAGAATTGGTGAAACCTCAGCCCCTTCATAAAGTAAGGATATAAAGTCAATAGAGAGAAAGTGAGGAAAGAAGAAACAAAATAAATTAAAATCCTGCAGGAGACGAGAGAGGGAAGGTTCAAGAATATTTTTTCTTTGAGATTGGAAGAAAGAGTAGGAGATGATATGAAGGAAAGCTAATATAACTCACTATAGGTGCCCCATTCTTGGGAATTAACAATTTAATTTCAAATGCATACAAAAACTACCCTTTTACTCTGCCTTCATGTTTTTAGTATCACAATATACCTCTTTTCATATTGTATATTCATTAACAAATTATAGTAGCTATAATTATTTTTAAAATATCCTTGTCCTTTGACCTTTTCTCATAGTTAAATGGTTAACACAACATTATATTACAGTATTAGAATATTCTGAATTTGATTATACGTTTACATTTACTAGTGTGTTGTACATTTTCATGTTACTAATTTGCGAGCTTTCATTTCAGATTAAAGAACTTCTTTTAGTATTTCTTATAAGGCAGGTCTAGTGAATGATCTATCTCAGCTTTTCTTTTTCTGGGCAAGTTTTTATTTCTCCTTAATTTCTGAAGGATAATTTTGCTGAATAGAGAATTATTTGTTGCCATGTTTATTTCAGCACTTTGAATATGTCATTCCATCCTTTCCTGGACTGTATGATTTCTGCTGAGAAATCCACTGATTGCCTAATGGGGGTGCCTTTGTAGGTTACAATCTTCTTTTCTTTAACTGTTTTTAGTAATCTGTCCTTGTCTTTAATTTTTGACAGTTTTATTTTAATGTGTCTTAAGGAAGGTTATTTGGGATTGAAATTATGGGATGATCTGTTAGCTTCCTGAAATTGAATGTCCAGATCTCTCCCCTGGTTTGGGAAGTTCTCAGCCATTATTTCTTTAAATAAGTTTTCTCCCCCCTTCTCCCTCTCTTTTTCTTCTGGAACTCCAATAATTCACATGTTGTTTCTTTTTATAGTACCCCATAGATCACATAAACTCTCTTCACACTTTCATTCTCTTTTCTTTATTCTCCTCTAACTGGAAATTTCAAGGTTCCTATCTTCTAACTCACAGATTCTTTCTTCTCTTTGGTCTGTTCTAATGTTGATACTCTCTATTGTGTTTTTTATTTCATTTCATTGAAATCTTCAGTTCTAGAATTTCTGTTTGATTCTTTTGTGTGTACTCTCTAACCATCTACAAAAGCTCCCTCATGCTACTGCCTTCAGAAGCCTGCACAAGGAGCTGATTGCAGAGTAGGAACAGCGTATGAGTGAGGAACTCAGGCAAGTTGCAGGAATTCACGGATGATGCTTTCCCAGCAGCTCATAGGTGAATTTCTTGATAGAGTCCACAATGTAATCATCAGGGACCATGTGGATGACTGCCCAAGTCACTGTTCTTTACGTGCTCATAGACTGTGGCTGAGAGGGGCTGGAACTAGTTCATAGGCTTCTATAGGGCCCACAGCTAGTACTAAGGTGTGTTTGCCTATTACCTGATGCACAGGTGCATGAGACAACTCCTGAATCCCTTAGCATATGGTGCTGGATCCATGATTCCCACAGAGTTACTTTTGTTTATAGAAAGATGCCACATTTTTGTTGTTGTGGGAGAACACAAGAAACATTTATGGTGTTGAGATGCTGATGTCATTTCATTAAATCACTAGGATTTCATTAAAATTACCCAGTTTAGCTCTCCTAAAGAGTCTTCATGCATGTCTTCTTCTAAATCTCAGTTTAGATATTTTTTCTTTGCTAAATGCTTAATGTATATCTTTATTACTTTATTTATAGAAAGTCCTGTCTAACATAAGTGCACCAACTTGCTATTAGAAAATGTATCACTTTTCAATTGATCATATACTGAAAAGAATTTCCATTAAATATACTTGTCTTCAATAGGTCCCATGATTCCAGTGAAAAAAATTTTACAATAGTCCATGCTTCAGGAGATATATGTGAACTTTTGTCCTAGTTATATCTAACTCAAATGTCACGTCCTTCATAATGCTCTCTCTGATGTTTTCATATGCAATGTCACATTTTTTCTGTACTTCCATCCTGCAGCTATGTACACTTGTCATAATGTGGACTAGCCAGATATATGTGCACCTGGGTCATCTCTCATGTAAAATTGTGTATTACATAAGGACAGATGTGTCTATAGATCTACCAAGCTATCCAGTACCTACATATGCATAGGAAGTCTTCCATAGGAAGTGAGCCATCTGCTGAGCTCTAGTCATTTAAAACTTCAGTCAAGATACTATTTGAAATTTCTTACTTTCACAACATAACTATGTCCTACTTCAAGTGACTTGTTACAATAGCTCTTAATAGTCTGCTATAATATAATGAGCTTAAATAGCTTTAAAATTTTGTGTTTTAGTAGTACTACCTGGTGATTTATAAAAGGACATGGATGCAGTATATACAAAATTTTCAAAGAAAACTTAAATAGTAAATATAATAGTAGTATATATAAAATAGTAAATATAATTGTAGGGAGATCTCTACACACAGACACACACGCTCGCACATGTAATCTCTATTTCCAAATATCATTCATAAGGAATTCTCTTACTCCATGAGTAAATAAGGTTTATAATCAATAACAGAATTAATCAACAGTAGTCACACAAACACATGTGCCTACACAGACACACACACAGACAAATACCCACACAGTCTTTTCCCTCTAGTCATTATTATCTATCTTTAAAAATGCAATCTAAAAAGTAAAATGACCAAGCTTCTAGAGGAAGTAGTGAAATGTAGCTTGCAGTTCTCTTCTGAAATATCATAATAGTGATGAACACGTATTTTATAGGATGTATCAAATCTTTAATTATAGAATTGTTTGAGACAATACTTTACTCAGCCAGTAAATTTAATCTCTGGTTCTATGTGGTTAATCATTTTTCCCTCAGCTTCTGGTTTCTCAGATTCCTGACACTGGAAAAATTTTGCTCATTATTAAAGACCAGAAAGGGTTATAAATGAAATAAAATATGATTTAATAAATCAGTATAATGCATTTTACAACTCAAAACATTCTAAGAAGATATGAGTTTATTTTAGCTATATTTAAGTATATAATATCTTAGTTTTTGTAAGCAAATCAAGTATTCTTTACAAGTAACAGAAAAGGGCTAACAAAATTGTCAGCAAGGGAAAAAAAATGGAATGTGTTGGTAGGGTATAGGGTAGCTCAAGACATAGCATAAGAAGGGACACATACTGGGATGTTCCAATATATAGGTAGTAAGAACCAGTGGAACATTAGTGATTCTGAAAGTGGGTAACAGAAAACAAAACAAAAAAACTATAACAATAATAATAATAAAAGAAAAAAGTCATTGGGATATATTTTTTACATTTAGTCTTTCAGAGAAAGCATAACAATGCTTTATATCAGGAATTTTATGCGAAGTGCTGCATGTGTTGAAATGTTTGGTGTCTTTTGCCCCAGTGATTCTCTTTCCTTGCATAGCATAAATTTCTTCATGCCCTCATAGCTTAGCAGTGAGAATTGATCTGAGAAGCCTTAATTTTCCTTTAGACTAGCCACTGGTAACTCTGTCAGATTGAATAGAGAGATTAACTTCTCTACTGCATTTCTTTTGAGTTATAGTATAAATTAATGTGTTAGTTTTATACTTAGTGGTTCCTGGAAGGAAGGGGACAGATTAAAGGAGAGGGTGACAGGCAACTTCAAAGTACATGGATTATAGTATGTAATTTTCAGTTTGTAAGCTAAGAGCTTTCATGGCCTTTGATGGTAGGCTAAATAATGGCTCCAAAGATATCCATGCCCTAATTTCTGGATATTGTAAATGTTACCTTTTATGGCAAAAGAGACTGCAAATGTGATTAAGTTAAGAATTTTGAGATGGGAAGATTATCCTGAGTTTTCTGGATAGGCCCCAAGTATAATCACAAGAGTTCTTATAAGACAGAGCACCTTATAAGACGGAGCGTCTTATTAAGATTTGTGTGCAAAAGAAGTAGATGTGATGACAGAAGCCAAGAGGTTGGAATAACGCAAGGTAGAGTTCACAGAACCAGGAATGTAAGCAGCCTCTAAGAACTACAAGAGCCTCTGGAGAAAGTATGGCCCTCCCAATACCTGGATGTCAGCCAAGTAAAACTCATCTAACTTCTGACCTCTAGTCCCGTAGAAGAATAAATGTATGTTGTTTCAAGCCACCAAGTTTGTAGTAATTTGCTATAGCAGCCATAGAAAACTAATACACTTTGTTATTAAGTATGAAATGACTAGGGCATTCAGTAAATTAAAATCCTTAATGTCAATAACCTGTATTTTTTTCTATGTGAGCCAATTTTTGGTGATTTAAAGGAAGAGAATACATTAAATATTACCAGTGAGCATCTGCTATTTATTCTTTGGGGGCTAACTTGAGAAGCATGCTGTCTACTTTATAGTCAAAAGAAGACTAATTTTCAACATTATCAGTGGCTATCAGGTGAACTTAAGGCATAGTTAGGTTATTCATATTCAACTCATATTTATTATCATTGTCAAATAAATTTGGGTCATTTGTGGTTTGGAGTGGCAAATAGACATGGCAATGAAAGGCCATAGTCACACTTCTGAACAAAATAGGTGGCTTGCAAAATGACGATGGAATACTAGCTGTGCTGGATACACATCATTTGTTCCTCTGCTCTTCTACACCATGCTGTGAGACCTGGGAGGTTCTTTGTTGGCACTGTATCAAGAGGCACCCTTGGCCTGTGGCTTCTGGCTGAGATGGCCAAAGGAAGGTGCTAGCAGGGATTGGAGAGTTGAAAGACAATGAAGTTAGGGTATTTATTTCTCACAGCCCTCCCAGCCAGATTGCTGTAGCCAAGAAGCCCCTAATTCCTCTTGATTGCAGGAATCACTTCCTTCTCTTGCTTCCTACTGCCACTAGCCCTGGCATAGTGTACCATTGCTTTGTTGGTTTTCCTTAACCTTAACGTGCCTTTGTGGAGTCAGTTTTTGTTTTTATCTCTTCAATTAAATTCTCTTGTATCATCTATTTTTTTTGCCAAGAACATAAGCAGACCTCGGAGGTGTTGTGGGTTTGGTTCCACACCAAATGCAGCTTAAAGTCACCAGCTGCATTACCACAATAAAGTGAACAAGCAATAAGCAAGTCATACGAATTTTTTGGTTTCCCAGTGCACTTAAAAGTTATGTTTACACTACATTGCAGTCTACTAAGAATACAATAGCACTATGTCTTAAAATTTACATAATTTAATTAAAAGATATTTCATTGCTAAAAAATGCTAATCATGATCTGAACTTTCAATAAGTCATAACCTTTTTGCTGGTGGAGGGTCTTACTTTGATGTTGATGACTGCTGACTGATAAAATAGTGTTTGCTGAAGGATGGGGTGGCTGTGGCAATTTTGAAAAATAAGACAACAGTGAAGTTTACCACATTGATTGACCCTTCCTTTCACAAGTAATTTCTCTGTAGCATGCAATGCTGTTTGATAGGTTTTTACTCAACTTCTTTCAAAATTGGGGTCAGTCCTTTCAAACTTTGTTGCTGCTTTATCAATTAAATTTATGCAATATTCTAAATCTTTTTTTGTCATTTCAATAATTATCACAACATCTTTACCAGGAATATCTTCCATCTCCATAACCACTTTCTTTGCTCATCCGTAAGAAACAACTCCTCATCCATGAAAGTTTTACCATGAGATTGCAGCAATTCAGTCACATCTTCAGATTCTACTTCTAATTCTAGGCCTCTTCCTATTTCCACCACATCTGCAGTAGTTTCCTCTGCTGAAGTTTTGAACCTCTCAAAGTTATTCATGAAGAGTGGAATTAACTTCTTCCAAACTGTAATGCTGATATTTTGACCTCTTTCCAAGATTCAGGAATGTTCTTAATGGCAGCTAGAATGGTGAATCCTTTCCAAGTTTTTAGTTTACTTTGCCCAGATTCATCAGTGGAATCACTATTTATGGCAGCTAAAGCCTTACAAAGTGTATTTCTTAAATAATAAGACTTGCAAGTCTGGATTACTCCATGACCCATGGGCTGCAGAATGGATTTGGTGTTAGTAGATGTGAAAACAACATGAATCTCATTGTCCATCTTCATCGGAGCTCCTGGGTGACCAGGTGCATTGTCAAAGAGCAGTAATACCTTGAAAGGAATCTTTTTTTCTGAACAGTAGCTCTCAAAAGTGGATTTAAAATATTCAATAAACCATGTTGTAATCAGATGTGCTGTCATCCAGGCTTTGTTGTTCCATTTCTAGAGCACAGAGTAAATTTAGCATAATTCTTAAGGACCCTTGAATTTTTCAATATGATGAATGAGCATTGGCTTCAACTTAAAGTCACCAGCTGCATTACCCCAAAGAAATTCAGCCTGTCCTTTGAAGCTCTGAAGCCAGACATTGACTTCTCTTCTCTAGCTATGAAAGTCCTAGATGGCACCTTTTTCTTCAGTAGAAGTCTATTTCAATCTACACTGAAAATCTGTTGATTATTATAGCTACTTTCATTAATATGTAATTTTTAATGTAATATTTTGTGCTTATACAATATTCACTAGTGCCTATATTACAATTCACAAAAATCAGATGATTTGATCCTCAAAATGACCCTGAGTTAAATACTCTTATGATGACATTGAAAAGATGAGGCTTCTGAAAAACATAAAGTTTAAATAACTTTATGGTCACATAGCTAGGAAATGTCTAAGCCAAAATTGAATCTAGGGAGTTTGACTACAGAACTGAACTTAGAATTGGTAATAAATTAATTAATGAGCTTTTAAAGATAATCTTGTATTTTTGGTGTCTATATAAGTCCCATAAATAAGACTAAGTATAGACAAAAATAGAATAAGTGGAAACAAGACAGGAAAATTTATTTCATAGGTAATAAAACTAAATAAATAGGACACAGAGATCTGGATTTGGAAATAGTCTGTACATGCATTATGCATACCTAAATGCTTCAGGGAGTCATTCAGTATCTTTTTTTTTTTTAACATTTTTTATTGATTTATAATCATTTTACAATGTTGTGTCAAATTCCAGTGTTCAGCACAATTTTTCAGTTATTCATGGACACATACACACTCATTGTCAACATTTTTTTCTCTGTGAGTTATCATAACATTTTGTGTATATTTCCCTGTGCTATACAGTGTAGTCTATTCTACAATTTTGAAATCCCAGTCTATCCCTTCCCACCCTCCACCCCCCTGGTAACCACAAGTCTGTATTCTCTGTCTGTGAGTCTATTTCTGTCCTTTATTTATGCTTTGTTTTTGTTTGTTTGTTTCTTTTTGTTTTTGTTTTTTAGATTCCACATATGAGCGATCTCATATGGTATTTTTCTTTCTCTTTCTGGCTTACTTCACTTAGAATGACATTCTCCAGGAGCATCCATGTTGCTGCAAATGGCATTATGTTGTCGGTTTTTATGGCTGAGTAGTATTCCATTGTATAAATATACCACCTCTTCTTTATCCAGTCACCTGTTGATGGACATTTAGGCTGTTTCCATGTTTTGGCTATTGTAAATAGTGCTGCTATGAACATTGGGGTGCAGGTGTCATCCTGAAGTAGATTTCCTTCTGGATACAAGCCCAGGAGTGGGATTCCTCGGTCATATGGTAAGTCTATTCCTAGTCTTTTGAGGAATCTCCACACTGTTTTCCATAGTGGCTGCACCAAACTGCATTCCCACCAGCAGTGTAGGAGGGTTCCCCTTTCTCCACAGCCTCTCCAGAATTTGTCATTTGTGGATTTTTGAATGACGGCCATTCTGACTGGTGTGAGGTGATACCTCATTGTAGTTTTGATTTGCATTTCTCTGATAATTAGTGATATTGAGCATTTTTTCATGTGCTTTTTGATCATTTGTATGTCTTCCTTGGAGAATTGCTTGTTTAGGTCTTCTGCCCATTTTTGGATTGGGTTGTTTATTTTTTTCTTATTGAGTCGTATGAGCTGCTTATATATTCTGGAGATCAAGCCTTTGTCGGTTTCACTTGCAAAAATTTTCTCCCATTCCGTAGGTTTTCTTCTTGTTTTACTTCTGGTTTCCTTTGCTGTGCAGAAGCTTGTAAGTTTCATTAGGTCCCATTTGTTTATTCTTGCTTTTATTTCTTCTAGGAGAAAATTTTTGAGGTGTATGTCAGATAATGTTTTGCCTATGTTTTCCTCTAGGAGGTTTATTGTATCTTGTCTTATGTTTAAGTCTTTAATCCATTTTGAGTTGATTTTTGTATATGGTGTAAGGGAGTGTTCTAGCTTCATTGTTTTACATGCTGCTGTCCAGTTTTCCCAACACCATTTGCTGAAGAGACTGTCTTTATTCCAATGTATATTCTTGCCTCCTTTGTCAAAGATGAGTTGACCAAAAGTTTGTGGGTTCATTTCTGGGCTCTCTATTCTGTTCCATTGGTCTATATGTCTGTTTTGGTACCAATACCGTGCTGTCTTGATGACTGTAGCTCTATAGTATTGTCTGAAGTCTGGGAGAGTTATTCCTCTAGCCTCTTTCTTTCTCTTCAGTAATGCTTTGGCAATTCTAGGTCTTTGATGGTTCCATATGAATTTTATTATGATTTGTTCTAGTTCTGTGAAATATGTCCTGGGTAATTGGATAGGGATTGCATTAAATCTGTAGATTGCCTTGGGCAGTGTGACCATTTTAACAATATTGATTCTTCCAATCCAAGAGCATGGAATATCTTTCCATTTTTTAAAGTCTTCTTTAATTTCCTTCATCAATGGTTTATAGTTTTCTGTGTATAATTCTTTCACCTCCTTGGTTAGATTTATTCCCAGATATTTTATTACTTTGGGTGCTATTTTAAAGGGGATTGTTTCTTTACTTTCTTTTTTCTGTTGATTTATCGTTAGTGTAAAGAAATGCAACTGATTTTTGAACGTTAATTTTGTAACCTGCTACCTTGCTGAATTCTTCAATCAGCTCTAGTAGCTTTTGTGTGGACCTTTTAGGGTTTTCTATATATAGTAACATGTCATCAGCATATAATGACACTTTTACCTCTTCTTTTCCAATTTGGATCCCTTTTATTTCTTTCTCTTGCCTGACTGCTGTGGCTAGGACTTCCAGGACTATGTTGAATAGGAGTGGTGATAGTGGGCATCCTTGTCTTGTCCCAGACTTTAGTGGGAAGCTTTTGAGTTTTTCACCGTTGAGTACTATGCTGGCTGTAGGTTTGTCATATATAGCTTTTATGATGTTGAGATATGTTCCCTCTATACCCACTTTGGCGAGAGTTTTTATCATAAATGGGTGTTGAATTTTACCAAATGCTTTTTCTGCATCTATTGAGATGATCATGTGGTTTTTGTCCTTTCTCTTGTTGATGTGATGTATTACACTGATTGATTTGCATATGTTGAACCAGCCTTGTGTCCCTGGGATGAACCCCACTTGGTCATGATGTATAATCTTTTTTATGTGTTGTTGGATTCTATTTGCTAAAATTTTGGTGAGGATTTTGGCGTCTATGTTCATCAGTGATATTGGCCTATAATTCTCTTTTTTTGTGGTGTCTTTGCCTGGTTTTGGAATCAGGGTGATGGTGGCTTCATAGAATGAGTTTGGGAGTATTCCCTCCTTTTCAATCACCTGGAAGAGTTTGAGAAGGACTGGTATGAGTTCTTCTTTGTATGTTTGCTAGAATTCCCCGGTGAAGCCGTCCGGTTTATTTGTAGGGAGGTTTTTAATTGCTATTTCTATTTCCTTTCTAGTGATCGGATTGTTCAAGTGTTCAGATTCTTCTTGATTCAGTTTTGGTGGACAGTATGTTTCCAGAAACTTGTCCATCTCCTCTAGGTTATCCAGTTTGGTTCCATATAGTTTTTCATAATATTCTCGTATGATATTCTGGATTTCTATTTTGTTTGTTGTAATTTCTCCATTTTCCTTTCTTATTTTGCTAATTTGTGCTCTCTCTTTTTTCTTCTCTGTGAGTTTGGCCAGAGGTTTGTCGATTTTATTTACTTTTTTCAAAAAACCAGCTTTAGGTTTGGTTGATTTTTTCTATGGTCTTGTTAATCTCTATTGTATTTAATTCCTCTCTGATCTTTATTATTTCCTTCCTTCTGCTGCTTTTTGGGGCTTTTTGTTCTTCTTTTTCTAATTCATTCAGGTGGTGGGTTAAATTGTTTCTTTGAGATTGTTCTTTTTTGAGGAAGGCCTGTATCGCTATAAACTTCCCTCTTAGCACTGCCTTTGCTGTGTCCCATAGGTTTTGAGTGGTTGTGCTTTCATTATCATTTGTCTCAAGGTATTTTTTAATTTCAACTTTGATTTCCTCATTGATCCATTGTTTTTTCAATAACATATTGTTTAATCTCCATGCTTTCCTTTTTTTCTCCTTTGTTTCTCTGTTGTTGATTTCCAGTTTCATGGCATTGTGGTCAGTAAAGATGCTTGAGATAATTTCTATCTTCTTAAAATTGTTGAGGTTTCTTTTGTGCCCAAGTACATGATCGATCCTGGAAAATGTTCCATGTGCACTTGAAAAGAATGTATATCCTATTTTTGGGGGGTGTAATGCTCTGAAAATATCCACCAAATCTAGTTTTTCTATTGTAGTATTTAATTTCTCTCTTGCCTTGTTTATTTTCTGTCTGGAAGATCTGTCTAGTGATGTTAATGCAGTGTTAAAATCTCCAACTATGATTGTATTCCCATCAATATCCCCCTTTATCTCTGTTAGTAATTCTTGTATGTACTTAGGTGCTCCTATATTGGGTGCATATATATTAACGAGTGTAATATCCTCATCTTGTATCACTCCTTTAATCATTATAAAATGTCCTTCTTTATCTTTCTTTATGGCCTTTGTTTTAAAGTCTATTTTGTCTGAAATCAGTACTGCAACACCTGCTTTTTTGGCTTTTCCATTTGTATGGAATATCCTTTTCCATCCTTTCACTCTCAATCTATATGTGTCCTTCTCCCTAAAGTGGGTCTCTTGTATGCAGCATATTGAAGGTTCTTGCTTTATTATCCAGCCTGCCACTCTGTGTCTTTTGACTGGAGCATTTAGTCCATTAACATTTACAATAATTAATGATAGATGTGTGTTTATTGCCATTTTGAACTTATCTTTGCAGTTGAATTGGTATATCCTCTTTGTTCCTTTCTTCTTCCTTTTGTGGCTTGGTAATTTTCCTTTGTATTATCATGGATTTTATTTAATTTTTGTGACTCCTTTGTAAATTTTTGGCTTGTGGTTACCCTTTTTTGTAAATCTGTCAACCCATTACTATAACTGTTTTTGTTAAACTGATAGTAACATGATCTCAAACCCCATCCTACTGTTAAAAAAATTTAAAAAAGAAAGAAAAAAATATTCTATATTTCCCTGCTTCCCTCTCCCACTCTCAGTGATTTGTATGTCTTCTTTTATAATTTCATGTTTACTTTATTTGTAATTCATGAGTTATCACCTTTCCAGTTGTGTGTTTCTCATTTCTGTAGCATCCTGCTGCTTTTCTATTTAGAATAGCCCTTTCAATATTTCTTTTAGCATGGGTTTAGTGTTGCTAAACTCCTGCAGCTTTTTTTTTGTCTGTGAAACTCTTTATTTCTCCTTCTATCCTCAAGGATAGCCTTGCTGGATAAAGGATCCTAGGCTGCATCTTTTTTTCATTCAGGGCTTTGAATATATCTTGCCACTCCCTTCTGGCCTGTAGTGTTTGTGTAGAGAAATCAGCTGAGAGCCTTATGGGGGTTCCCTTGTAACTTACTCTTTGCTCTTCTCTTGCTGCCTTTAGAATCATTTCTTTATCCTTGACTCTGGCCATCTTGATTATGATATGTCTTGGTGTGGGTCTATTTGGGTTCTTCCTGTTTGGGACCCTCTGAGCTTCCTGTACTTGGATATCTGATTCCTTCTTTAAGTTTGGGAAGTTTTCAGTCATGATTTCTTCAAAAACCTTTTCAATCCCCTTTGATCTTTCTTCTCCTTCTGGGACCCCTATTATGCGAAGATTGGGACACTTTATATTATCCCATAGGTCCCTTATGCTATTTTCATTATTTTTTATTTGCTTCTCTTGTAGTTCTTCTGAATGGGTGCTTTCTAATGCCCTGTCTTCTAGGTCACTAATTCGTTCCTCTGCATTATCTAGTCGGCTTTGCACAGCTATTAGATCATTCCTCATCTCTGTCAATGAGTTTACCCATTCTACTTGGCTCTTCTTTATAGCTTCAGTTTCATTTTTGACATATTTTATATCTCTAAACACTATCTCTTTTAATTCCTTCAGCAATTCGATCACTCCTTTTTTGAAATCTTGATCTAGTAGGCTATCGATGTCTATTTCGTTGATCTTTCTTTCAGGGGATTTCTCTTGTTCTTTTAATTGGGAAAGGTTTTTCTGCTTCTTCATCTTGCTCATACCTCTTTGGCACTGTGGTTTATGGAGTATCAGTTGTTTATTTTGGTCCTTAAGGATTTTATCTATCTGATGCCTATTTAGGAATAAAACTTAAGAAAAAAAAATAAGAGAGAAAGAGAAAGAATTTTAAAAGAAGGGAGAAAGAGGGTTTGAAAACAGTGTATAATGAATAATAGAAGAGTGAGTTGAAGCAGAGTATTAATCGGGTTGAGACGTCCTTTTAAAACCTTTACAAAAAAAGGGGGGGGGGATGAATAGATGTATTTGAAACCTGTGTCTAATTAATAGCAGGACATCAAAACCCAAGAGAAATAGAAATGAATTAAGAAGTAAAGATTAAGAGAGTAATAGAAAATAGAACAGGTAAAAACAGATTTTAAAAAAAAAGGGGGGGGGTTGTCGGTGTTCTCCTGGAGTCTGTGTGCTTTTAATGTGAAGTCTTTCTGTCTTCGTCCTGTTTTGGAAGTTCAGCTTGCTGTTTTCAGAGGCCCTCCGTTGGCGCCCTCTTCTGTGCTGCTCCCAGCACCTGTCGGCAAGCAGATCGCGCCTCCTCCTAACACTGGGTCAGGTGCAGCTCTCTGCTGTGGGCGGGCGGGTCGCTGCCCCTCCGGATGCCGCAGTCAGATGTTGCAGACTGGCCAGGTAGGAGGGTGGGTCGTGCCCCCTCCCAGCACCTCGGTCAGGGGCTGTGTTCCTGCCCGAAAGGCGGGGGCCGCTCTCCCTCTACCTGCACCGCCGGTAGTTCCGCTCTCTGTGCGGCTGCGCGCTCCGCCCTGGTCGGCGCTCCGCAGGTGGGCTCGGGGAAGACCGAGGGACAGCCCTGTCCCTGCTCAGAGCCAAAACCCAGCTCCTTGTTTGTCTTTGTGGAGCAAGTCTCTGAGGGACCAGGATGGAAGGATCCTATCTGCCCCGGGCTGCAGGCCAGTCTCAGTCTGGCCTTTGAGGCTGCTAAGCCCTTCGGTGCGGATGCAGGTTTCACCCCCGCCCCCGCCTGAGTGCTCAGCGCGGAGGATATGGCGGCTGTGCCTGAGCCCCGCCTCTCTTCCCCCGAAAACTTTCCCCGGGTTTTCAGAGATGGGGGTGTGCACCCTTCCACCGAGAGCACATCAACCTTGCTGTTTTATGGAGGGCCCAGGTTGTTCTGCCCTGTGCACCCACAGCCACGGCGCGCAGCCCCTTGCGTTCCCCCAGGGCTGCCTCCGTGCAGCCACTTCCATCCTCCGCCCGGCTTGTGCAGCCTGGCCCTGCCCGCGGCTGCCGGCCCGCACCTCAGGCTGGGTGTCGGGGGGACGCTCTGTGCCCGTTTAACTTAATTCTGTTAGTCAAGGGCTGCTCTGTACAGATCCGAGCCTCGGAAGCTCCCCCTCCATCCCGCTGGCCTCTCAGTTGGAGAGGGGAGACCCAGCGAGCGAGCGCCAGTCCTCCTTTGCCGCTCCCTCCCCGCGGGACCCGTCCCGTGCTGCTTTGCCTTTTGTTCTTTCTTTTTTCCTTTTCTCCTACCAGATTTTTGGCGTCTTTATCTTTTGAAGAGGGCGATGTTCTGTCGGAGTTCCACAGGTGCTCTGGTTGGCTGAGTGGGTCTGTAGATGTGGGTCTTGGCGTATTTGTGGGAGAGGGTGACCTGCGAGCGTCCTTCTACTCCGCCATCTTCTCCGTCTCTCCCTCTTCTGTCCAGTATCTTAATTCTTATGAAAAATTGAACTGAGGACAGCCTTTTTTTCAATACACAAAGAAAACCTTTTATTAATATAAATATATCATATAAATTAATTGAAATAATGTATTTGCTGTCTGATTATTTTTTCAGTGATCAAAAATGGATGAATTAAAGATGAAAAAACTACTTAAATTTCTAAATATCTGTAAATGTAATATCAATAAATGCATTTAACTTATTAATTATCTCCCTGAAAGTACACAATCTTTTTTAATTGACTTTTTTTAATTTAAAAAAGCATCATGCTTTTAAAACAAAAAGATAATTTTATCTGGGAATTTCTTGCTGATCTTCACTTAGGGATGTGTGAGAATTTATTGTTATTCTATCTATACAAATTGGAGAAGAAAATTACAGCCATTTTTAAATAACCCCTTAGTGTCTCCTATCTGCCCTTCCTAACCTTTATACTCAAAATTCTCTTCCCACTTATATCTGGTAATAAAAAGTCTTTCTTCCATGAAATTTATGAAATTCTTTATGACATGACATAGACTCTGACAATGCTGTCTGATCTGCGTAATACTTATTGGACTGATGTGTGATAACATCACTGAGTACTCTGTATCAAGGGTCAGCAAACTATGGTCTTTCATAGCCTCTTTTATTTAAAATAATTGGGAAATAACGAAAAATACTTTGTGATATGCAAAAATGACATGAAATTTGAAGTTTAGTGTCCATAAATAAAATTTTATTGGAGTGTCTATGCTTATTTCTTTATATATTGTCCATGCTACAGAGACAGAGTTGCATAGTTGGAACAGAGACCACACACCCCACGAAGCCTGAAGCATTTACTAAATGGCCCTTTTACGATCTGAGTTGCAGACCTCTTGGCATATATACTCATGGTGCACTATAATTGCAAAGTACAGATGTTTGACAGTATTTAAACTTCTTGATGAATGATCTTATACAGTGAAATGTGCCGGTATATGTACCTTATAGATATAATCTACTAATTTTACCATTTTTAGTTGATTCTTTTAGCTTTTCTAGGTGTATAATTTTGTCTGTAAATAATTATGGTAATTATATCTACTTTTTTCCAATACTTCTAACCAGTGCTTCCTCTATTTACTTCTAACTGTTGTTTTCTTGTAATTGCTATTAGCAGATTATCCTGGAAAAAATTAATAGTGAAACTTTCTGGCTTTTTCCTTACCTTGATAAAAATATTTTAATATTTCATCACTAAAATAGATTTATATCAGTATCCATAGTGATATAATTGTCTTGATGTAATTTTGATTCGAGACAGACATTATCATGTAAGGAGGCTTCTTTTATTTCTCTGACAAAAAGCATTTATAATAATTTATGAGTAAATGTGAAATTTATTAAATGCCTTTTTAACATCTGGGTATAGTTCATATTCTTTATTGATCTATTGATATAATGTATGTCATGAATATACTTTCTAATATTATACCATTTTTGCATTGCTATTTTGGATGTTGTTTGGTGTGTTATTAAGTAGCTAATGAATTTTATTTAAGATTTTTATATCTGTATTCATTGGTGGCATTGGTTGTTGATTCCATTTTTTTTAAATTAAAGTATAGTCAGTTTACCATGTGTCAATTTCTGGTGTACAGCATAATACATACATATACATACATATATTCATTTTCATATTCCTTTGTCATTATAGGTAACTACAAGATGTTGAGTAGAGCTCTCAGTGCTATACAGAAGAAACTTGTTTATCTATTCAATTCCATTTTTGATAGTTTTACTATCAAGTTTATACTTGTTATTTAAGTTTTTGAGTAATTTAGTATTTTTCTATGCTTTGAGTTAGTTTAAAGATGTGGAAATAAAGTATTTCTAGAAAATGTCAGTATTTATTTTCTAGAAGACATAAATAACTCATCTGTAAAAAAACACCTTGTTATTTTAAAGCAGTTTTACATATTTTTCAACTCATTGTCTTATAATTTGCTTAGTCAAGTTTTCTACTTATAGCATTTTGACAATTTCACTTTCATACAAGTTATCCATTTCACAGAGAATTTCAAAGATTTACAAATCTTGAAGTAAGTTGTATAAGTTTAATATATTGTAATCAAAGAATGTGGGTTAGGTCTACAAATTCTACCTTCTAGAGGTCATTGAGAAGGACTTTTTGTTTATTTAATTGCTTATTTATTGCTTGTTTCTTTGTTACTGTGCAATTGATCAGTTTAAGAAATTATAAAACACGTTTTTCTCTGTATAGTACAAGGTTTTGTACCTAGTTATTAAAATAACGGTAATAATTATTTTATTCAAATCTTCAATGCCTTTACCTTGACTTTATACTTAATCTGTTAAAACTGAGAGAAATGAATTGATGTCTTTTACAACTGTGTTGAATTATGTTGAATTTCTAGCAGTTTTGCATAATGATGTACTACTGTTAACTTCACAAATTTATGACTAGTATAACTTTATTGAAGGATTTACCTTTATAAATATACAATTACCTTATTCATCCTTTTAAGTTATTTTTGCCTTGAAATATATTTTATCTCAGACAACACTGCAAAACCTACGTTTTTATTTGTATTTGCGCAATATATTTTTGCCCATTTTTTATTTTTAATTTTGGCAATTTGTTCCATGCTTCTTTTAAATAAACAGCATCTTTTCAACTTTTGCTTTATTATCTAATTTGGTACTTTTTGTTGTTTAATATGAATAAACCAGTTCACAATTTATTAGCATAAATTTTAGGTATATTTGGTCTTTTTTCTGTTAACTTGTTTTGTGGTTTCTACTTTTATTCTTTATTATTTTTCCTGATTTACTTATTGGACTATATCAACTAAAGTTTTTTACTTCTTTCTTTTTTTCTCCCTCTTTTTTTTTTCAGTTATTTGGAATGCATATACAGCCTGTTTTTATTCCATTATATTAAAAGAAATTATCAGCATCATGAATGAAACAGTACCTATTAACTATTCCCCCATAAGATAAAAATATTAAATTTCCTTCTCTGTCCAACTATTTCCAAGTTTTTAAAAAACATATAATCTGGTATTTTACACAAATTTAAATAAATGTTCTTAATAAGTATGTTGTTTTATATCTATGTTAACAACAGTGATTTAATCATAGTCCTATGGTTTAATTCTGTGTCCTGAGAGTTCTTTCATATTACAATTTCCCCCATTTTTTCCATCAGTTTTCTGTAGAACTGAAGTTATCTTAAAACTGTCTTTTCATGAAGGATACATTGTTGATATATTTTCTTACCTCTTGATGTGTGAGACTGTTTTCTCTAATGCCCTCATATAGGAATGACAGTTTCAGTTGGTATGCAAATATTTTTCTATATAAAGTCTTATTCTTTTATTCTCTGACATTTAATAAGAGTAAGGTAAGATAGAGCTAGAACTTTGCTGATGTCTTCCCCTCATTGGAAACTAACCATTTTTTTTCCTACTAGAAATTTGAAAGATTTATATCTTTATCTTTTAACCTTCTTGAGCTTAACAGGTTATATCCAAATTTGGGTTTATTTTCATTAATGTACATGTTATTTGCTGTTCCCTTCTGATATACAGACTTTTGATATAAAGATTCCATTCTTTCTTGAAATTAGAAATTGTCACAAGTGCCATATTTGCTTTAGTTTCTCCTGAAATTGCTATCTTTAATTATAACACCTTGTGGGCTTTTGCCTCATACATTTTTAATATTTTTAATGATCATTTCTATCTCATTTTCTTTTCCTCTTAAATCTGTAGACATTCTTGAGTTTGTCTTCTATTTAAGGGATTTAATTTTCAGCATTTTCAAATCTGCTGTTTATTGTTTATATTGTATTTATGAACTTAGCTATTTTTGGAAGTATCCTTGCAGTTACCAGTTGGCCTCTCTTGTTGTCAGCTTTACTTTCATATTTAAGTTGTCCTGTTAATCTTAATCAGAGTATAGCATTAGCATGTTCTCTTAAGCTTCTTGAAGTAATTCTGTAAGGAGATATATGCACCACTTATTACAAACATACACCTTATTTTTAACAATATGTCTGGTGATTTTTCTCTGCTATTCATCCTTACAAAGAAAATTCTGTGCTGTATGATATTGGGATTTGTGATGGTTCTATCAAGTATTGTTGGTTTCCTGTATGTATCTAAAAATATTTTAGGCAGAAGAGAAAGTTTTAAATTCCCAGTTGTTATAACTTTTCCATTAGAAAGGTCCAGTGGCCCCCCAAAATAAGTGCTAATTACAGCAGGTACTTGTAGGTTTGGCAACAAGGACAGAACTTGGGGAAGTAAGGCATTGTGTCCTGAATTCAGTTGTCTTCATGGGGAGCAGCATTCCTTCCTGTTCTTTGTCTGCAACTGTTGTCAGCTACACACAGATTTTGCCATCTAATGAGCGTCTCAGAAATATTGGTGAAATCTGTAGTGTCCTATGATTGCTGCAAAACCTACTCTTCCTCCAACCTTTGCCACAGGTTGCAACAGTGATTAAGCTGTTCTACAGGTACATCTTTCATTTATTTCTGAGTGAAAACTGATCTTCCTTATGCCCACAGTGCTGCATATGTTTGGCTTTCCTTCGTTCTGCTGCTGCTGGACTGTGTCTAGAAAAAGACACTCAATGACATATGAAGATCTGTCTTCCTAGTTTCCAGCAATAATACATATTTTCCCTCCTCAGCTCATTTCAAAGTATGCAATGCTCTTTTCACTTATATCTGGCAGATGAGAGGGTGGTGAATAGGAAAGAGAGGAATTAGATGTCTGTGATTGAGAGACTATTTCACCCAAAGTAAATGCCTTCAAATCCTAAGATTATTCATGAATAAAGGAAAGAGATACAATAGAAGTATTCACTGAATTTAATAAATATGTAGTTTTATTTACTTAACAGAAAACAATTCCTATTTTTATCATTCAGTTCAAATACCTCTTGTTCCCTTTCTTTTAAAAAACCTCATAGTCTTTTCTATTCTTTAGTGATAATAAATCATTACCAGTGAAAAGAGGACTGGACTGGGAGTTAGAAAAACAGAGCTCTGGTCCCAGATCTGGTACTAACTACCTATTCTCTTAAGTTCTATAAGCTTCAATTTTATCAACATTAAAATGAAAAATGAAAGGGCTACATTTTCTCTGAAGTGCTGTATAATTCTTCTAGTCCACATTAATAGAACCATTAATGATGATGTGTTTAAAATACTATAGAGTAAACAAAAAGGATGGGCGAGGTTATTTCCTTGTTTAGAAGATGAGAGGTTGCTCAGCACTCCAGATCTGGAATACTAGTGAAACAGAGAAGTTATGCAGTAGGTAAACAATGTGCTGTAAATGATTTATCCTTGGCTGTGCCCTGCTTTCTCTGTGCTATTGATTTTGTATTGTTTGCAGAAATAAAATATTTATTATTTTATATTTTAATATATTTATATTTAAAATAAAATAAAATAAAATACCTCAAGTTGGGGTACATCTATTAGATGAGAGTGATTCGGGGAATGCCTCACGTGAACCTCTTTTGGCTGCAAATGATCTCTAACAGAGAATATTGCTGTGGTTCCATTACCTCATCGCATACCTTGCCTGAGCATCCCATCACTTTATCACTTTGCCTCATTGTATGTAATGTTGAATGTGTTTTAGTTGTTTGAAAAAGAGAAAAGGGATGATCTTTCAGTCTTACTAAAGTGTTGATTTGTAACAAATAGTAATTTACTACCACTATGACTGCTTCTCTGGATATTGCTTATTCTGTACAATGAAAAGTGGCTTTTGAGTACTTTGGTTATCTCTCAAATGGAATGGCCTGTATTTTTTTAACTGTTAATTAATGAAGAATATTGCAAGTGAAAAAAAAAGTTGCAACTCAAAATCTTAAAGACAACTAGTGTTTTATCCAGATGTCTATCCTGTTTTTGGAAATGGTAAAAAGATACATACTGTGGTTTGTAAAATACCAATGTCTGGACATTTTGCTTTTCTATGTATGTGTTTTATGTCCATGTCCAAATGATTGGGACTCTTTTAGCATGCTCTTCCACCTTATCCCTTAGTAATAAAGCTGCCTTTTGTAGAATTTTAAATTATTAGTGGCTTTTAAAAAATATTATTGGCCTCTTTGGTGAAGCTTTAATTCAACTTTCCTTTGAACAAAAATTCCATTATTTACTTTTTACATTGATTAATTGTTTAAAATATCAGAATATTCTTTCTTAATACTGTTTTCATTTTCTGCCAGGGTAACAAAATTTAAATAAAGGAAAAAAGTTATTTTTTCTTACATTTCTTTTTACTATAAATTTTTTATATTTCATTTTAGTTAAAAATGAATCTAATTTTTCAATTCCCTTTTCTGGAAGATTATGATTTTATTTCTTATTATAGGAAAAACAGTTTATAATAGTCTAATGAACTGTGGAAATATTCACCTACTCTTGAAAAGCATATATATTTTGTATTAACAAAGGTTATTAATAAGCCATTCAAACTTCACTCGCTTTTTTCCTTTACAAAATACTAAGAAATATTCATTCTTCCCTGCCCTACCCTCACCTTGCAGTTCAATTTCCAGCTGACTTGGCTTTCTTCTTGCAAAAGATTCCTTGCTAATATCCTTGATTTTAGACTTCCTCTTCTCCAACATCTCAAGGCTGAATAATTTTTCTTTAATACAACTTTCATTCTTTTTTTCACTGTAAATTTCGGATGGTTTCCCATGCAATTAGACTTCAAAGAAGATGAAGATTAGTGAGGGCTGGGAAAACCAGAGAAAGTGTCTACCCCCTGTGCATTAAGTCCTCCAGACGAGAACCTTGGAGTCATCTTCAGCTTCTGCAGCTCTCTTTCACTGCTGTGAAAACTTCAGGTTTTACTGAGGCAACCTCAAAAATGGTCAAATCATCCCTCCTTATCCCATTGCTTCTGCATCATTTTGGTATTCATTGTCTTTCATCTGGGCTCTTACAATTGCCTTTTATCTTATCTCCTGCCCTAAAAGGCTTCACACTCCAGACCTCTTCCATAGTATCAGAGAAATATTTAAGAAATAAACCTGGTTGGGTTTCTTTTCTGAATAATGTTCCCCAAGGATTCCTTTTTTCTTAGTGTAAAATCCAAATTGCTTAACTTGCACATGAACTTCACCCATGGACTTTTTTTCCCTCTTTTTTTAATTGAAGTATGGTCAGTTTACAATGTTGTGTCTATTTCTGGTATAGAGCATAATGTTTCAGTCATACATGTATATATTCCTTTTAATATTCTTTTTCTTTATAGGTTGCTACAAGATATTGAATATAGTTCCCTGTGCTATATAGTATAAACTTACTGTTTATCTATTTTATATATAGTAGTTAGTATTTGTAAATCTCAAACTCCTGATTTTCCCTTCCTGTCCCTTCTCCCGTTGGTAAGTTTGTTTTCCATGTCTGTAAGTCTGTTTCTGTTTTGTAAATAAGTTCATTTGTGTCTTTTTTTTTTTAACCACATGTCAGTGATATCATATAGTATTTTTCTTTCTCTTTCTGGCTTACTTCACTTACAGTGACAATCTCCAGGTCCATCCATGTTGCTGCAAATGGCATTATCTTATTCTTTTTTAATGGCTGAGTAGTATTTCATTGTATAAATATACCAGAACTTCTTTATCCAGTCATCTGTTGATGGACATTTAGATTGTTTCCCTGTCTTGGCTATTGTAAATAATGCTGCTGTGAACATTGTGGTGCATGTATCTTCTCAAATTAGGGTTCCCTCCAAATATATGCCCAGGAGTAGGACTACTGGATCATATGGTAAGTCTAGTTTTAGTGTTTTAAGGAATCTCCATACTGTTTTCCATAATGGCTGCAGCAAACTACATTCCCACCAACAGTGTAGGAGGGTTCCCTTTTCTTCACACCCTCTCCAGCACTGATCATTTGTGGACTTTTTTAATGACGACCATTCTGATTGGTGTGAGGTGGTACTTCATTGTAGTTTTGATTTGCATTTCTCTGATAATTAGCCATAGTTAGCATTTTTTTCATGTGCCTGTTGGCTATTTGTCTTCATTGGAGAATAGATGTTTAGGTCTTCTGTCCATTTTTGGATTGGGTTGGGTTGTTTAGGTCTTCTGTCCATTTTTGGATTGGGTTGGGTTTTTGGCTTTTCTGTTAATAAGTTATCTGAGCTGTTTGTATAGTATAGTCTAGAAATTAAGCTCTTGTCAGTCAGTCTCATCATTTGCAAATATTTTCTCCCATTTCATAGGTTGTCTTTTGTTTTGTTTATAGTTTCCTTTGCTGTGTAAAAGTTTGTAAGTTTAATTGGGTCCCATTTTTTTTCTTTTATTCCTGTTGCCTGGTAGAATGCCCTAGGAGAATATTCCTGAGATTTATATCAGAGGTTGTTTTGCCTAGGCAGTTTTTAGTGTTTGTCTTATGTTTAAGTCTTTAAGCCGTTTTGAGTTTATTTTTGCTTATGATGTGAGGGATGGGTCTAACTTCATTGATTTACATGCAGCTGTCTAGCTTTCCCAACACGACTTGCTGAAAAGACTGTCTTTTTTTTTTTTTAATTGAAGTATAGTCAGTTACAATGTGTCAATTTCTGGTGTACAGCATAATGTCCCAGTCATACATATACATACATATATTTGTTTTCATATTCTTTTTCATTAAAGGTTATTACAAGATATTGGATATAGTTCCCTGTGCTATACAGAAGAAATTTGTTTTTTATCTGTTTTTATATATAGCTAATATTTGCAAATCTTGAACTCCCAAATTTATCCCTTTGCATTGCCTTTCCCACAGTAACCATAAGATTGTTTAATATGTCTGCAAGTCTGTTTCTGTTTTGTAGATGAGTTCATTAGTATCTTCTCTTTTCTTTTTTTAGATTCCACATGTGAGTGATATCATATGGTATTTCTCTTTCTGGCTTATTCACTTAGAATGACAATCTCCAGGTCCATCCATGTTGCTGCAAATGGCATTATTTTTTTTTTGGCTGAGTAGTAGTCCATTGTACAAATATACCACAACTTCTTTATCCAGTCATCTGTCAATGGACATTTAGGTTGCTTCCATGTCTTGGCTATCATATATAGTGCTTACTCTGTCTTTTCTCCATTGTATATTCTTACCTCCTTTGTTGAAGATTATTTTGACAGTAAGACTGTATTTATTTCTGGGCTCTCTATTGTGTTCCATTGAACCATATGTTTTTGTGCCAGTATCACACTGTTTTTGTTACTGTAGCTCTGTAGTATTGTCTGAAGTCTTTGGAAGGTTATTCTTCCAGCTTCATTCTTTTTCTTCTGTATTGCTTTGGGAATTCCATATAAATTTTAGGATTATTTGTTCTAGTTCTGTGAAAAATGTCCTGGGTAATTTGATAGGGGTACCATTAAATCTATAGATTGCTTTGGGTAGTATGGCCATTTTATCAGTATTAAATTCTTTCAATCCAAGAGCATGGGATATCTCTTCATTTCTTTAAATGATCTTTCATTTCCTTAATCAGTGTTTTATAGTTCTCTACATATAAGTCTTTCACCTCCTTGGTCAGATTTATTCCTAAGTATTTTATTTTATTTTTTGATGCAACTTTAAAAGGGATTTTTTTTTTTTTAGTTTCCTTTTCTGATAGTTCATTATTAGTGTAAAGAAATTCAACTTATTTCTGTATGTTAATCTTGTATCCTGCTACCTTGCCGATTTCTTTTATCAAGCTCTAGTAGTTTTTGTGTAGAAACTTTGGGGTTTTATATATATAGTATCATGTCAGCCACATATAGTGACAATTTTACCTCTTTGGATCCCTTTTATTTCTTTTTCTTATCTGATTACCATGGCTAGGACTTCCAATAGAAGTGGTGAGAGTGGGCATCCTTGTCTTATTCCAGATTTTAGCAGGAAGACTTTCAACTTTTTACCATTAAGTATTTTGTTGGCACCCCATGAACTTTATACTCCAGCATGAGGTTCTACTGGGTATAAAGCCTGGGGAGATGACAGTAGTCACAGTCTGACCTGGTCATAGCAGACCTAAAATAAAATTTTGAAATCTTAACGCTGTAGAAGGAAATTGATTCGTAACTCGCATTTTACAGTTTACATAGATGATTTTAGTGAACATGCATAGTTAAGAACTTGGACTCAGACATTAGGTTGCCCCAAACAAATTCTGGCTTTTCTAGTTACTAATCTGTCCTTGAGTGAGAAATAAATCTCTGGGTTTCCTTGTGTAAAATAAGGTTACTAATTATTACTATCCCATAGGTTATTATGAAGATTGAATTAAATAATAAAGTGTACATGTGAAACATTTAGAACAATACTTGGCCTTAGTAAGATTTCAACAAGTATTAGCTTTTGTTGACTATCCAAAAAAATGTTGGTTATTTTGATGTTCCATTGTGTACATTTTCGGAGAATTCAGATAAAAATTTTTTCCTAATTTTAAGCCTCATTTGACCTCACACAAAGACATCATATTCTCTTTTATGTAAGTGGGAAAAGAATTTCTAATAGTGAGAAATATTATATGTATATGAATTATTACCTAAATTTAAATGTTACTTAAAATTGTCTCCATAATTTCTCTATTTTTATTATTGTAGTATCTTATTTCTTTTGTAAACAACCCACAAAATCCATTTCTTATCAGTGATAATTTAAATTACCTTATTATTCTGTCCTAAATTTTCCAGTCCAAACTCTTTTCTTCTTTTTTTTTTTTTTTTAACAATATCTGGCATAGGACGTAACTCAAAAGATTGAGGTAATCAGGCGAATTTGATCTCTGTTGTTAACCTTAATTTAACTGTATTTTCATCCATTTACTCTGACTTTTCCCCATACTTAATGTTATTCTTCTTGATTTCAAGGCTTAATGATATCTTCTTTGTTCTTGACCCCATACTATCCTCATATTCACAGAGAAAGTCCCCTTAAGCAAGTACTCTCTCCATCTCTGTAATTTCTTCCTCGTCATTAACTACTTTTGTTCTGCCTTCAAGCAAGCATAGCTCTCTCTTATAGTGAAAGATGAGCTCCTTAGTTCTATTTTGTCACTGTTTTTCTTCCCTTAAAGTGAATTTCTTAAACAAGTTTTGTGCACCAAATTCCTTTATTTATTTATAACCTACTTGTTGCTATTCACTCTTAACTACCATACTATAATTGTCATCTTAAGTATGTATTAACATTTTTGTATTAATATTTTATAATACATATTTTTCTTCTTGACATTTTATTTTCCTTCTTAAAAGCTTCATCAAATTGCACTGACCTTTGGCATTCTATTTGACACTATCTCTACTTTCACCTCTATTATCCTTCTCCTTCCCTGATTAGATCTGCAAGTTGATCTAGGCAAGAACTTACACTCCAGCCCAACTGATCTTCTCATTTGCTATTGCCCTGAGCTGCCTTGTTTTCACTTGAAAGTCAGAATCAAGCCCTGCTTGGCACTGGACCTTTGATTATGATTTCCCTCCCAACAGGAATATCCTCTTCTTCTGGCCCAGCCTTTAAAGCTCAGCCTAAATTCTACCTCATTTAAGAAGCTTTTGTTTATCACTTCAGCCCTCAATTCCTTTAACCTTTTTATGAACAGCAAGGGATATAAAATAAATTCTTTTGTGGGGAGAGTGAAAATACTTGCACTCTTGCATCTTTTGTGTATTTGCTGTGGCCAGTGACATAGGCTTACTCAAAACTTACCTTCTTCATCTATAAGATGAAGTAGTCATACTTTCCTGATCTACCTCTTAGGGTTGTTGTAAGTGATAAATAAAATAATGTATATAAAAACTTTTTATAAAATTTTAAAAACAAGTGTCACAAACAAATAATATACTGCCTTGTTAGTTGTATTGTTTTTGTACATTGTCCTCTTATGCTGTTAATGTATTCAGTGTTGTCATTTAAATTTCTGTGTGTTTATTTGGACTACCTAATTAAGTTCTGAATTCTTTGAGAGGCAAGGAGTATTAGTAGTGATATGAGCAAAGGCCCCAAAAGAGCCAACTCCCAGTTGTCTTAGAGCTACTTATCTTAGATGCATCATTGGGCTTGTACTCCCCGCTAAAGTGTGAATCTATATCAGAGGAACTATATTCTTATCTTGGCCACATGGAGATAGTAAATTGAAGATACCGGATAAGAACTCTCTATCAACTGAAAGAGGGTCAGCAAGACAGCGAACAAGATGGTTGGCTTGTTTCAGCTTACCCAGATCTGGATAGGTGTAGTTACACAGACTTGTTGGAAAACAGGAAATAGAGGAAAAGCACCAGGGCTTGAGCTCATCTAATTTTCTTTAGTTGAAATATAATTTGCACAAAATAAAATATAAATTAGTTTGAGTCTTGACAAAATTATTCCCTGAGTAACCACTGTCTTCATCAAGATGTAGAACATCTCTGTCTCCCCAGTGCCTCTTCCCAGTCAGTTCCTTCTGCTGCCAGAGACAAGCACTGTTCTAATTTCTGTCACCATAGCTTAGTTTTGCCTGATCAAAAACTTTACATAAATGAAATCATAAAGTATGTAGTGTTTTTTTCTTGGCTTCTTTCACTCAATGCAATTTTTTGGGGTATATTCAGCCATTTTGTTGCATATATATAAGCAGCTTATAACGTTTTGTTGTTAAGTAATACTCCATTAGATAAAAACATCTTTACTTTTCATTAGCCTACTGATGGACACTTGAGTTGTTTCTGGGTTTTAGCTATTATGAAAGAGGTGTTATGAACATTCTCATGTAGATCTTTTTGTGAGTATATATTTTCACACTCTTGAGATTATCAGCAGACTGGATAAAAAATAAGATCCAATGATATGATGTTTTTAAGAGACATATTTTAAGTATAGTAATACAGACAAATTGAAAGTAAAAGAATAGCAAAAGATATAGCATGTAAACACTAAGCAAAAGAAAGCTGATATGTCTATATTGATATCAGTTAAGTAGACTTCAAGACAAGGAATAAAAATGGTTCTTCAATAACAGATAAAAATGGTCATTTCATTGGTATAAAAGGTCAGATTTGTAACAAGACATAACAATCTGAAATAGAAGAAAAAAGTGACAGAACTAAAGTGAGAAATAGACAAATGCACAATTATTGTTAGAGGGTTTTAACAGTTTCCCTCAGTAGTTGATAAAACAAGTAGAAAAAACTTACAAGTATATAGGAGACTTGAACAGTATCATCAATTATCAAACACGAGGATCCAATTGACACAAAGAATATTAACACTCAACTACAGAATATACATTTTTTTTAATTGCACATGGAGCTTTCACCAAAGACTATATGCTGGGCCATAAAATAAGTCTCAATCTATTTGATAATTTGGCTACAATAGAATTAAATTAGAAACCCATAACAATAAGATAGCTAGAAAAAGCCCATTTTGGGGGGATATTAAGCAACACACCTTTAAATCAATCTATGAATCAAAGAAATCATAAGGAAAATTAGAAAGTGCTCTATACTGAATGACAGAATACAACATGTTAAAAGTCTATGAGTTTATGCCTTGTAACTAATTATGTTGTCTCAGGAACTGAGTAATCAAATTAACATTACATTTTCTTCAGAAGAATTGGGGAAGGGCATCGGCAGAAACGCAGACTAAATGCTGAGGATTATAGAGATCATGCCCACCATCAACCAGTGTTTTTATTCTACTACAGTTATAATTGAGTTACTCTATCTTGGTTGAACTAATAGGTAAATATCCTTTCAATGTAAATAAGCAGAATGCTAAATAAATGTTTTGGCAATTTTCCCCTGATAAATCCCATATAGGGATGTGTATGGTGCTTCTATTTCCATCCAATGAACCACTAGCAGAAAGAGTCTAAACAGTGTTAATATTAACAGAGATTATAACTAAAGAGTAAGTTAGATGGTGATTAAAGAGTTGAATAGACAACCGAGGAAAGTTGTGAAATCTCTGTGCTGAGTTCTGCCATCTGTCTCTGATTTTAGTTCACTCCTTAATGAATATAAGTAGTCTGACTAAATGATCTCTTGGGAGGCCCCCTTCCAAACACCAAACCTATCATTTTAATTAACATTGGTTATTGTGCCAATACAAGGGGTTTAATTCTAAATCTAAGTGATATCTTCTAATTTACAATTTTTTTTCTCTGGAAGAACATTTTCTTTACAGAACTCAAATCATTCTCTCTCTCTCCCTGTGTGTGTATGTGTGTGTGTATGTTTTAGGAGAAACCAAAAGAAAATTCAATTTGCAATTTGTGACCATGATTTGAACTTTTAAAAAAAGTCTGAGTCATTTTTTGCCCTTTGATAATTTCCAAGTGATGAGGCTCCTTTTACAGATCAGCCCTTGCTTTTAATGATTTCAGTATATTTTGTTTGGTTGGAAGTGAGACAAATAAATAGGAAATATCATTCATGGATATGAGTCTAGAAATGAATATGTAGAAGGCAAATGATCACTTTATTGTGGGGAGATGATGTGTTTTCCTGAGTCTTTTGCCCTTTTCCCTTCTCAAGCCTGCTGTTTTTCCTGCTTAGTTTGCAGATGAAACTAGTACAGCAATATGGTGGGATGGAAATCACATGATCTGACATATGTGGACTTCTGCATCCATGTGCATGGATAGAAAGCTGTTCAAAATCTAACCATCTTATAAGTTCTAACCGTAATTTTATAATTCACATACATGGAGTTATATAGGGAAACTTAAATACAGAATGCAAGAGATCATTTCTTTTTCTTTAAAATATTCTTTCTCCATTCATTTCTACAGGCAAATTTGATATTTTAGTAAAATTAAGAAAAAGAAGAAAATGAATAAGCAATGTTCTAATGCTTTACAGTTCAAAAAATGAGTTGCTTTAAATAATCTGAATTCATTCCAACAGCAACCTTATGGATTTGATCAGGACAGGAATTATCCTTGTTCTAAAGGGAGGGGGAAAAAAAGAAATAGAGAGAGAGAGAGAAGGGAGGGAGAGAGAGAGGGAGGACGGCTCAAGCTGTTAAGACTTAAGGGCAGAGTGGCTAATTCTCTATTTGTTCTCTCTAAAATGTATTAGGAGTGATTAGAAGTCAGGAAATAAGCTAGTGAAGAGAGCTGCCAACATGTTGAATAGACAAATGCATTACCAGCACACTTTTCACACATAAAAAAAACTCGAAGTTTTGTAGTAATACCTGTTTCATAGCTGTATTTTTAATTGGTGCTGTATTTTTAATTGGTCTATTTTAAAACTGCATCATGGTCCAAAAGAGTATCCCTTTTCTAATCTTTTAAAATTTCAATAAATGTTTCTAGGCATTGAGGATAGGCAACATTTTGCTTTGTTTCTCTGACACTGAGCTGTTTCTAGCCACTAAATTTGGCTCCTGTACTCTCCATATCTATTCTTAAGGCCGTTCTTGGGTCCACCCTGCAGACAGCCATCCAGGTTTAGATTTTTTTGAGCTGCCAGGCATGGCTATCCTGCTTTTATTATCCCCTTTTTGTGCTCAAGCTAAGGACATTGAGTGGCAGTGAGCTTTCCTTTATTTATGGTATGATTGTTGCTTCTCAGGGTCTGGCTTGGACTCTGATCTTGACATTTATGTCACAGGTGTCTCCGGTGAAACTGCTGGGAAACCAGATGGCAGGCCTAACTGAGGTTGGCAGCATCTGCTGGTGTACTCACTGTCCCTGCTACCTGCTCCACTTTCTTCTTCCTGTTGATGTGGTATTGCCTTGTACTGTCGTTTCCTTTCAGTGTTATTTACCTTCCTATATAGGGCTTTCCAAATGTGAATACCTTTCTGTAACTCTTTTGATGCATTTGCTCTGCTTGGAACCCTATCATCCAGGAAGGCTCATGACGTGGCTGTCTTCCTTGAATCCTTCAGGGCTTTTGCTTAAATGTTACTTCCTCAGCAAGACTTTCCTTGACTACTCTATTTAAAATTACAACACAGCCTTCTTCTCCCTCACCTCTTACACTGTTTTTTTGTCTCTCTCTCTCTCTTTGTTTCCTACATTATCTTTCTCCATAGCAATTACCATCACCTGCTATATTCTATGTTTAATTTTCTTGTGTATTATCTATATTACTAAGGTACATAGAATATAAGATTCATGAGGGTAGAGATTTGTCTGTTTGGTTACTTGTTGTATTAGAAGCATCTGGAAGAATGCTGGTCTTTAGTGAGCACTTAAAAAAATCTTTGTTAAATGATAAATTGGATTGTAAATTGCAAAAGATCAGTCTTCTAGCTTTATATTTAGTTTTATTTGTTCTGATTCACACAATGCTATTTGTAAGAACTTGAAGGGCATAGGGAAAAATGGAATAAGTAACATCTTCTATATGTGTTGGGTATTTTACTTACCCTCTATAATCCTTACTATAATCCAAGTACTTTGTTCAAAGAACCACAGCTAGAAAGTAGCAGAGTAAGGATGTGAACTAGTTCTGGCTGGCTCCAAAGTCACTGCCTTTTCTTTGGAAGCCTGGTGCACACCACATAATAGTAAGTCAGTTAGAGCTCTTTAAAATAAATGATGTTGCATAAATCAGGTGTAATTAGAAACTGAGTGCCAAAAACATTTGTTTAAAAAAAAAACTGAAATTAGCTCCCCAGAAAAATAAGCAGCAACCCCAATAGTTTTGGAAAACCAAAACTATTTAGAGCCAAACCCTCTTGGCTTAAGTGCCTGGACCTCCAAGTTAACTAGTTTAAAAGGGAAAACATGTATCTGGATGCATATTTTTACATATTTGCTGAAAATACATTGTGTACAATGTGAACTCAACAAAGGCAAATAGATTCATTCTTGATCCTAAAAAGAGGCAAGAACTTCTTACCATTGCTTTTTAATGTTTTCTTATTGCAGTCCAAGAAGCAGTAATTGATTGTATTTTTAAAACAAGCCAGATTTTATTAAAATCCTTTTTTACTGTGTCTTTTTTCTGATCTCTTTTTGTCTAGTTATGCAAATGCAAATTGTCTCATTTTTAATTCAGTTCCATATATTTATGGAGAAAACATATGATGCAATAAGCACTAGAGAAGGTGGTTAGCAGGCCCAGACAAACTCCCTGCCCTCAAGCGGCTCACAGCCAAGCAGCAGCACCCACTGATCAGGGAAACAATATGTTCTATCACCATCTTCTAGATGTTGCATTATCACTAATCCAGAATTTATGTAAAAGACCATAATGATTAATTTAACTCTGTTTTTCTTACTTTAGCAAAAGATAATTTGATGCTCTGCTTTTTTAGGCAATCACAGTATCTGGAGGTTAGAAATATTTGTGGAATTATATATTCCAATTATTTGTCCAGACAAGCATCCTTTCTATAGTATCTGCTTGAATACCTCTGGTAACTGAGAATTACTTCTTATTAAAGAGTAATTGTTTTGTTTTTATGAAGGTCTAAGAGTTTGAACATTATTATTTACATTGAATCATTTTTTTCTATGACATTCATATTCATCTTAGATGTGTCCTCTTGAGTCACAAGAGCCTGTTGTACATCCAGGCCCTCTTCAGCATGACAGCTTGTTCAATACTGTGCCTCTTTGAAATCTTCTGTTATTCAGTTCTTTTATTGAGTATCTAGTTTGTGCAAGGCATTCTTTATGAACTTCAAGAGTTACAAAGAGGAGGACACCATGGACTTACCTCAAGGCAGTTACATAAAAACAACAAATGGTGTATTAAAAACAGGGCTATTTAGCTTGAAAAAGTAAAAGGACATAACCAGACAGAAGGATCTGTAAGTATTTATGGGAAGTGCAGTATCTGAGATTTAAAACTGCTATTGCCTCATCCGGTTAAATTGGTAATATAGTGAATTTCAGGTCATGAAAACAGCATAAACAATAGCTTAGAACTATTGGATCAGGGTGCAGGTTTAGGAAAACTTGAAAAAATTACTTTGTCTTTACGATAAGATACTGGTAGGAGTCAACAGGGGATAAGACTGGAAACGAAGGAAATTTGGAGTGTCCTTTAAATGTCAGGGAGAGGAATTTGTACTTTATATGGATGGAGAATGATTGATGTTTCTTGGATGAGGGTGACAAATATAATGCTATTCTTTCATTAAGATTAACCTGAAAGTAGTTTCAGGGGTAAGTAAAAGCAAAGAAAAATGTATATAGATGTATGCATTAGGAAGTTAATACTATATACTACTTTTCTACTTTAAGTATAATGGAAATTCAGAAAATGAAGAAGAAATATTTTAAAGTTTTCAAGAGCAACTGCACCTGAAGAATTGATACAACAGTAAAAGGCAAATAAATGAATATTGAACTTTCTGGGTGGTGAAATAAGTTAGAGAAACAAAAACAAACATATCTGTGTATATGTGCACATGTGCATATGTGTGGAGTGGGCATGTGAGGTGGAGAGGCAGTGAGGATAGTAGTCTGCATTTAGGTTAAGGACATATGTTTGGAAATCTAAGTTAAGCTCAAACTATGGTGTTGCCATAAATGTATACAGTCACTTATAAAGTTCCGTATAACTGAAACAACAACAAAATCAGAAACCTAGAATTATTCTGGTGTCATGACACATAAATTATCCTGAAAGAAAAGAAAGTCTACTCAGTGAAAAGAACAAGAATGCTCCTGAATAAATACAGGGTTACAGCTGTTAATTCATCAGTGACTTACTGAACAGTTTATCTCAAGTGAGTACTACCCTAGATACTGTGGAAACTACAAACAAAGATGGGATAAGATTAGGAAGATGAGATAATCGAGAGATAGGCTTTACATGAATAACTTCAATAAAAGGTTGAAATGACAAACAGCACTAAGGTGTCTCTGAAAAAAGGAAAAGAAACCAGCATTTAGTAAGCATCTACTACATCCCAGTCATAGTGCTTAGCTCTTTCTTATAAATTTATTTCATAAAACTCAAAATGAGCCTTCATTTCTACTGATGAGAACACTGATGTTCAGAGAGTTTAAGTCATTCTAGTGGAAGTCAAGCTAATCCCACAATAGCCAGATTATGAAGGGGAGACTGAGTTATTCCTAGTGGGCCACCAGTTTGCTTAATAGCAGTGGACCTAGGATATTCTACACATATCTTAGGTATAGATGGGGAACCCAATGACTTAAAAAATCAGATATATTTCACATTACCCTTCTCAACTTGGTATCAGTGGTACATTTCCCACTCTTGAGGGAAAATGGGATAATGAAGTGTACTTAGAATTTGAATCAGACACATGTGAATTTAAATGCTGGCTCTGCCCAGCCATGTCAGGTGACACAGCCTACATAAGCCTGGATCACCACCACATTAAAGCCAAAATACTACTTCCTTCACAAAATATTGAAAGAATTAAGTGTGGAAACTAATAGCAAGAACGAGGTTGAGTGCCAGAATTTAGGTCATGTTAACATGACATGAACAAAGCAATCCATGGTCTTTTATGCTCTCATTCTCTCATCTGTAGTTCTCTCTCTCTCTGAGGCACACACATGCACACACATACACATACAGAAGTATGCACACATTTTGTATCTAGGACACTTTGGAATGTAGCTATTTTCTGAGCATTGTTTTTCATTCCAAAGACCTTCTGCTCCTGGCTCTGCCTGCTTTTTCTCTCCTGGGGAAGATGCCCAGACATTCAGATCTATGATCCCACTTAAGAGTCTAGAGGCTGCTTTTTCCTCCCTATAAAAGAGAATGAGGGCTAAGTGGTACAGTTTTAGGTAGCAGTCCTCAATGAAACAGAAGGAATGAAGAAAATTAAGCTGGAAATATTCAGGCATTTGGAACACATGGAAGTGTCTCACTCCCATGGGGTAGACCATACCTTAGGAAATTTTCTTCCTTACCTGACTGTTAAGATCCAGAAATGGAATTCTGTCATTCTTGCATGATCCATCCGTCAAAAACAAACTGCTGTATAATCAGATTAGAGTGACCTTACAGTTGATAAGTTATTGAGGCAAGGTCGGACGTGAATATGCATTTAATACATCTGAAGATTAAGAAAGTATATAGAAATGAGTTGCCACTCTACCTGCAATAAAATAAAAAATGCTTGTATAGGCGTATCTCATACATAATTTATTTTTCTCAGGAAAATTTGATGAAAGTGATTATCTTCACATTGAATAATATTTCCCAGAGATCATGATAACATTGGAGTGCATTTCTGTTAAAGAAAAACAAAATGTATTTTAAAAAGCAACAGTCATTTAAAGGAATACATATACCTTTATAAAGAATATTGCTCAACATAATGTGAATATAAAATATTAAAAATAAGTTTTTTTAAAGTATTGTAACTAAAACTAGCATTTAAAGAAAAAATGACAGTTTAAGTGAACAGTACATACTGAGCCTGTCTTTTACTTTCTATTATGCTCTGTTTCTAATCTGTAGTGAGAAAATATGTAAGTCTGTTTGTTCAGAACTTCCTCCCTCTTATGGAAATTGTTAGTTACAGAAATGAGCTAGTGGATCAAGGTTAAAGAGAGAAGGATATGCAAAAACACAGTGACAATCAAAAAGTTCATGAGAAAATAGACTCAAACTTATACATTAAGGAAACCAGAAAATAAGTCTTCAGGTAATATTTAGCAAATCTTTCCTTAGCTTATGTTCCTAGCATTACTCTAATGTACTGAAAGAAACCAAAAATTACAGTTGTAAAAATAGGATTAAAAGATCACTTTCAGAAAAAGATGCATTAGTCTTTCTCGGCTTTTTTAACTCTTGGGTACAAAATCCTCTTAAGTTTTTTGAGCACTTATCTATAATAACTAATTTTTTTTGAAGTATAGTCAGTTTACAATGTTGTGTTAATTTCTGGTGTACAGCATAGTGATTCAGTTACATATATATTTAATATTCTTTTTCATTATAAGGTATTACAAGATATTGAGTATAGTTCCATGTACTATACAGTAGGACTTTGTTTTTTTATCTATTTATATATGGTAATTAGTATCTGCAAATCCTGAACTCCCAATTTATCCCTCCCTACCTCCTTCCCCCTCCCCAGTAACCGTAAGTTTTCTTTTTCTATGTAAGTGAGTCTGTGTCTGTTTTATAAATAAGTTTACTTGTGTCATATTTTTAGATTCCACATATAAGTGATATATGGTATTTTTCTTTCTCTTTCTAGCATACTTCACTTAGTATGACAACCTCCAGGTCCATCCATTTTGCTGCAAATGGCATTATTTTATTCTTTTTTATGGCTCAGTAATATTCCATTAATCATTAATTATAATATAAACTATTTTATGTAATTATTTCTTTATCTATATGATGTAATAAACTAATAATTTTCTTAGTATAAATTTAACTATAGAGTAATTATTATTATAAATGTGAATCTTTGTGGAAAGAAATGAGAGTCATACACTATTTATTACTACTTATCTTTGTTTTGTTATTGACCTTTCATATAATTGTTAACTACTTTTTTTGTAGGTGTCATCATGTGTAATAACATGGCTTAGTTTTTCTTCTATATTTTAATTTAGAAAATTCATGCTTCTCTTCTATAAGTGAGAAAAATTAAAAAGAAGGCCTTGAAAGGGAAACAGAAATGTTATCAGAACTTAGAAATCCAATTCTTAATATTCTTTCCTTTACAATAACTTAAAATAATATTGCTTGCCTTTCCTATTATTTATGGATCTTCCAAATACTGTGTCTGGCCTTAAAAGTTACAATACAAAATCTTCTGTCTGAAAAATGACAGAACTGAATGAAATTTAAAAGCCATGTGACGTATACCATTTAACATTCTCATAAAATATCAGTGTGGTATTAACAAGGGTAGAGCAAATGCAAGAAAAACTAATATGCATGATGACTTGTGAAAACCTCTTCCTGGGAAGAAACAAGAGACTATAATTCTTACCTATGCTTCACAAAAGTCTTTTTGAGATGGAAAAAATATTCAGGTGTTGCTCATCATGTGTCTGGGATGTTTGGGTAAAATATTTTGTATTCACCTTTTAAAATATCCTAATACACATTCACTGGCTAGGATCAATGGGAGAGAAAGGGGTGATCCTACAACTAATATAAATACATGTTGTCTTGTGTGTTCCTGATAGTGAATGATTCCAGAAAAAGGATTAAGAAGCATTGGATAATGGTTAGAACATGGATTCTGAGCCAGAGAGCATGAGCTCAAATCCTGACTCTACCACTTCCAGTTGTGAGAATTTATGCATGTTGCAACCTCTTGGTGCCTCAGTTTCCCCATGTTGTAAATGAGAATGATCACACTATCTACTTCATCACAGTCTTATAAGAATTAAATGATTTTATAGTTCTTAAAATAGTCCTTGACAAGAAGTAAGTACTATGTATTAGTATTATAGTTAATCTCCCCCCAAAACATTTGGCAAATCACTCTGTAAATCTTTTACTCCTTAGTTTACTTTTTTGAATTAGAATCTTTCATATAACAAGTTAGCCTATTTTTAGCATATCTGTAAAGACCAGAATATTCAGATACAAGCACGACTTGCTTTTTTATAAATTGTGCTTTGCTTTTTTGCCAATTCTTCTTACAAATTGAAAGTTTGTGGCAACCCTGTGTCAAGCAAGTCTATCATCACCGTTTTCCAGCAGCCTTTCCTCACTTCCTGTTTCTGTGTCAAAATTCGGTAATTTTCAAAATATTTCAAACTTTTTCGTTATTATGATATATGTTATGGCAATCTGTGATCAGTGATCTTTGATATTACTATTGCAAAACGATTATGACTCACTGAAGGCTCAGATGATTAAAATTTTTAGTATTTTTTCAATAAGTATGTTTAAATTAAGGTATGTACTTTTTTTAGACATAATGCTATTGCACACTTACACTACAGTATAGCGTAAACAAAACTTTTATACACACTAGGAAACCAAAAGATTCCTTTAACTCACTTTATTGCAGTAGTCTGGAACCAAACCTGAAATACCTTCAAAGCTTGTGTTCATCTGATAAATGAACTTAATGCTCACCATAGAGATTTGTGAAATATTTTATTACAGTATGACAACTTATTTTGAGGAAGTAATCTTCTAAATATCTTACCTGGTTTCCAAGATGGTATACATGGACAATAATGAAAATTTACCAAATGAAAATGATGAAGCTAGAATATATGTTATATATATGTGTGTGTGTGTGTGTGTGTGAGTATGTGTGTGTGTATATATATATATATACTCTCTGTGCTCATGCTCATATATATATATACTCTCCGAATACTGAGGCACTGCAAATATGACCACTATGTGACTAGAGTGCACACTTGTTTGCTTGTTTGTTTTTGTTAACCAGCATCAATCCCCTCTTATTCCAGTAATAGCACCACAACTCTGCATTTGAGGAATGTTTCTGTACCACCACCACAACCCTGACCGTTCATAGGTCTCAGTAAGATTTCTTCCTAGTTTCAGGATGAGGCATTTGGCTTAGGAGAAATCAATCAAACCACAAAGCATGGTATCACCCTGGACAGAGTAGTTACTTCAGGGATGGGCATGTGACCCAGCTGGAACCAGTGAGATGCAATGAGAGTTTTTCTGTGTCTTTGTTCCTATTAGATTTGTCTGGGAGGTTGGGAGGCCAGAGATGCTATAGCATCTTACTACAATAAAGAAAGAAAACCTATCACCATGGAAGTCAGAGCTATAGGATACAGTATAACTAGGTGCTGGTAACATTAGTTGGGCTTCTGAATCATTCCATGCCTAAAGCTAGCCTTAGACAATAAACCTTGACAATAAACTCCCATGTTCCTTTTCTTTCTTTCTTTCTTTCTTTCTTTCTTTCTTTCTTTCTTTCTTTCTTTCTTTCTTTCTTTCTTTCTTTCTTTCTTTCTTTCTTTCTTTCTTTCTTTTTCTTTCTTTCTCAAGCCATTTTGGGTCATTCTTTTGCTTTTATAACAAAAAGACTTACTAGAATGACAAAAAAATCTTTTTGGCTGTATCTTCTTCTTGCTCATTTCAAATAAATACATTTTCTAATGAAAATGGTAAAGCTAGAAAATATGCAAAAATTTGTATTGATTTAATAATTATGACTATTTCTGATTATAATTGGTGCCACTGCTTGATTTTTATTTAGTTCTTATTTTAGGCTTTAGTTGCACAAACAGGTGTTTTTATTTTTGTGTTTTTTGTTTATGACTGAGTAAAGCTCACAGATTTTTGGTGTCTGAGTTTGAATCCTGCCTATATGATCTTAGCTTTTCCTAACCTCAGAGTACTTCCTTTCTTTGGTTTTCAAATAAGGATCACAAAAGTGTTTATCTGATAGGGTTGCAGGAGAATGAAATGATACAGTGCATGCAGACTCAGCCTAGTCAGTGACTGGCACATAGTACACCCTCAGATCTTAACTATGTTATTAATCTAAGGACTGGCATTTAGTATCCCACTGGCTTTCAGGTTTTTTTTTTTCCTGGTCACTTTTCAGTCATTTGAATTAGAGATAATATAAGATTGATGTACCATCAGTTTAATTTTATTTCTAGGGAAAGTTAACTTGGATAGCACAAAAGCTATCTCTTTGTTGAACTAGCAAAGCCCTTTAATGGATTTCAGATACTCTGGGGTAGGTCTAATGTTAAACTCCATGTGTGTAAGACTTTCATTAATGTAATTGATGTTTTATGAATTTTTATTTTTAATGCTTCATTATTTACTTTCTTTTTACTTTTAATTTGAATTGTTTGTATCGACTCAATGACTTCTGGGTTAGCAAATTAAAAGCATGAACAGAAGAATTATCGGTTAACAAAATTAATAATTGAAATCAGCAAAGTCTTAACGTTCTATTCTAAAAGGCTGTAGATCAGAGCTCCATTGCTGAGAGCTTTGGGCTGCTTCAAAAATGCCTGTGTGTGTACACTGAGAGGTTTCTCTTCACAGTTCCTCCGCCCTCTAGTGGTAGTTATAGTAATGCCATTTTGTAGTCCCCGCACAGGAAATGCCTGTTCTTACTTCAGCTACCAGAATCCTTTTACAGGAAGTTAGGTGTGGTCTTTGAAGGAGAATTAAAAAAAAAAAAAAAAAAAAAGATAAAAAGAAAAAAAGCATGATGGAATTTTAGCTGCAGTCTTCTTGGTGCCAGCTTATCAATCCTAAACTCTTGGTGTAAAAGATTCTGCAGGGGTAATGTTTTAATATTCTTATTATGCTTATTCTCTGTGATGCTTCTCTACCTTTACAGTAAAAATCCTTGGGGGAATCTGCAGAGGACCACTTTCATTTTGAAGCTGCTGGCTGCATGTTTTAGCATGTCTCTTCTGTTAGAGCATCCAGGCATGGCAGGTCCCTTCCTGAAGTGTACAGGGACCTTCTTCATGCATATGCCTGTCGCTAGGCTTAAGGGTCTCTGGGGATGGGTGAGGAAAATGAGGGATGTTTTGGTGGTACTGTGATACTGAGAGGGCAGTCTGCTAGCTGGTGGCTGAAAGGTCCTGGTCTACTTCAAAAAGAAAAATGGAAATGGTACAGTAACTTATGTTATTTTAAATTTCCGTGTTTGATTTGGCATATGCTGCAGAAATGCTCTGGATATGAATGAATTTTACTCTTAGAAAATGCACTTCCTATAATTAAATGGTAATTCTCATTCCTGTAGGGTAGGGGTTAAAATGGATTGTTATTTTAAAAAGAAGGAAAAATAAATAAGTGATTGTACACAGATGGCATTCAGGAGTCAAGATTTTAGTTGTATTATTTCAAAAAACATAGAGACTCCTGCCACTGGTTCAGAGATAACATTTGGAATAACTGGTGTGCTCTGTTGAGTTATATATGTTAGTCCAGTAAAATATGATTAGAATACAGTAAGACTCCATTTATGTTATCACAAAGACCAACATAATTGGAGTTCACTTAAAAGATAAACTATCTTAAACTTAGATAATTTTTTCCAAGTCCAAATCTACTTGGTGATTTTTTAAGAAATGGGCACTATTTGAGAAAATGAGCTATCTCTACAGTATTTCCTAAGGTACTGAAAATTTGTTAATTTAAGAAGCAATTACACTAGCTAGCAGCAGGTTACTAAACCAGGGGGTCCAAGCTCCAGACCTCTGACGTGGGTGACTTCCTGCCTGGTTTGGCAGGAGCTGGATCCCTTCCTGTGCAGCTTCCAAGCAGTTCCAAACGCAATCGGGCATCCCCTGCTCCTTCCCGCTCCCTTGCTTTCAGGCAGTATCTACCTATCTTTCCACAGCCTGGCATTTTAGGATTTCCAGAGCTCTTTACCAGGTGCGTTGATTCTGAATAAGCTCTTAAAGGTGGAAAAGTAGGCCAAAGGGAACATGGAAAAAAATGGAGAGGTACATGCAAGAGCCTCACACAGCCCAGATTCTACAATTTTGGGTGATTATTCATCTCTTGTTATGGATCTCTGATATATTTTCAGAGAGGATGCTGAAAAAGATGGCTGCCAAAATATTCACACAAGTGAAAGAGCAAGCACAAACCAGTATCCTCCATTTCTGAGCTTTGAATTGGATATTTTCACTTAAAACATTTTGGGAGTGGGAGATTAGATTACCTCATAGACACCTACTGAATGTGAAAGACAGATCTCCATGCAAGCAGATGAATGCATGCATGAGAATCCCCTGAACGCCAAGTGCAGCTTCCTTAGTAAAATATTGCAGATAGCTTGGTTTATATATTTTATCTCAATACCATGTAATTGCCACAGTCACCTTTTATCCTAATGACCACTGCTTTTTTTTCTCTGTTTCTCTCTTGTTTCCAAAGCACTTTCTTATGCAAGGAGCTAAACAGTGATTAAAGGAGCAGGATGAAAAGATGGCACAGTCAGTGCTGGTACCGCCAGGACCTGACAGCTTCCGCTTCTTTACCCGGGAATCCCTTGCTGCTATTGAACAACGCATTGCAGAAGAGAAAGCTAAGAGACCCAAACAGGAGCGCAAAGATGAGGATGATGAGAATGGCCCAAAGCCAAATAGTGACTTGGAAGCAGGAAAATCCCTTCCATTTATTTATGGAGACATCCCTCCAGAGATGGTGTCAGAACCGTTGGAGGACCTGGACCCGTACTATATCAATAAGAAAGTGAGTACTTAGTCAAGTTGCCTTTACTTCCCCTACTTCTTAATTAGTCCCTGGCTAGTCCCGGGGATGTCTGGTGAAGAATATTGTGCCTCCTTCTCTCTGTCTGAAGTATCACTAGGGCACTGGATGGGCTTAACCATGTAATGGCCTTGTTATCCTAGAAATCTTTTGGAAGCACCCATTTGAACCCATGTCTGGGACAGGCAGAGAACTGAAAGGCATTCTGCAGTTGGGGAAATGAGAAAGGGCAAAAGTCTATTCCCCTTACAGTGTGGGGAAGCAAAAAGTGAAGATGAAGAGACTGTTTTTTACGCATTAAAAAAATTATTTCCACGAGTAGTGTCCAAATTCCTCTTTACAATCTCCAGCTCTACCTAAGGTACTTTTATCTTCAGTAGGTTTATTCCTTCATACCATAAACTCTACCCATTCCATGGCTCTTCTCCGAAAGAAATAAAAGCGGATGAGTTTTAAGTGCCTAAAAAAGAATTTGGTCAAACAACACGTCTGGAAAACCCTGAAGTTCTTGTGAGAAGATTTTTATCTAACTGAAGTAGTCAGAGTCTCATTTTTGAGGTCTTTGTGAATTATAAATACAGCTTTAAAATACTGATATTAAAGCTTGATAAAGATGCTAAGAATTCCTATGGCACTGACTACAAATTTTCTTTATTTTCTTGTTTAAATACTCATGTCACTTACTAAATTTAGGAGAGTTTATAGCGCTCAGAAAGAAAGCACATAGCATCATGTCATACATTGGCAATTAGTATATTATTATATTATTTTATATTATTTTATAAGGCATTATTTCTAAAAAATGGTCTCACTTTTCTCTTAAAATGTTCTTAATTCTTAATTTTAATAATAATTCTGTTTAATGTGTTTGTTTTCTTTTTCAGACATTTATAGTATTGAATAAAGGGAAAGCAATCTCTCGATTCAGTGCCACCCCTGCCCTATACATTTTAACTCCCTTCAATCCTATTAGAAAATTAGCTATTAAGATTTTGGTACATTCATATCCTTTTTTCAAATAGTCACTAATATGATTTTGCTCTTTGGCTGACTTACTGAGTTGGGAATTTTTCAAAAATACATGTAGTTGGCAATGTTATGAGCTTTTTTCCTCCTCTTACTCAATAGTTAGCATATTGCAAAATGGAATCATAGGTAAGTGAACCACTTATCCCCATCTTCTGAGTATTTCTTCTCTATCTGACTCATTACTCCTTTCTTTCTTCTTTCCTCCTCTGCTTCCTTCTGAATTGCCTGCTACATCCAAGATTTCTCCATTAATTTTGATAGTATCACCAGGCTCTCCTTTTAGAAGTCTTCAAATTTTACAATGTTATATAATGGGTAAACTCCATGAGCTAATTTTCTTTACTACTTTTATATTTGGAAAATATATGCATAATTTGAATTACACAATTTTATATCTTTTTGGTCTGAAGTTTACTCCTTTCTGCTTTTCATCTGAGTGTTTGAAAGCTTTGAGTTAGCAAATGTTACAGTTATGACTGTATACACATTAGCCTTTCAAATATTTCTTCAAATTCTTTTCCCAGCAGCACTCCCATTAATTTTCTATTTTCTTTTTCTTTCTTTTTTTGTCAGTTGTTCCTATCTTTTATTCAAGTCACAGGTCCTGCTACAATTATCTCTTTCCAAAGGCTTAATGTCTGTTTTTCCATATACATCCTCATTTCATGCTTCATTATCCTTATGAAGTATCTACTTCCTTGAAATGGGACTGATGACACCTTGGTGGGATGTGGTAATTTGATTTACTTCTGGAAGTTAAATAGAGTAGTTGTGAATGAGAAGTTTTATTCCAGTCCATGGACAGTGGTTTGACTGACAGCCAGCCCTGGAAAAACCAAGGAAGCAAAGGTTTGGAAGACTGGGGTTGTGCCAGGCAGGGGCATTTCTAAGAAGAGCACAGAAGCCTTGGGATAAGGGACTGATATGAATCAGAAACCAAAGGTAAGGAAGGGGAAACTGAAATTTAAGCAAAGTCTCAGATAGGACAACTATAAATTTTGTTTTCCTAATTGGAAAGAGTCATTGCCTGCAATTTACAACATGGTCAGCCCAGGGCCTGGCTTTAAGGCTTACAATATAAAAGCTTGCTCCCCCTAGCTAGCCCAGAAAATATTTGAATTGAATATGGTAGGGAATTAGATAAGATAAGGAATTCAAGAGATAGAATAAGCTTGGTACAGGGAACTCATCACAGTTCTGGGTGGAGGGGCTGTAAGGCATATCCCCAGACTTGCCTGGCAATGTGGCAAGTGATGTGTTTAGAAGCATGGCATTCTGGAATTTAGTTTCCTTTTAATCTTTAGGTCATTCTACTCTCGTCCCTCCTCAGTTTTGCATAAACATCAACGTATTTTAATTTCATTTTATGTTTTAAGATTTAATAATTTCTTGTGAATTATTTTAAGCAATAATGATTCCTTACTTCTGTTTTTCAAGTAAGAAAACCCGAAAAAAATGTCTTAGAGTTAGCTTTAGGAATGAATAATAAAACAGATTTAGATTTGGGTGTCCTGAACTATAAATTATGGTCCATTAGTCTGTTTGTGTATTTAAATCTGTGCACTGAATAAATCTTTCCCTTAATTATTCATTATATTTAAAAATAATTGTACATCCCTATGTAAACACAATTTATATATGAAATTATGTGGAAAATTCAGAGTTAGCCCAATGCTTTGTTTGTAGTCAATACTGGGTGAGTATATATTGAATAAAAAGTGACGAATGAGACAGAGGTTGGAGAATCAGATACAAAACAAAATGGAAAGTTTGAATAGGTCAGAAAAATCTATTTTGTTTGGGATCTGAATGATAAGATAAAATTAAGAAAGCCTAATATTAAAGAAAAAGGCAGGTTTTTGTTTTGTTTTAAAACTTTTGTAGGGAGATAATATATATTTTTTGAAAATCTCATGAAAGCTATCATCTCTACTACAAAAAATTCTAAAGGTTAGGGAACCCTTGAACCCTAACTTACAACCCTCTGGGAAGAGACTCACAGTAGTAGAGGACAAGGGAAGTTTTAGAAGTTCTGATCCGAGACTCTGAGGACTGAGTTTATGGTGGGAGCTCCCTAGGAATCAAGATATAATTTGAATTTGAGGGTTTGTGCTTGCTTCCCAGAAAGAAAAAAAAACTTCCAGTGGTCAAAAGTTGTTAAGAGGTCTGCAGTGCAAGTTGAGATGGGAAGGCAGCCAGGTTTGCCAAACTGAACAATTGGCTCTCCTAGAAGCTTACAAAGGGCTTACAGCTACATATTTCTTCCAATGTAGAATAGATTTTTTAAAATCTCTGACTGCCTGAATTAAATTATATTTCAGGTATCACACCTTGTAGTAGAAATATGAAAAAAGGCAGGTGGACTAATAGTCTAAGATAGACAGTTCTTCAGTCTATTGGTGATAATGCACATTTGACTGGAGATCCTAGTAAACTTCAATGTAAATAATACAGCTTGTAGAGGATTTCCCCAGTGATTTGGTCTTATTTCTCATAATGCAAATCGTAGGCTCAAGTCACTGTTTTCTGACTTCAAGCCCAGTGCCTTTTGCTATAAGTTTAAAATGCTTGGAGTTAGTAAAGGTGGGCTTCGGACACAGTTAAGGGGTCATTGTGTATTTATTATCATTAGTTTATAATCATGAAAATGGCCATTCACAATAAAGAAATTTGTATTTTAACTCTAGACTGGTATCTCTATTTGCAACTAAAATCCTGACTTGTTTCTTAAAAAGCTATTATATTCATTAGGAGCTGTTGCATATCAAATTAGCTTTGTTCCTTGATTTTGGCAGAAAAATCTTATGCTTACTATATTTTCGCCAGGGTATATTTTGAAAACTGAAAATGTTTTTGATGTGCCTACTATCTTGTTTTGATAGTTAAATAAAATATGGTTATATTTTCTGATGGTAAACAAGTCAAAAATAGTCCATATTCCTAAAATTCCCTATTAGAATTTTAAATGTGTTGCATGTCAGCTTTTATTATTTTAGCTTAATATACACTCTCCTGTATTTTGCATTTGTTATTCATTCACTTGTTCATTTGCAGATGTTTATTGAGTACCTACTGTGTGGCAGACATTCTTCTAGACACTGGGATACAACGTTGTGCCAAACATAGTCCCTACTCTCATGTAGTTACATCCATGTGTATGTGTGTGTTTGAGAGGAGAAAATAATAAAAATAAATCAGCTAGTGTCAGCTAGTGATAAGGGCTATTAAGAAAAATAGAACAGTGTAAAAAAAGAAGTGTGGCAATGTACTGTTTTAGATCATATAATCGGGGAAGTCCTCTCTGAAAAGAAAGCATTTGAGTAGAGTTCCAAAGGAAGTGAGGGAGTGAGACATAGAAGGGAAAAAAGGGGAGTAGCAACTGTGAAGGCAAAGTATGAAGTGGAAGTATGTTCAAGAATCAGCATGGAACCCAGAGGAGAAGTGGAAAAGGCAGGGAGTAGGAGGGGATGAGGTCAGTGAGAGCAGAGGTCAGGACTGAAGTTGTAGGCCATGGTGAGGACACCAAGTTTACACTGAATGAGATGGGGAGAGATGACTGAAGGGTTTTCAGCACAAGAATGTCATCACCTGGCTCAAATCTATAAAAGATCACTGTGGCTGCTGGGTAGAGAATAGACTGACTGGGGGCAAACGGTGGAAGCAAGAAGATAGATTGGGGACTTACTGCCATTATTAAGGCAGGGGATGCTGATGGCTTGGACTATGGTGGAAACAATAAGGGTACAAATATCATCAAATTTAGATGTGTTTTTCAGAACTGCTGACAGGATGAGCTGAGCAATTAGATGTGGGGTGTGAGGGAATGAACAGAGCTAAGGATGACTCCAAGAGTTTAGTCTGGTCAAGAAAGAAAAATGCAGTTGCTTGAGCTTGGGACAACTTCAGGTGCAGCGATATACTGGGTAAAATCAAGAGCTTGGATTTGGGGGAGAGTATAGCTCAGTGGTAGAGTGGGTGCTCAGCATACACGAGGTCCTGGGTTCAGTCCCCAGCACCTCCATTAAAAAGTAAATACATAAATAAGCCTAATTACCTCTCCTCCTAAATAAATAAATAAATAAATAAAAACTACCACTTTAAAAAATAAAAAGAAGAGTTTAAACCTGAGCATACTTTTTTGAAGTGACTATTAGTCAGTGGGGGAATTGAAGAGTTAAATGTAATGCAAGTTTGGAGTTCAGGAAAGAGTTGGGCTAGAGGTATAACTTTGAGAGATGTTAGTGTACAGATTGTATTTAAAGCGATGGCAAAGATCTGAAACACTCCAAATCACACAATAATGCAGAACTGCCTATCATTCACACAGAATAGGAAAATAAAAAAAACAGCTTTTGGTGTCAGGAAACCTGATTTCAAACACCACCTCTGAGATCTACTTTCTGGCTCTATGACCTTGGGCCAAGTTACTCCAACTTTTTGAATCTCAGTTTCTCCATCTATAAAATTGCAATCATAATTTACAAATCAGTAATAATAAATATATGTAACTACCTGACACCATAACTAGCACTTAGTAGGAACTTAATAAATGGTAGCTAAGACAGCTATTGTTGGCAGTAGTAGTTACAATTCTAGCAGCAGCTGCTGCTGCGAGATTAGCAAAGGAAAACTCTCATATTGTTTAAGGAATTCCACAAAGAAGTCTTACAAATCACTACTTTCTTGAGGCTTGATTTTGCAAACAGAATGCTTATACAGCACTAGAGTTAGGAGCTGTTAAATGACAGAAGCATAATGTGGTCAGTCCCAACCTTCTCAATTTGCGATGAGTTCTTTGAAGTCCAGACATGCTTAGTCTTTCTCTAAGGCTACATTTTATTTAAGTGGCAGAGCTAAAACTTCAGACTAGGTTTTTGATTCTCAGCTCAATATGCTTTGCAATTTCCACCTAACAGAAGAAAACTGATTTCTAAACCCTCAGATATAAATAATGTACTAGGGCATTACCAATATCTGTCTGTGCATTTCAAAGGTTATTTTCAGTGGCTCCAATTTACTAATTCATTAAATAAGAAGTGAGCTTATCCCAAAATTATATGATATATGTAGAAATCAAAAACATCATGGTTTTCCATGCAAGAATTACATAGATCTGTGGGAAAGGAGGGTAAACAACTTATGATTTCTATTTCTCCTGCTTCCAATGCTCAAAAGTTATCACATATTATCACATAGTTAGGAGTTTGTTAATAACAAAATTAAACAACTCAAGAGTTAACTCTATATATATATATATATGTATGTATGTATATGACATTTAGTCAATATTTCTGCTGTCTCACACATATGCACCAATGTGTAAAAAGAGGCCTATCTACTTTGCTTTGAATTCTCTGTTTTTATGTTAGAAAACATCTTACATAAAACTATATTCTACCTCTAGTTCATATACATATTTAGTTAAAATTTTCTCTGCAACTTCTCTGAATATTATATATTATTGCAAAGTCCTTGAACAGAACAAACAATGGTTTTCCCTTTCTTAAGAATAATAAAGAAATGCCCTACATTTTTATAATTAATAAATGATTAATAGTAATAAAAATAACTGTATCCTCTAAGGAAAGTATTAATAGTATTATCTTCATTTACATAAGAAAACTGAGCCTTAAAGAATTAACTTGCTGAAGCCTAAGGTGCTATTGTGCAAAGCTTTTTACTGAAAATAACTTTTAATCTGAGTACTAGAGAAAAAGTATGAGTTGGCTAAAGTGAAGTAGAGAGCATTTCCTGGAAAAAGAATAGATATTTGTGAGGACCTTGACTTGAGTAAGAACATGTTTCATTTCATGACCTAAAACAATTATAATAATACTGGATTGGGAGAGTGGAATGAAGAGTAAAGAAGATGAAATTGGAGAAGTAGACAGGAGTTAGATCTCCTAAACTCTTCACTCTTTGTTAAGATATTTGATCATCATCCTAAGAGTAGAGGAAAGTTATTGAAATGGTCCAAATTACATTTACAAAGATCATTTTGGTACAGTGTGAAAAAAATTGAAAGGAACCAGACATGGATTTAGAGAGGCCAGTTTGAATGAAATTGCTGTAATCTAGGTTAGATTTGATGGACACTTGGACTATGTAGTGATATGAGGATTGGAAAAGAAAGTGCACTGAGTCTAGGGATAGCAGGTAGAATTGACAGTATTTGGTGTTGAGTTGATTGTGGAGGTTTAGGGAAGAGAAAAATGTGAGATTGCTCCTAGGTTCCTGGCTGGATCATGAGACATTTTCTGTGATACAGAGATGTTCAAAGGAGCAGTATTTAAGGGGAGCAGAGAGATAAAATGAAAATATTTTTAGTTTAGTTTTAGAATACAAAAAAATTTGAGGTGTTGATGAGATACGTATACATAAGTGCAGATATAATATGGACAATTGGGTGTGTGGAGTTCAGAAGAGAGGTCTAGCCTGGAAAGAAATACTTGAGATCAGTGGATATGTAAATGGTACTTGGAGCTGTTTGTTGATGAGCTCTACTAGGATAAATATAGCAGAAGAGGGGGAAATGGCTTGGATATCCTATGCCCTTCTTTTAAAAAAGGGAAATATTTCAAAGGATACCAAAAAAGTGTTGCCCTGAGGCATGAAAAATCAAAGGATTGGGACCTCAAGAAAACAAAAGTAAGAGAGTGTAATGAAAGGGAGAAGAATAATTGCTTGTCAAATGCTGCTGAGAGAGCAAACCAAATAAGAACTCAAAATTATCCTTCTGTTTTCAGTGAACATGAAGTTGTTTGTCATATTCTAGAAAGAAAACTGGTTGGCTGAGAATGTGAGAGAAAAATGAGGGAAATTAAAGAAAAACATATCTTTCAAGAAGTTTGACTGTGAAATGGAAAAGAAAAGTGGGGCTGTGAGTAGTTACAAGATTGTGGATTACAGGAAAGTATTCTCTTTTATTTCCTCCAATATAAGAGAGGCTTAAGCAAGTTTGTGTTGATAGGGAAACGTGGATTAACTGGGAGTTACTAAAGATAAGAGAAGGAAGAGAGAAGAGATTTCTGAAGTGTTCTGGACCAGTGGGAGGTGTCCAGAGTATGGGTAGAGGGATTGAAAACTACCCTCGTTGAAACAGGAAGGAAAGGATCCCAGCACAGAAAGGTTTGTCAGTTTGGGAGTGGGAAGTAAAGATGTGGCAGTCTGATGCTATCTCTTCTCTCAGTGAAGTAGGAAATAAGGTCATCAGTTTGAAATGGGGAAGGAAGGAGGAGATGAGATGAGAGTTGGAAATATTTGAAATTATCTTTGCAGAGTAGGAAGTACAGTGAAGTGGAGAAATTTAAGACTGTGCATGTTTGAGGCTGGGAACCTTGTATTTTGAATGGTGCCACTCTGCCATGGGGAGTTACAGGGCCTAGCAGGCTAACAGACACAGACACAAAGGGTCTTCTAGCTTTATATACTAATAGAAAGTCATCTTTAATTTTATCTTATTTTGTGTTTGTTTCTAGCAATAAAGGAAAAACATGTGTTTCTTCTTTGAAATGGTGTTTTTCTGTGTTCTCTAGGTTGTAGTGCCCTCACGTGGCTGATCCACATCATTCACTTACGACTTTTCATGTGGATGCATTTGAACAAGCTGAGAATTAAGCATATGCCTTAAATCACTGCTAGTCAAAATGAAAAATCAATGATTGCTTTGACTAAAGTCAGCTGTAGGTGCAAATAAATTTCCTCTATAGATTAACACAACATTGGCTATTCACTGTTGTATTTTACTGCACTTAAAATCATGCTGATATTTTGCTATGTGTAAGTAATGTGAAGATTTATAATAAAAATAAAGAGCAAGATGGGATATTAATAGCATTTATTCACTGTAATTTTTATTGTTTCTAAATCCAGACTGAGTAAGGCTCTTGTTTTACATAACTACAACAAATCCTTTTTGTGATTTTTATTAAACATGAAAGAAAATTATTTCAACTATCTGACTATTGAATGTTTTCTTAAAGAGTTTTTGTTGCTGTTTTTCAACATAAAAGAGAGTGAAGGGCATTGACTATGTCTGCAAAGGCAAAGTGGTGTAAAGTGAAACAAACCACATGTTGGTTTTAAGTAGTGTCCTCTCTGATTCAGGAAATTAGGAAAGCAATTTATTGAGTATCTACCATGTACAAGGCACATTAAATTGTAGTAGCTGTAACATATTTTAACTAATTTGATCCTGAAAGAAATCCTGTGAAATGGTATTTTCTCACTTTTATAACAAAGTGAACCAAAGCTTAGGGAAATTAATAAGTAATTGGGCCACAGTTACAATCCCAAGAAATGCCAGTACTAACACCAGCCATCTTATCTTTCTATTCAGAATTTAATGAGCAATTACTGTATATTATATATTCCACTTAGAATCTTACTGAAGATGTTCCACCTAAGAAACCCTTAGGATGGAGTTACAACGCATTCAGTTACACTCAGCTCTTCGAATCCAGGGGTTTTATATCCACAGGTTCTGCACCCGCAGATTCAGTCAGCAGTAGACGTTGTACAATGTTCAGGATCCGTGGTTGGTTGAATCGAGGATGTAAAACCTACAGCTATAGAGGGCCCTGTGGGCCCTGAGCATCCACAAATTTTGGTATCCGCTGGGTCCTGGAACCAGTCTCCCACGGATACTGAGAGACGGTTGAATTCTCTTGTTCAATTTTTGTCAGTTGTTTCATACATGCTGAGCTTACACGTTAGTCGCCGTTCAAAAAAAAAAAAAAAACCTTAAATCAATAAATTACTTACCAGTGAACCAATTTCTTTGCATTTAATGTTTTTCATGACTGAAAACACATAAATAGCATCACAATAGTTGATGGTTTGGCCTGACATGGCTTGGATATGAATTTGTTAAAATTACAGAAATGGAAAAAGCAAACTCAATAATAAAATAATAGGAGCATAAAACTGCTAACTTCATGGTGGTGAAAGATATGATGGTGTATGAAAGTGAAATTTTCCAGTGAACTTTGTTTTCCTTGACGATATTCTTCTACTTTATTCAATGTGCTCATTATGTGCACTATTCTTACCAACTGTGTGTTTATGACCATGAGTAACCCTCCAGACTGGACAAAGAATGTGGAGTAAGTAGAAGATTTTAAAAAAGTCATTCAATATTGTTGTCCATTTATCTTTCATATTGTGCGTCTAACATCTTGAAACCTCATCAGGGTTTCTTTAGCAAATCATACTAGCTACTTCATACCATTTAGACAATGATTCAAGTTCATTTTAACCACTAATTTTCTGTAGGACAAAGCTTGCACTGGCTCATTCAGTTGCTCAAAGTACTGCACTGATTTGACTGCAGTACTTGTGGTCCTTTATCTTCCTTTTGAGTCTTATACTCTTTTGAAGATCATCAGTGATTGCTAATGCATGATGATAAAAATTATACCTAGTTTTCATGTTCTTTTCCTCATGACTATCACCTTTCTATGTTTAATTAGTAATGTATATCATGGCTCTTAAAGATGCATGTTTTATTAAATAAAAATCCTTCATTTATTTTTGTATTAATAACTATTTGCTTAAATCAGACCAAAAGCCAGTGTATTTCAGATAGTATCTTCATATAAAACCATATTATTTGGGTCTTCAAATTAATTAATGTAGCAAGTACAATACTCATTTAGTTACAGTCAATGAGAATGTCTCTCAGAATGTAATGTTTCTTTTTTCCTTAAACTCTACCTAAGCTCCACATCATAGAGAGACTGATACAGAACAATATGGAAGCCTTTAATTTGTATTTGTTGTTTAAGTCTCCTTTAAGATATGTACATGTAAATTACCTACTAGATCTTTAATGTGGGCTTGGCTATTTTCTCTCAGGTACACCTTTACAGGAATTTATACTTTTGAATCACTTATAAAAATACTTGCAAGGGGATTTTGTTTAGAAGATTTCACATTTCTACGAGATCCATGGAATTGGTTGGATTTCACTGTCATTACTTTTGCGTAAGTATCTTAATACATTTTCTATCTGGGAAGAGTAAATCATTGGCGGGTGCCAACACTGTATTTCTCCTTGGTGGCTTCCCTTAACAGATCAAGAATTTTTCTTAGTTATCATGTGAATTTAGGATATTTTTCTTCCAATCAAATTATGCACTTTGGAGAAATTAAGGACTTTCATAGTAAATTATATGGCTTTGATTTCTGTTAGAACTGTAAAGCAATAAAATAAGTTTCCCAAGTAATAGAGATTATGATTGATGATAATGCCATTTTTCTCTTAATTGGGAAATCTGATGGCAACACTCTTTGAAGTTGAAAAGGTCTTGATAAAAGACCGACTTAGATTTCCCTAAATTCTGAATAACTCTGATTTAATTCTACAGGTATGTAACAGAATTTGTAAACCTAGGCAATGTTTCAGCTCTTCGAACTTTCAGAGTCTTGAGAGCTTTGAAAACTATTTCTGTAATTCCAGGTAAGAAGAAACTGGTATAAGGTGGTAGGCCCCTTATATCTCCAACTGTTTCTTGTGTTCTGTTATTGTGTTTGTGTGTGAACTCCCTATTACAGATATGTGACAGAGTTTGTGGACCTGGGCAATGTCTCAGCGTTGAGAACATTCAGAGTTCTCCGAGCATTGAAAACAATTTCAGTCATTCCAGGTGAGAGCTAGGTTAAACACCGAGGCTGAGTTTAGCAGCATTGGTGCTACAATCACAGCTTTTGTGTGTACGCCTTGTTGCTTGTCACCTATTGCAAAAAAATTTGTAAAAAAGAAAGAATCAGTACATCATATTTTGGATGGATTTGATTCTTTGTTTTTACTAGTTGCTTTCTTTAAAATTAATTGTTCTAAATCAGCCTTTGAGTTTAACAAGTTTTTGCATGAGGCATTTGCAGTAACAGGCTACATGGTTTGCGTCCTGTAACATCAAGCTTTCTGCATAGAAGCTACACTATAAGGCATTCAAACTGAAGCAAATTTGACCAGTTAGGTGTAAAACTGGTAATTTTCTTAACTGCAGGTAAATGAAAAAGCAAGGGATAGCATGAGTGCTGCATGGGGCTCAGTTTTCAGATGTCTTCCTTTTTTAACCCATACTCAAGCTTGCAGAATTCACAAAAATATAACCTCATAATTCAGTTACTTCAAGATTTCTTACTATTTTATTCATATAGATTTTTCTAAAATCAATAAGAGGTTAGGGAGTAAGACATCTGCAAATAAAAGCAAAATATTTACACAAGGTTAATGTTTAAGCATGAATAACAAAACCATTTCTTTTGCTCTAAGGAATATTTGGAAATACACGTTTGGTTTATTTCCATTCACAGTTTTCTAATGAACATACAAATTCTGCTTTCATTCATTTTCACCAGCTAGCAGGCTTTTCATAAAAATGTTATCCAATCACAAACATTAAACTAATATTGTTGGCATTCTGCATGACATCTTTATTTTTCAGGACAAGCTCATGATGTTTTTGTCTGTAAAGTAGCTTTTGCATAATATATTTATATTCCTCCCTTTGATTTTATTTATAGGTCTGAAGACCATTGTGGGGGCCCTAATTCAATCGGTGAAGAAGCTCTCAGACGTAATGATCCTGACTGTGTTCTGTCTGAGCGTGTTTGCCCTAATAGGATTACAGCTGTTTATGGGCAACCTGAGAAATAAATGTTTGCAGTGGCCCCCAGATAATTCTTCCTTGGAAATAAACATCACCTCCTTTTTTAATAACTCATTGGATGGGAATGGTACCACTTTCAATAGGACAGTGAGCATGTTTAACTGGGATGACTATATTGAAGATAAAAGTAAGATATACTCTTTCAACCATTAAGTTGTTTAGTCCTTTAAATATTAAAAAATATATATAATGAAAATTGTCTCAATTTTGGTATGAACAAGATTACTTAGACCAATTTAAGATAACTTAATACATGTGATACAGAAATCAAATGATATCTTACTCACTTTTCCTTATCTGTCAGTCAACATAATAAAAGTTACCATTTGGAAATGTTTTATTTTCCAAAACCAGTGTTGAAAGCAATACAATATAATGCTACATAAACAAAAATATTTATTTGGTAAGCATTAATCAGTTTTCAGTCATCTTAATAAATAAATCAGTAGTTTGAACTATTCAGTGCATTTTGCCGAAATGGATTGTTAAGAAGACTCAGGAAGAATAATCTGGCCCTATGTGCTTGACTCAGTATATGTACTGAGTGCATATGATATATTTGGAAATAGAAAAACCATTCACCAGGATGAAATCTGAATTGGTGTACTCATCAGAAAGTTAAGCAACCTCAATCCAGCAAGCCACTTATTGATAAGAGAAAGTGTAAACTCAAAACCTAACCCTGTAATATTCTTACTCTAGTTTATCTCTGTGGTAGCAGTAATTGTGTGAGAGTTGTTTATCAGTATAGTTTGATTTTTATTGTAGGGATAGACATCAGAATATACTTACGTTGTACTTTACTATAATTTCTTATCATTGAAGCCAGCCCCTGTCATTGGCATGTCCAAGTCCCTCCCTTTTTATGCACAATTAGCTAGCCAACTTCCACTGGTCTCTTGATTATCAGTACTCCACTGGGATACTTAGTCTGTGGTATCTGCTGTGGTTTTTAGAACCATATGAAATGTTATCACTTCTCACATTATATTAATTTTTTTTAAATTGAAGTATAATCCATTTACAACGTTGTGTTGTTTCCATTGTACAGTATAGTGATTCAGTTATACATATATATGTATTTCCATATTTTTTCTTTATAGGCTGTTACAAAGTATTGAATATAGTTCCCTGTGCTTTACAGTAGGACCTTGTTTACCTTACTAATGTTTTAAGAATTAGTGTTCTTATGAAGATTTATACTAGACAGATGAGATTCACTGGATAAATGAATAAATAAAACAAATGATTTCATTATTTATGGGGTTTCCAATACATCAATATTATAAATTGACAGCACAATGGACAATCTTTGCACATGAATTTTTTTCTATTTCTGATTGTTTCCTTCAGATATATTTTAATTAATAGAATTTTGGGGAATGAAAAGGTATGACCAATTTAAGGCTAGTGACACATACTACCAAATTGCTCTCCAGAGGGATCATACCACTATATACCTGTGATAGCAATGGCCATCTTACTGGATTCACATTAATATTGACTACTATCATATTTTAAAATCTTTTAGTAGAAGGAAAAGTGTATCCTCCTTAGTTATTAATGTGGTAGAATTTACAGTATTTTTATTAGTATCATTAGCAAGTTATATGTTTCTTATAATGTGAATTATTTGTTGATTTTTTTACCCGTTTTTCTATCAGGTGATATTATATTTTGGGAAATTCATAAGAACTCTTTAATTTACCAAGTATATTAACATTTTGTATTTTATTGGCAAATATATTCTCCAGCCTGTTTTTCTTCTTATTGTTTGTTTTTGATGCCTAAGTGATTTTGATTTTTAGGCAATTAAGTCATCAAATTTGTTTTCTTTTTTCCATATTTAAGTTTATATAATACTTCTCAATTCAGAGATAATAAAATTTTTCACATAGATATTCTACATATAAAACAGCCACCTATATATTCTAGATTAAAAAGAAAACCTATGTATTCTTATATTATATTAATGGACTTGTCTTTAAGTCTTTAATCTTTAAACATCTATAATTTTTTATATATATTATGAGGTAAGGATCTAAAATTTTTTTGTAGAACTATGCCCCATATTGACCTGTATAATATATTATGGTATTCCTTGAATATAAATAGGCTTTAAATATTCTTGAAAACTATCATAAAATTTTTTGTGGAATATATATCTGTGTGTCTTTTAATGTGTTTGTGTCTGTGTATTTTTGTATGTGAATATGTAAATATGTATGCTTATGCATATGTATGTTTCCTGAGATCATCTTTGTAACTTATTAAAGTTATATATATACAAGGTATTCCTTAAAAGTAAATAACTAGGTATACTTAGAAAATATGTATCTCTAAAGAAGCAAGTTTATCTTGAAAGAAGTAATCAAGCCAAATATCAAAACAAAACAGTTATTTATACTATCATAGAAAGAACAAACACATAAGCCCACTTTCACAAGAGATTAAGTCAAAATTGGTAGGGCAAAAAAGTCTGAATATATTTTGAGTACAGGCAAAACGTATTTGTAAAACAAAATGTTATTTCATGGCAGCATTTAAAAGCAACAAGGCTTTCCTTTCTCTCACTTTTTGTGCCAAGCAAACAGCTTTAATTTGGCAGCTCTTTTTTGAATTATCCCAAGCAATTTAAATTATTTACAAGAAATATTGATAGAAAATGGTACAATAGTTATTCCCTACAAAAAAATCTCTTTTTAAAACAGATTTTCTAAACATTTGTTTAATTCAAAATGGTTTAACATGTGTTTAATATTCAGTTATTATTAAAATATTTTCATTTAGCCATGCACATATTTATTATTTTATTCAATTTCATTTTGGTTTTTTAAAATGTGAGCTTTATTCCCTAGACACAATGGCTGGAGTGTTTCAAGGGTTTGTTTGTTTGTTTTTTTAATGATTCTTTCTATTCCTTGCTCTTTTATATAGGTCACTTTTATTTTTTGGAAGGGCAAAATGATGCTCTGCTTTGTGGCAACAGCTCAGATGCTGGGTAAGTGATGTTTGGTGTTGAGTCTCAGTCTGCACTGCTGCATCAGCCTCAGTAACCTGCCATCTCCCACCCACCCAGCCCCCGCTTGCTCCTCATTCAGAGCCCTGCATAAATTCCACTTCACGCTGACTCTCAAAATAGCTGGGATAAGTGTGGATTCTCACCTCCTTCACACACTCATACCCAGCAATTATTTTTCCATACTAGGTCACAGCTAATCTTCCAAATTAGTTCAATGGAAAATAGAGAGAAATACATAAGAAGCTTAAGTTAATCGAATTCATAAGCATGTTCTTTTATAAGTGTGATATTCTATATAAGCTAATGTAGTCCCCATGGCATAAAGTGTAAGCTATCTGAAGATAATGTCAACATCCAAGGTGTAGTAAGTACACATCTAGCATATTTTAGCAAAGTGGTTAAGAACATAGACTAGAGAGTTTACATGGATTCAAACTGGGACTCTACCATATAATGTCGTCTCTCCTTGCCTCGGTTTCCACACGAGATAAATGAGTATAATGATAGGATGGCTATGAGAATTAAATGGATTAATGAAATGTATAGCTATTATAGCACTAAATAAATGCTTTTAATTATTATGATTGGCGTCATGTGAATGCTTATTATTAAAAAGCATTGTACCTGGAGCTAAAGCTAGGAGGAAAATTCAGAGAAATAGTTACCTTTTTCCATTCGACGAGACTTTAGAATCATAAACAAGAGTAATGTTCTTTCTGTGGAAGATGATATTGTGGACATTAGTAACTAATACCCGCAGCAAAATTCCCAGTAGTAACAGGCTTTGCATTTGGCTCATATGGTTAAAAATTGGGCTGCCATTATCTTCAGATCTTAGTGATAAGTAAAACAGACTGATTTTAACCCCTTGTCTGTATTATACTAAATGCTTTACGTGTGGTATCTTATTCAATGCTTGTAAGTTTGGGAGGCAGATTCTGTTATTAGCCCTTTCTTACATACGAGGTGTTCCAAGACTAGCAAGGTTGGGAAACTTGCCCGAGATTATGAAGTCCAGAAGTGTCAGGCACAATACTGAGGCAAGGTCAGCTCGATCATTAAGGTTACACTATGAAATCTTTATTCTGCAGACTAATTCATTCCTCTCAGTGTGCCACCACCCATTCTTTCTTCACCCCTCTTCCCTCCCACCACATTAAGCACACTTCTGCCTCTAGACATCTTCAGTGAAAATCTATAATTTTTCCCTGTAGACTTATTTTTCTGTTCATGTCCACAAATCCCAGAAGATGGTAATCATAATATGATTGCTTTTATATGAGATGTGATAAATATAATAACAACAGTCAGGACTCACAGAGGAATCCATAAATAGATTTAGAAGATTGTGTTGTTATGTAAATCAGTCTGCTTGGTACTGGATTGAACACTGGGTAAAGTGAGAGAAATCTGCTTTCCCTGATGTCATATAAAATAGACATTGATGTCTATAAAAACAGGAAAGCCAGCTATCAAACTTGCAGTTACTGACTTCCTCTCTTTCCTTTAACTTAATCATAGCCAGTGTCCAGAAGGATACATCTGTGTGAAGGCTGGTCGAAACCCCAACTATGGCTACACAAGCTTCGACACCTTTAGCTGGGCTTTCTTGTCCCTATTTCGTCTCATGACTCAAGACTTCTGGGAAAACCTTTATCAACTGGTGAGAACAGATAAAATGATTCTTCTGGAAAGCATGAAATACTGAGATAGAATTGCTATAAAATACTTTATTACTTAGAGTGTGAGCATGTAACATCCTATATAAAATTTAATAAAATATCTCTTCCACTTTTGCAGACACTACGTGCTGCTGGGAAAACATACATGATATTTTTTGTGCTGGTCATTTTCTTGGGCTCATTCTACCTTATAAATTTAATCCTGGCTGTGGTGGCCATGGCCTATGAGGAACAGAATCAAGCAACGCTGGAAGAGGCTGAACAGAAGGAAGCTGAATTTCAGCAGATGCTGGAACAATTAAAAAAGCAACAAGAAGAAGCTCAGGTATAGTAAGCAAGCATTGAGCCCTTTTGTGTTTGTTTATCTCAATTCTCTGACCACGCCATCAAGATCAGAGGCATTTAGCGTACAAAATCAGCAGTGGTAATTGACAATTGAAACATGTCATGTGTGTTTGGTAAGTGTTAGGAACCTATTTGGTTATTAGGAGATTATTATTTTATTTTGATGATTACTTGCTGTCAATAATAATGGCATCCAAACATGGAGAATTATAATTGCTTTATTGACATTTTTTCTTCCTTGTGACCCCTGATTCACTCAAGCTTACAAAGTAGTTAGGCCTACATGCCTTCAATCAAAGTATTTTAATCTCTTGGGTTGCTGCTTCATTAGTGCTACTAGAGGTGGGAAAAGTCAGAAAACCAGAGTCAAAATGAGATTATTTCAGAGAGTCTGGAAAGATAAAGACCTATTTAGTATTTATTTTCTATTTGAAGAGTGTTTAAATGCAAGTTTGTGGTTTGCATAAAGAAAACACTGGTACATAAACATGTGAAATCATTACATTCTTTGCCTACTACCCTGTAAATTCTATAATACAGCCTACACTCAGCTTTTCTTGGGTATAGAGTACAGTTCCTTTTTAACACTGAGTATCCTAAATATGTAATAAAGATCAGATAAATAAAATATACTGGGGTAGCAGCAATAATATTGAAAACGTTATCTTTCCAACAACAGTGCTATTGTAATTTACAAATTCACTTAGATGACATGATCTAGGATTTTCTTATTTACAATCTATAATATGTTTTTATTGTGCATTTCTTAGTGAAATAACCATTTTAAGTCAAAGAGAAGAAAAGTTTATTAAAACAAAATTCTTGACTGAATTAAATTTTATCATTTAGAGTGGCACTAAAAGTCACTGTCAAGTGGAAGTGTGATGGGTCAAGTTGAAATAGGAAACCTTTATTTCTTAAATTCTTTCTTTCTCATGATACTTTAAATCACAGGAAAAATCATTATGATATTTGAGTGTCTTGTTCATATTATTAGATAATTAGAAAGCATAGTGTGAGGCCACAGCTTGAAGATTTTCATCAAAGTCACATATCATCTTCCACTTTTCTGTTAATTTTAATTCTTTAATTGGCCTAATGACAATGCATTATTTTCCAAAATACATACTCGAATGGAGAATAATTTTTCAAGATCATATATTCACGATACCAAAGATAAATTAAGCAGAAACATGGATAGTGTTTGTCAAAGTTTATAGACAGCTACCATTTCCCTTGGACCCTTCTAGGCAGCAGCTGCAGCAGCATCTGCTGAATCAAGAGACTTCAGTGGTGCTGGTGGGATTGGGGTTTTCTCAGAGAGTTCTTCAGTAGCATCAAAGTTGAGCTCGAAGAGTGAAAAAGAGCTGAAAAACAGAAGGAAGAAAAAGAAACAGAAAGAACAGTCTGGAGAAGAAGAGAAGGAAGATGGGGTCCACAAATCTGAATCTGAAGACAGCATAAGAAGAAAAGGTTTCCGGTTTTCCTTAGAAGGAAGCAGGCTGACATATGAAAAGAGGTTTTCCTCTCCACACCAGGTAAAAATATTAGATTATATAAATTGTGTTTTCATAACAAATACTGTTTTTAAGATATGCCAGAATTTGGTTAAGGATAAAACTGCCTTCCTCCTGGATGGCATAGTGCTTTTGGATGGTAATGATCATTGAGTGTTTTGGTTATCACCTCAAGGAATTTGTGAGTTTTACAACTTTTTGGAATTCCAGGAAAACATTTTTTGAGCATAGATCCCACTGGGCTTGGGAAGGCTTGTGATTTTGCAGTTTCATTAAAGACTCGTAATCATCTTAGGGCAATTTTCCACATGGAATAATTAGCAGATGGTTCCTCTCCCTTCTTAGCTATGATGCGTGGACCCAGTGAACTGTGGGTTTTCTGAGTGGCAGTTTCTTAGAAGTAAAGAGTGATTCTGCCAGTCCATCTGTACAGTTGTTCCCATCAATGTGCAAACTTCATATGAGGCAAATATTCTTTATGTCCTTGTTTCAAGGGAAACCGAAGCAAAATTTTTCTATAAGTGTAACCAAAATTCTTAGAGATACACTAAGGAAGACTTATGACACTAAATAAACAGCTGTGTTTAATTGCACTTGATTATCTGTGTCTCATGTTTAATGAGACTTGCTTGGAAAGAATACCTTGATTTATATAGTGCAGAAAATGTTCACTGGATGCTTCTGGCTTATGTACCAACACAGGCTGCTGAAACTTCAAAATTTAGGATCCATAATTTTCTTTGAAATTACCAAGAGAATTACCAGAAATACAGTGTCTCAGTAGTGAAACTTTAATGTCCATACAGTTAACAGTAACAACTTGAACAGCACTTATAGCAGTGATAATGGCTGACACCTTTGTGGTGCATTGCTACTTGAAGTATAAACTCATTACACCCCTCACTACAGCCCTATAATCTCCATCCCCAATCTGCAGATGTGAAGGGAAGGGGAAGGCTGGTATTTGTTGAGTGACTGTTTGTGCTTGGCTTTCTTTTTATTCTATCATAATTAATGTTAACAGCCTTGAATAACAGTGTTTTAACTATTTTTTAGGCTCAGTGAAGTTAAATAATTGCCAAATGTCATATAGTTATTAAAGGTTGAGGTGGCATTCAAACTTAGCCTGACACTGAAACTGTTAAACTTTCCACTGTATCAGGTTGACTGGAAAGAATATCCTTAAAAAACTGATGAGGAAATTTACAATTTGATTTCATTTAAAAAGATACATATATTTAGGATTATACATGCTCTTTGTACATTTTATAGTTTACAGTCTCATATAACCTGTGTTTAATACATATAAAATTTTTATAGGTCAGCCTGATTCACTCCAAGTTCAGATAACATTATAAGGTAGGATATATTAAAGGATTAGTGGGGTTGAAGTCAAATTTGAAATCAAATTTGTTTTTAAATAGATATCAACATTTATTCACCTTATTCATATTGTTGCCACATCATTATGATTCTATTAGTGGAGATATTAATCTTAATAAATATGAATTTTTAAAAAATAAAATCTCCTTTTTATGGCATTGGTCATTTTGAAGGAAGGGAAAAGGGGAAGGAGGGAGGGAGGAAAGAAGGAAAGTAGGTAACATGAGGAAAAACTACCTAAATTTAAAACTGCCAATCAACTGATACCACAGAGTTATTCCAGTTTGCTTTATTTCAAATCCAGTAGAACTAATTATAGGCAAAATAGTAAAGCCTGAAAATGTTAGGTTCAATCCCACCTTTTTTTGTAAATGTTGTTCAAAGACATAACATTTCCTCCTACTGTCATCTTAAAACCTCTACTTCTAGTGGGCATTATAGGTGATCACTGATATACACAACGTGTAATATCTGGCTCAAATTGATATTTGTTTCTGAAGCAGGATTTGTATAAAAATAGAACTAAAGAGTTTTTTTTTTTTTTGATCTGATAAAGAAGTAGTCAAACAAGTAACTAAGAAGATGGAGAAGGCAATGGAGAGAGAGGGGAAAAAAGGGAGGGAGGAAAGGAGGAATCCTGAAATCATACTAATCTCACTTTGTAGGACCCTGTAAGTAATACTGAAAATAGCGAGCCAAGTTCTTAACCTGGGTACAGTGATGAAGGGTCCATAGCTTTTGTTAGATTTTTAAAGGGCCCAAGGCCCAAAAGTATTAAAAACTACTGTTTTGTAGTGACATGACAGAAAGGTGATTGTGTTGGTAACCATTTCTACTTTCATATTGAAAAAAATATAATGTATGCTATTACCACAAGATTATAATTTTCTCAGTAGAGGAGGTGGATTTGATGAAATATTTTTTAAACCTCAGCATGACTTGTTAGTGTAGGTGAGGGGAAGGAAGGAAGCCAAGAGTATAATCTCTAATCATATCTCAAGACAATCTGGATATTTTATTTTGAAACCTTTATAAAATATTGTTGACCTTCTTAAGTTATTATTTCCTTCTGTATTTGTGATAAACTAGGAGTTTTTAGAGGTTGATTTGGTATGGCAGATTTTTCTTATCGTCCATTCTCTATTTGTGGCATGGCATTTGAGTGCCACATGTAAACTATGCTCTTTCATAGTTTGCATAGTGGCATAATTCACCTTTGAACTTTGAGAAACATTGTGTGCAATTTTATAACTTATTTGTCTCCAGCCTTTCTATTGGCTCTAATTAAGGGGCGTACTTGTAGTTAAAATATAAAATCTTACTAAGAGTGGTACATATACATAATTTCTACTTTATTTCTTATTATCAAGCATTTGTCTGCCTCTCTTTCTGAGGTAATGATAACCAGTAGGTCACAAATTCCTTAACTATTATGTCCTTATAACTAATTTGAAGTCCCTTATGAAAAGACAGAAAGGAGACATGAAAGAAACTGGGCTATGTAGGAGAGGTTTAAAAAAATACTTATAAAAACCATGGGTACAAGAAAAAAAGAAATGAGTTCTGTTGGGGGAGCAGATCAGTATTCTTAGATGTGTTTCCCTCTGTAAATAATGAATAAGATCATATAACATAGGATAGTGTTTAAAGCTTATAGATGTTTATAGATGTCATTGAGAAAATCATTTTTTTAACCAGAAAAGGAAGTTAAAAGCATACTTATTATTCAGGGAATGTAAAAATATATAGGTTTGAAATAATAATTTTAGTTAGCTTCAAATCCTTTAGAGAGAAAAAGATGAAACTAGTAATGTTTAAATGATGAAGTTTGTATTCTACTAATAATCATAGAAATCCAACTTAAGCTAGCTTAAGCAAAAGAGGATTAGATTATGTTAATAATGTGGATGACTAGCTTTAGGCATGGCTGGATCCAAGTGCTCAAAAACATGCTATCGTGGCCAAGTATTTCTCCGTATCACCACGTTCCTCCAATAGGGTGATAAGATGCCCACAATAGCTTTAAACTTATATTCAGTATTTTTAGCAACCCCAATAGAAAATGCACCTCTTTCTCAACAATTATAAAAGAAACAGATGACTGTTGACAGTCATCTTTAACCCCTACCCATCTTTAAACCATTCTTGATGGCCAGAGGTACAGAATACACTCACCGGCTAGGCCTGGGTCATGGTCTTGGAGCATTTCTTGGAGATAAACAGGGTACTGTCAACAGAAAAAGAACAAATGGATATTGGACAAGCAGAAACAAGTGCTCATTAGAGTGAGGCTGGAAAAGTAGACTAGTAATAAACAGGCATTCATTGTGCTACTATGCTTAATAATCAAAGTAAACTGAATAATGGCAATGACATTGTAGCCATCTAGAAAACTGTTAAATGACTGTGACCAGATACTTAGTGAAAACCAGGTTTTTGTAAATATGGTGCTATTCAGATTTCTTGAGATGGACAGAAGAGTGAAAATCAGGGAATGGATCATACAGTTCTTTCAGATTGATTTGTTTACATTATTCATAAGGACCATTATAAAATATACAAAGGAAAGGGGAGAAACTGCTCCTTATACTATAATTAAACAGACCTACTAGCAAGGTTAATTTTATTTTTCCTCTGCATCAGGGTGTGGTCACTAGTGAGCTCTGACTGGTATGTTTTTGTCTTTGAAGGATCAAATTGTAGTTGTATACTTAATTGCTTTTCATTGGATTGCTAGATGAGATTAGCTTCTAGAGAAGGGTCTGGCAAAAATTTCAGTTCTAGGTTCCAGAAATGAGACAAAACAGTCTTGAGAAGTACTTCTGACTATCTTAAGTCACAGGTAAAGTGGGAGAAAATGGCAGAAAATGAGAGCTCAGAAGATGAAAATGAAGGAAGGGAGAAAAAGGGAAAGCAAAACAAAAGAGCTGGACCTAGTAGAAAGTGCCAGAACCCCACCAGCAGCTACCACGGGGGCCTTGAGTCTACCTGTCCAATGACTTGTCTTAGGTTAAGTCAACAACTATGAAACATTGGGTCAAGACTTATTTTTGAGGGCACCAACTCTTAAATGTGTTCATCTGCTTTTTGTTTCCTTTCTTGTTATTCATAGTCTTTATTGAGCATCCGTGGCTCCCTTTTCTCTCCAAGACGCAACAGTAGGGCGAGCCTTTTCAGCTTCAGAGGTCGAGCCAAGGATATCGGCTCTGAGAATGACTTTGCCGATGATGAGCACAGTACCTTTGAAGACAATGACAGCAGAAGAGACTCTCTGTTTGTGCCACACAGACATGGGGAGCGGCGCCACAGCAACGTCAGCCAGGCCAGCCGTGCCTCCAGGGTGCTCCCCATTCTGCCCATGAACGGGAAGATGCACAGCGCTGTGGACTGCAATGGAGTGGTCTCCCTGGTCGGGGGCCCTTCTGCCCTCACATCTCCTGCTGGGCAGCTCCTGCCAGAGGTGAGGCCAGTGGAACCTGCAACTGGTGGGAAGGGAGCTGTGGCTGGTGCAGGTGGAAATGGTTTTCCATTTCCACATGTGTAAGTTTTGCTGAGTCTATTGTTCAGATGTGGTGGGAGGCGGGGGATCGGTTTAATCAAATTATGAACTTATATTGTCAAATTGTTTCATTCAGACTTTTCTACAAGTTAATTAAAAATATAGGTTGGGTATCATAGAATAATTAGAAGTATCCCTTCATCATTGCTACTGCAGTATGAAACTTGCCAAAAAGTATAGCAACAATTTATCATGTATTATGTTTAATAAATATAAGCAGAATAAATGCAAGAAGAAATATAAATACTCATCTTAAGGATCTTGTTATCTCTGCTCCTTTAAAAGGGGAACTTGATACTGCCACTTGAAGTAGATAGTATTACTAAGTACATCTAAATCCTACAATGCAACATCCTTCTTCTTGACAGGTCAGAGTGCTGTAACATTTTTAGCACCCACTCAGATGACCATTGTACATTTGTATGGTAAAGAAGCCACTCAACTACCTGCTAAAGTCATGTGTTGTAATTCTTAAAGCAGATTTTAGTTTTTATATTACTGTCATTAATTCTTTTTATAAACATAGTGGCCCTAAACCATGCATATGGAAAAGGGTTTCAACTAAATGCCAGACACTTACAGGGACATTTCCTTTGTAAAGCATAAGGTGATTTTTAACTTTGGTATTAAATAAGATTTCATTTGCCTATATAAAAATATTCAAGCAATGTCATTTGGTTGTACTTTATAGTTTGAATCCTATTAAAATCTTCTTTGAATGACTTTTTTTTTACACGATTCCACTGATTATGGTTGGACAAGCTCTTTAAGCCGCCTTAAAATCATATGGAGTCGGCTTTCAGTCACCTAATAGAGGAGCGTCTTACCTTGGATTATAGAAATAGCCATTGTCTTCTTCACTTTTTTGCATGGCCTCTCCCCATGACTTTCTCCCAGAATGTCCAAGTATCTTGGAGGCAGATCAAATCATGAAAAAATTAGAACTTTGTTATGAAGGAACCTGGAAAAATGCAGAGGGAATATCAACTCCTCTTAAAAAATAACCATAGTTAACTATGTACCACAAACTATCCAGAACACTTTACATGCATTTTAATTCATTTAATCCTCACAACAACCCTTTATTGTAGTTACTAATATTATCCCCATTTTACAGAGGAGGAAATTGAGGCCTGTGCATGGTGGAGCTAGGATTTGACCCTGGGTATACTGGTTACTGAACCTGCATTCTATCCATATTGTAATATTACCTCCTATTAATTTCTTTAAATTTTTCTTAAAATGGAAAAGAAGAGATGGCTAAGAAACAAGTACTTTCAGTTTAATTCAGTGTTTCTGAAAATGTATTTCACCCTCAGACTACTTATATCAGAATTCCCTGGGATCTTCTTAAAATGAAGATTCCTCATTTCCTACTCCCTCCACCTCTGACAACCACCATTTTACTCTCTGCTTCTGAGTTTGATGGCCAAAGGGTCCAAAGTTTCAGTTATGTAAGATAAATATGTTCTTGAGATCTACTGTATGGCAGAGTGCCTAGAGCTAATGGTACCAAATTGTAAACTTAAAATTTGCTAAGAAGGTAGATGCTATGTTGTGTTCTTACCCCAAATAACAACAACAACAATGAAAAGGGTAGAAGGAAACTTTAGAATATGATAGAAGTGTTTATGGTCTGATGGTTAGGATGGTTCATGAGTGTATACTTAACCCCAAACTCATCAAGTTGTGTGTGTATACACACACACACACACACACACACACACACAGACGACATTTTACATGTCAATAATTTCTCAATAAAGTGATTTAAGAAAAATAAATGGAGATTTCGGGGCCATTCAGTCTTACTCAGACCAAAAGGCCAAGGAGAACAAAGTCAGGTAATCTTCCTTGACAAGCATCCCACAAGGTTCTTACATATAGCAAAGTATGAGTATCACTGATCTGGATTAACATTAAGTGAGTCAAAAGAAACAAATCCACAACTTCTTTGCATAAATACAAAAAGAATGTCAGTCTACCAGAAAATATTTAGCAGTTATCAATTATTACCACAAAACTCCTATCCTATCAGAGAGAGTGGGGTAGATCTCTGAAGGCAAATTCAGGCTAGTTTGAAACAAACCTAGTGTGATCTCTATTTCCTGCTCCCTCATGTCCATCGTCAATATTGCAGTTAGGTGCTGTGAAGCAGAGTACTGCACTGTAGTGCAGCATGAGCTGAAGGTGCAGACCAAAGAAGGGGCTTTGAGAAACTGCAGAAGGGAATGAGAAGAGAACATAAACAGCTGCAAGCAAATGCCACCTTCCAAAGCACACACTATCCTGTACTCTACGCATAAATTCAACTGAAGCAACTTGACTTAAGAAAGAATTTCCTTGGTAATATCATTAGAGGTTTTGGAATTTATTGCTAACAATGAGATCTAGGATTACACATATAATTTTGCATAGAACAGAAGGGATTAGATGATCTCTTTAAGCAACTCCATTATTTCCTTTAAAATTTACCTTTCTCTGATGAGGCAAAATATTTTAAATTCTGAGACACTACTTTTTGGTTTAAAGAGCTTTAGTTTGAGAGAGGGGTTATTTCTTTTCTCATTAACTTAACTTCTCTTTCACAGTAAAATTAAATTTTGAATGATGTTTATGAATGTCATCCCTATTAATGACAATCATATCAATTGAGTGGAAACTCTGCTTTTGAATACATATGCATTAGAGGTACACAGGTTAATAAAAAATAATTTTAACCACTCATAACACAATTAAGTAGATGAACAAGACTCATATTGCTATTTTAGAAATAAAGAAAATCCTCAGAGAACTGAAAGTGACTTCTTATTTATTATTAAGCATTTGAAATGCTTGAGTTTTGCCCTTTTTTTCCCCCTGTGATAATTAACTTCATTGTTTGATCTCCTGAAGTAGGAATAAATTTCTACCTATGATGAAATTCTGGTGACTCTATTTTGTAGTAGAAAGTCATTACATCATTGCTAAAAATCAGCCCTCCCCACAACTTGATGTTTTGCCTCAAATCAGAGTTTCAGTGACAAGGATGGATTGTTTTGTGGATGAAGTTGTTTTCTAAGTGTAAGACAAAATTGTAGATTACTTCTAAAATTTAGTTTTATTATTAAGGAAGTTGGGAAATGTTACCTGTCTATAATGAATAAAAGCATTTTACAAGTGGAATTCATATTTTAGGACAACTATTACTGATGCTTATTAGGGAAAGCTTAACAATTCTTTTTGTACATTAAACCACATGAATACATATATAAAGATCTAATAACTCACCCTGTGAGTAAATCAAGAAGTGATGTGTTTCAGTATGTACTCCTAGAGAGGACTGGCTGACATGCGAAAAGGTTATCTATCCAATAATAGGTATGATCCCTCTAACCCAGAGCTCCAAGATGCAGGAATTAGGAAAGTCCATCTTAATCACAAACCCAGGCATCCCTGAAAGCTGAGAATCTAATGGGCTTTCAAACACTTCCCAAGAATGATGATTCCAGCAATGTCTTAATGAGCTGTTCACGTCTGAGAAAGCATGGTAAACATTTAGTTAAACATTTAGTTAAGAAGTTCCTATTACAGGAACAACTTTGGATTTTGCTGCCCTTAAAAATAATAGTTATTTCATATGAAATTTTATTTTTAGGGCACGACTACTGAAACAGAAATAAGAAAGAGACGGTCCAGTTCTTATCATGTTTCCATGGATCTGCTGGAAGATCCTACAGCAAGGCAAAGAGCAATGAGCATGGCTAGTATATTGACCAACACCATGGAAGGTATGTCAAAAATCTTATAGCACAATTATTTGGTGGTGCTTTGGTAATGATGGCAAAAAAATTCCATACATTCCAAGATAATTCTTCCTGACTTGATACCACGTCATCATTATGTCTTTTACTAAATAAAAGTAAAATCCGTGTGCAACGCATGGATTCTGTGGTCTCATAGATTTTTTCATTTATCCTCCAGGAAGCTACTGCAAATTCAAAGTATACTTGGAATACCACTTTTGTAGATTAAGTTCTAAACTGTTGAACCTTGTTATGTGCATGACATTAAAAGGAGTGTAATGATAAATGCTTATTTTTATAGTGACGCTTACCCATTTGAATTGTATTACCTGCTTAATACAATACTGCTTGTATTAACTGTAATTAATACAATTAATTATATTATAACATGAGCTATAAAAGCTATAAAATCATTCAATTTAACCAGAAATATAAATTTTAAAATGTGAATTAGGATTTGATATTAACCTCTTTGAAGCAAAGTTTTCAAAATTTTGTAGAACTACTTTCGCCTTTCTTTGACCAGAGTATTACAATATATCAGCTTTCTCTTTGGTTACAGCTTATACCTGAATAGTTAATATAATGTTTAGAGGTCTGAATCTTAACGCCAAAATAAAAACTTTGGGGACAGCTTGATCTGTGATCAGTTATTGGCTCTGTGTGTTAGTTTGTGATTCTATACTTCAGTTTCTTCATCAGTAAGGTATGGATAATAATGTTTAGGATAAGGTTGTAAAGATTAAATAAGGCCTCATACATAAAGCACTTATGCACCTGGCATGCAGAAGGCAGTCAATAAATGTTATTATTAGTTGTTTTATTGTTGGTTTGTTAATTCACATGTTTGTACCTTTTCATACTGTAAGTGAATTCAAACATCAACTATCAACTTCAACGACTTGGAAAACGCTTTCATACAAAATATATTCTATCCTCCTCCCTTGCCCTCCTTTTCCCTTCTCTCCCTTCCTCTTTTACAGCCCCTTTCTTTTCTTCCCCTCCCAAGTGTGTGAGTGTGTGTGTGTATATAGATGTGTAAGAGGAAAAAGAAAGTGGAGAATGAAAGAACCAGCAAGCATGTACATATGCTTTGTTACTGTTAGTTATGGTTCCTCTTGATATTGGAAAGATTCTTGGAATAATTCTTTTTTAGTCTGAATACAAAGATCTCATGATAATATAAGTACCAAAAGCCTAAAAGTCACATCCAGGAAAATCTCACAGCGTAGATGGCCATGTCCGTTACTACAGGACCCAATTTTCGTAATGTCCTAATGCAATATCAGAAATCTTTTCACTAATTCCTATGGAATATTAAACTCAGTACGTTCTTCCCCAACCTCGCCTGCATTAGCTTGCACTCCTTTTTCCCCCCCAGCTGCCAGTAGCTTGCTCCTCCCTGTCCCTCCAGGTAAATCTTTTGAAGATTCTCTGGTCTTCTGCTCCTTGCCATAGCAAAACCACTGAGAGGAAGCTGCCAGTGGTTCTGCTACCGATGTCAGCAGCATGTCTGCTCCCTAAAGCAAGAAGCAGAGAAGGAGACAGGGTAAGTCTAAATCAACAGTCCTACTTTGCACTTCTGATAGCATTAAGTTTGAGCTAACTTAAGAAATTACTTAAAAAACAGCCCACCACAAGATTGGACTGGTCCACTAATTAAGATATGGAGTTAAAAATGAGAGCACCCGCATCACCCTCCATGAAAATGTACCTCATGGAATTGCTTAGAATGAAAAGGATGTCCTAGAGATAAGTGTAACTCAGGAAGCAGAAGACTGAGTGTTTGGTTTTAACATCTGCAAAGCTTTTAACTTTACATTTTTTGAGGAACAATGGCTGAGTTTTCATTCTGTTTTTCCATTGGTATATAGAATGAAAAGCATACTTTTCTTTATTCAATTTTATCTAAACACTTTGAATGTGGCATTGACCAAGGCTGGCTATTAGCAATACATAACACATATGTGCAACTAGAACTGTCTTTAATATAGTCCTTTTCTGTTTGTGATAATGGTGAAAAGGTGTCTTAAGTTGACATAATCTGTTTATGTGGGGATCCTTTCTTCTAAGTCTAATCACAGTTTAGTTCACCTCTCCTTTTTTTTGAACCAGGCTTATTGATCCAGGCTGGCAACTTTTGTTTTCCTTCTTTTGAACTACAGCTAGGTCTCCATTGTCCAGGGTAACGAATAGCCTCCTACTTAATGAAACTGCAGGAGATAAGCAAAAATGAATTGTTTGCTTTTCAAGCATTTAAAATACATAAACCATGGAAATATTTCCTTGTTACGTCCTTGGGAAATATGATGGGAAGGTGAGGTGAGAAACTCCTGAGGAATTGAGGGGAGCCAGCCAAAGATCTAAATTGGGCTGTAAATGATTCTCAGTGGGGATAACCCACCCAGGAATAATGGAGACATGGCTGTAGTTCTCTCCTGAGTGCTTTGTTTTGTTTCAAAATGTGAGATTCTTTTTTTTTAGCATGAATAATTGAATGATTTTATTTTAGAACTTAACAACTCTGCTCCGCTTTCTCCTGATGTCAAGAAGAGCAACATTGGCTGAGTTTTCCCTTTTTGAACTTTTCTCTGATTTATTTTTTTCCCACAGTTTCTGTTTGCTTCTCTTTATCTACTGAACTACAAGTAGTGTTTAAAAAAAATTTATTCTCACTACATACACAAAGAGTTTTTTTTTAATTCTTTTTTGTTGTTTACTGTAAGTGATAATGTCTTTTTACCTTTAGTATAAATATGAGTTTATTTGGGAGTCTTAAGAGCATCTACAAAACACTGCATAATAATTAAATTTATATTTTTCTTCTGATTTACAACTCAACTATTCTTTGTTGTTTACAAAGTTACATAAGAGAAATGGAAATAAACTGGGTGCTTTAGGAATTTCAATATCTAAAGAAACAAATGAAGAATCTATCTGTAATGAAATTCTGTTAAAAATAATCAGAAAATTAATTTGCTTTAGGGAAGTGGTAAAGTTAGTTAGTAGTCAGTGTTTATCAGCAAAGCAAAAAACTCACTACTTATAGTTGTATTTGTCCATTGCATAAACTCCTTTAAAAAGTTCAGTTCCTAGTAAACTGTACCAGGTTTGGAGGGATATTTCAGTTGCCACAGTAGTAATCCTTAAGTGACCAACCAGAGTCAACTATGCTATGGATGAACAAAGAATCTTTCCCTCTATTTTAGTGCTAATAAGTGGTGTTCTCATATTTGACAGAGGAGGTAAAAGAATATGCAGTGATGCTATTGGCAGAAAACAACAACTTCTGCATCCTTTCCCACTCAAGAGTTGATTAAGAGATGAACATGCCAAAGGAAGATAGTAGATAATTTCCCACTTCCTAATTCCCCCAAATTCTTTGTCAGTATTTACTAAGATTCAGAGTTTTCAGTATCACTTTAAAGATCTGTGCATTTCTGTCTTCAATCTCCTATTATTTACTTGAAATTCTTGAAATCATCATAATTTTTTCTAAAATAAATGTACTTTAGTATGAAATTTTATATACTAGGTTTGATATGATAGTTATATATTTTAATACATTAAAATAAATGCATACCATGAAAATTTATGAATTCTACATATGTTCCACCTAAAATCCTCTCATATTTTACCAGCAGTATATAAGTCCCATTTTATGAAACCATGAATATCTCAGTTTCTTAAGATGGATAGTTCCTCTTCTTCTGTGCCCCCTAGTTAAATTAAGAAATGTAGAGAAAAGGAATCTTGTTGAGTTTAATATACAGGCCTGTATCTAATGGGCATAACTAGAAACTTTAAAAAGCTTTAAAAAATTAAAATTAAGACTAGTGACACTGACAAAGCTATCTCATTAAAATATCCAATAAAACATATCTAATCCAAGAAACTGAGATTCAGCAAGACTGATAAAGGTTCTTAAGACATCTCCCAAGAGGAGTTCTTTGATAATATATGTCTTGCTCTATCTGGAACATAGATAAGCTTTAAGTATACTTAACATAAGTCCTACCCATTAATTTCTGATAGCCTTGAAGATAATTATCAGTTTAAATTGTAGATAGAATCTTGGAAATTATGTTTAGCCAAGATAAATTTGAAATGCTTCCTAGCCTTTCTGTGCCCACACTTCTGACAGCTAATCCATTCTAAGTGTTTTTCTGCTCCACCATTAGATTAACCTATAATGCCTTTTAACAATTTTAGATTTTTTTAAAATTACTTTCAATTTAAACCAAAGTCTGCTAAATAAGAAGTAAGCAGTTTTCATAAGTATTCTAACTTTTTTCTTCCAGAACTTGAAGAATCCAGACAGAAATGCCCACCCTGCTGGTATAAATTTGCTAACACGTGTTTGATTTGGGACTGTTGTAAGCCATGGCTAAAAGTGAAACATCTCGTCAATCTGGTCGTGATGGACCCATTTGTTGACCTGGCCATCACCATCTGCATTGTCTTAAATACCCTCTTCATGGCCATGGAGCACTATCCCATGACAGAGCAGTTCAGCAGTGTGCTGTCAGTTGGGAACCTGGTAAGGCTCACTAAGGGTTTCTCTGCTGTTGAAAGAGTTCATGATTGCCTTAATGAACTTCACATATCACTCTTAAACTAAATATGAATTAATTGGCCATGTATACCTGGATAGTGAAAAAGTTTAGCATCACTTTTTTAATAACAAAAATATATTGCTACAATTAAGCAGTGGAAAAGATTCAAAGATTTTATGTATAATTTGATTTATAATTAAATTTAAATTGCCCATTCATTAGAAAGATTATTATGAATTAAGGAGGACACTGGTCTATGATAAAACCCTGATGTATTCCTCAGGTATTTAAAATAGATTCTTTTAGACATGTCTACATTTGCCAAACAAATTATAAAATATGCCAAGTCAGATAATTTTGAAATACCATTTGTACATACCTGAAGATGGATTTCTGGGAGAGGAAATATCATATAGAGGTTATTATTTCTGTTTGAATTGTCCTGTAAATTTAGGAATTTGTAAGTGATGAATTTTTGCATATATTTTATTTAAAATTTTGTATTAACATTCACTGGATACATGGTAGAGTGACAGAAATCAAAGTGTTTCTTTTACAAAGAAACAAAATTAATAAAGTCAAGGAACAAAAACTTATTAATATCAATAAAAGAGGCTTATTAAGTTCTCATAAACCTCCCAACTTAATAAATAAACATATAAACAGGCTATATATAGATAGTAAATAATATATTCTGAAGTATAGTACACAATATTTTTAGGCTCTGAAGTAACCACTATTTTTTAAAATTATAGTCCAGATAGGTCTTAACTGATTAAGTTAACATATACTGACCACTTACTTTGTACCAGGCACTGTACTAAATGGTTTACATAAAATCTTTCCCTTGGTTCCCATAAAATCAATCCTAAGGCAGATGCTATGAATGTCTCCATTATACAGTGGGGAAAACTGTACCCATGAGAAACTGACAGAGCTATGGAAGCTCTGAGTACTATATCAGATACTCTGAAAGATATTTCAGAGACTATTTTAAGCTGTGGTCAAAAATCATAGAACTTTAGGAAAGGACAATAACGTTACCTAGTCCAAATTTTCACCTATATAGGAATCTCTTCAACATTATTTCTCAAAAGTGAACAAGGGATGAAAGGAAGCTTTATGAAGGTGGGTATTAGGAAGCAACTCAAATGGGCTTATGCAAAAATAAAGACAGTTCATTACTTCAGGTAACTAAAGTCCATTTGGGCCCTCCTCCAGATTTTAATCTGGCTAGATTCAGGTTTTCAGTCAATGTCATTGGGAGTCAGCTTCTTGCTAACTCTCCCCCCGATATGTTTCTTTCATCTCTGGCTAGGTGTTCTGTTGATGGCAAAGTTCTACTAACTTTTATCCTACCAACACAGCTCCCTAAGAAGAGGGATTGTGTGTCCTAACTAGTAATTTTAACAAATGACCAAGAACTGAATATCATTGGCCTGGTTGGAGTTACATGACCATTTCTAAGCCAGGCAGTTAACCTGGTTCTAAGGTTAGAATGCCCTATTTGGCCAAACCAGAACCTATCTCATCATTGGACAGAGTAAGCGAGTACAGTTATGAAGAAAAAAATTAGGTCTGCCATTACTAGAAGAAGAGGGAGTAGATGCTGGAAAGACATAAGCAACAAATGGACAATTCATAGTGGGTCTTTTCTTATGTGTTAAAGAAAATAATATCTGTATTTGAAATGAATCTTGGAGTAGTAGAAGATACATAGGCAAGATTCACATTCTTCTCAAGTGCATATAAAATATTCCCCAGAATAAGCTATAGGTTAGGTCATAAAACAAGCCTCATTAAACTTATAAAGTTTGAAATCATACAAAGTACTTTTTCTCACGAAAATAGAATGAAATTAGAAATCAATAAACAGAAATAAATTTGGAAAATTTACAAATATGTGGAAACTAAAAACATACTTGTAAATAACCAGTGGGTTAAAGAAGAAATCACAAGAAAAATTACAAAATACTTTGAGATGAATGAAAATGAAAACACGCAAAATTGAAAGTTACAAAGTGTAGCTAAAACAGTGCTTAGAGAGAAATTTATACTATAAATGCCTGTAGTAAAAAAGAATATCTCAAATCCATAATGTGTACTTTCATCTTAAGAAACCAGAAAAAGAAGAGCAAACTAAAGCTTAAGCTCACTGAAGAAAAGAAATAATAAAGAATAGAGTGGAAATTAATGAAATAGGGAATAGGAAAACATTAGAAAAAAATCAACAAACTCAAAAGGATTCTTTGAAAAGAGTAACAGAAATGACAAGTTTTTAACTGGAATTACCAAGAAAAAAAGAGAGAAGACTCAAATTACTAAAATCGAGAATGAAGAAGGGACATCACTGTAGACTTTACAGAAATAAAAAAGGAGTGTAAGGAGTACTATAAACAATTTATGCCAATAAGTTAGATAACCTAGATGAAATGGAAAAATTCCTAGAAGTAATAAACCACTGAAACTGATGAAAGAAGTAGAAAATCTGAAAAAATTTACAAGTAAAAATTTAATTAGTAATCAAAAAATGTTCCCACAAAGGGAAGTGTAGGCCCAGATATTTTCACTGGTGAATTTTACTAAGTATTTAAACAATTAACACCAATTCTTCCTAAATTCTTCCAAAAAATAGAACAGAAGGGAATACTTCCCAACAGAGTTTGGAATTCAAAGCTGACCAAGATGGAGAAATTGGGCAGAGTCCTTGGACTTTCCTTTGAAGCCCCAGATGGATTATACTTAAGGAGTAAAGGCTATGTCAGAGAACCAGAAGATTCAACTAGAACAAAGAGCAAACCAAAATAGCTGTGCCCTAGTTAAGTATTAAACCAAGCTACCATAAGTTCAAGTTGGCCAACCTATAATTGAGCTGCCTGCTAGCACAAAAATCAATACTCTTTAGAGGAAAATAATTAAATCAAAATTCTCTACAGCACATTATTCTCATCACATGAAAAATTACATGAAACATGAAGAAATAGGAAAATATAACTTATAGTTGAGAGAAAAAATTGCTCAATAGAAATAGATACAGAGATGACCAAATTACTAAAATTAACATTAAAGGACTTTAAAGGAGCTATTATAAATATGTTTAACAACTTAAAGGAAAAATGGTCATAAAGAATAAACAGAAAATATGAGCAGGAAAAAATGGGAACTATAAAAAAGAATTAGAACTGAAAAGTACAAATTCTGAAGTGAAAAATTCACTGGATGAGTTTGAAAGAAAATTGCAGATATCAGAAGAAGTGTTGTTGAACTTAAAGCAAATTGATAGAAATATACAATTTGAATAGCAGAAAAAACTGAGAGGAAAAATGAACTAAATTTTATTACTCTATAGAACAACATCAAGTTGTCTAATATTTGCAAAATATTTTCATATTTCATTTTCATTTTCATCTCATAGGGAGAAAAGGGACAGAATGGAACAAAACAAATATTTGAAGAAATGATGGCCAAAAATTTCTCAGAATTGATGAAAAGTGTTAATTTAGCCACCTTAATATTAATTTATAAAATTTCAGTGAACATCACAAAGATATAAATAAAATTAACTACATTGGGCACATCTTAGTCAAGCTGTGAAAACAAGAAACTTTTGGAGGCAGGCAGAAAAAATATACATATATACAAGGGATTAACATCTCATCAGAAACAGTTCAGGACATAAGAAAGTGGCCTGATGGAATTCAAAAATTGCACTTCTTGGGGAATGATGGAAATGTTAGGTATCTTGATTGTGGTAGTGATTTGATTGGTGTATACACCTATCAAAATTCGTCAGATTGTACATTTGAAATATGTGCGGTTTACTGTTCAGTAACCATACCACCAAAAAAGGTGTTAAAAAAAGTGGCTTGATGAAAGAAAGAAAAAAAGAAGTTAAGCCATTATTCTATGGTGAAACTATTTTTCAAAACCTAGTATGAAACAAAGAATTTTAATATAAACAAAACGAGAAGAAAGTTGTTGCACTAGAATTGTGCTACAAAAAATGCTAAAGGAAGTTCTTCAGGCTGGAGGGGAAAATCATATCAGATGGAAATTTGAATCTGAGAATAACGGTCATTAGTAATGAATAGATGTGGGTAAATAGGAAATACTGTTTTTTTCCTTATCTTAATTTCTTTAAAAGACTGTTTAAAGCAAGGGTTTATAGCATATGTCAGTGTAAAATATGTGAAAATATTAGCACATGTGATTGGGTGGCCAAGATTTCTTGGAAAAGAGACAAAAAGTTCTATAAATTATTGAAATATTCATAGAATATTCAAACAATGGAATTCTGTGCAATGATAAAGAGAGAAAAAACTGGTAATAATGTGCATGGATGAATTTCAACTTGAACTATTCAAGAGGTATTTGGAAAAGTTAGTAAGACTCTCAGGTTGCTGAGTTGGCCACTGAGGGAGAGAGTGATTCCATGTACCGACTTAGCAAATATCAGACGAGAAGCAAGGTTGTGTAGAGAAAGTGGTAAAGTAAATTTTGGACTTGTTATGTAGTAAGTTAAAGAAATGAACTAATGAGTATAGATGAGCACACAAACTCTTAAAGAAGTTGGCCCATGAGGAAAGGACAGATAGTGGTAGCTAATGGGGGAAGTAGAATACAAGGAGAGTTTCTTTGATAATGCTGGTGGTAGTTTTAAGGTGGAGAGGGACTGAATATCTATTGCTTCCTGTAAAATCCAACATAAAGCAGTCATTACAGGAAGAAGTTTAAAACTACAGATTAATTGAGAAAGTGAATTTGTTGAGAAGACCAAAGGAAATACATAATGCAGTTGGAGAAACTAGAGCAAAGCAGGGACATGTCTTTCATTTTTAACAGGAAAAAACCAAACCAAAACATGGTACGGGTGTAAGTAATTTGATAGATATAAGGAAACTGATTAATTTCAGGTTGGCTGACTTCCATTACCTCTAAGATGTGGAAGTACTGAGAGTGGAGGATAAAGAAAAATGATTGAAGACGTGGAGGAGAAAGTTTGAAATACTTGTAGAGAAAGAAAATGGAGAAAGGAGAATGCTGCTTCTCCTTGGCCAGGAAAATAAACTTTTTTTTTAATGCATTCTTAATCTATAGGGCTAGTGGTGATCTTGTTTATTACAGCCAATACAACCTTCTTAGCACCAGTCTTGCCTGCAGGGCCACGGGAGGGAACCAAACTGTTAGGTAATTACTTGGTGAGTTTTTGGAAGGCTAGGGAGAGAGCCAAGAAGCTGACCACAATGAATTAGCTGAACCTTTCATTTAAGAATATAATAATAAGAATAATAATTTTATTTTCTTAATTGTTGTATTCTTCATCACTTTATGAACCTTAAAAATAGTAAATAATTAAATATGGATTTGAATATATAAACCAATTTTTGAAATTCAGGATTAAGTTATGATTTGTTGGAAGTAAATTAAATTGCTCAATAGCTATTTGTTTTCAAGAGTCTTCACTCATGTAATAAACATTTCTCATTTAGGTTTTCACAGGGATCTTCACAGCAGAAATGTTTCTCAAGATAATTGCCATGGATCCATATTATTACTTTCAAGAAGGCTGGAATATTTTTGATGGTTTAATCGTGAGCCTTAGTTTAATGGAACTTGGTTTAGCAAACGTGGAAGGATTGTCAGTTCTTCGATCATTTCGGCTGGTAAATTAACTGGGAGTAAACATAATATTTTTATAAATAATTTAATTAATTGTCACTCTTATCTAGTAAAAATTACAAGGTTTCCAATAGTTTTAATATGATTTGAATACATTTCTAACATAGTACATGGTAATTTCTTCTTCATCATAGTTTTAATGAATAGATTAAGTTTATTCAAATGAACAGCCAACAGTTCTCTCCTTAGTAATTGAATGGCAAGGCTAATGAGGAGGGAGAAAAAGGGAGTGACAGATAAACCCAAATCACAATTAACACGATATGTATCTCTCAGCTCTGAGGGGTATGTTTAACCATAATATGGCTTGACTGGGACTTAGGATGGGCTCATCTTTCTACCAGAGGCTCAGGAATAATGAAGTTGCCCACTTTGTCTCCATAGACGCTGAGACTTGGGACTGTGTAGAGTTGTACAAGGAAAGGGGACAGAGCTTCCATATGTCTGCTCTTTCAGCCAGTCAGGAAGTTACCAAATCCACTCTTCAAGAAGAGTTGCTTAATTTTGTTTATTTTGTTCATTTTAAAGAAAGAGTCTTTCATTTGGTCTTTATATTTCATAAGTTTATGGATCTTTTAAAATTAATAAACAGAATGTCACTTGACACTTTTCCATTTGAAGTTTGATATGTTTTATTGTGCTGTTTGAGTTGACTCTTTTTGTGATTTTATTTTCAAATAACAGAGGTTGTATACAGTTAGTAAAGACAGGTTCCTATATGCAACTTATCTTAATAATGATTAGCCTCAAGACTTTGTTGTGAAGTCTGTTTAGAAATTCCCCTACCACTATTTGTCTCAAGAGCCTTAGAGCTATGATTTCCTTTCCTAGTCTTCATGGATAGCTATGAATCTAAGTTGAATCTAGAAAGATGCAAAAAAAGCAAAACTTTTTAGAAATGATTATATAACAAGGAAATATGGGCAACTACTTTTAAAAAGTTTAGTAAATCTTTGTGATAATGTAATGTAGTTTAGGGATATAGAAAGCATATAATATCATTAGTATCTTGCTTAATATATCAGACTCTTCTGCATTAATTATTCTCTGGGAATAAATTAAACATTTTCGTGCTTACATTTGCTCCTTTGGGTCACTTAATTGCCATTAAATAATGCACTGCTCTTAGCCTGACATTTACTGAAGTATCAGAAGTAAAATGCTGATGTTGTTTAATGATAAATAGTATTCTAGAGGCTTCTACAAGCTAATCCAACCAACATGTCAAGCACAGTGTTGGAGAGCCATTTACCCACTATGATGAGTTGATTAAGTCACTGAAGACATAAAGGTTGATAAAATACAGTTTTTTACTCAAGTCCAAGTATTTCTTATTTGAATATAAAGAATCTTCCTTAAAATACAGGGTAGTATTACAGCAAGCTAAAAATATAGCAAGGTTAAAGCAGTCAAGAGATTTAAAGAGTTAGTTGGCTTTTCTCTTGTACCTTATATAATTTAAGTGTTTATGTTATCTGCACTTGTCATTTTAGCATGATATTTCAAGCATGCCAAAAAATATATCCACTTCGGGGTTTTAAATAATGTTTCTGAAACAGCCTCTGCTAATTAATCACCATTAATCATAGATAGCTCAGTTCCTTACAGAAAAATTAAAAGAATATTATAAATGCTTATGTAAGATTCTGGAATATTTGGTGTATCTTATTCTTAAAATGTCAGTAAATACTGTATAATTATTTTATTTACAATATATACTATTTCAGAATGAAAAATATCCCATGGTATCAAACTGATAATTTGCTAGATAATAGTGTGGCACACAAATAATCCATCACTCTGAAATTGAGATAAATAGATATACAGATTCTTTAGAATGCAGGGCAGTAACAATCTTCTTGCTTTTGTTTCCAGCTCAGAGTTTTCAAATTGGCAAAATCTTGGCCAACTCTGAATATGCTGATAAAGATTATTGGCAATTCAGTGGGAGCTCTGGGTAACCTCACCTTGGTGTTGGCCATCATTGTCTTCATTTTTGCCGTGGTCGGCATGCAGCTCTTTGGTAAGAGCTACAAAGAATGTGTCTGCAAGATTTCCAATGATTGTGAACTCCCACGCTGGCACATGCATGACTTCTTCCACTCCTTCCTGATTGTGTTCCGGGTTCTGTGTGGAGAGTGGATAGAGACCATGTGGGACTGCATGGAGGTTGCTGGTCAAACCATGTGCCTTACTGTCTTCATGATGGTCATGGTGATTGGAAACCTAGTGGTATGTAGTAAAAACATTTCTCTCATTTTCAGTAAAAGATAATGTAACTGTGAAAAAGTATGTTCAACTGAGAAATATTTTATATATATTTTAATCAATTCTCAATTATTCATGATGGCAAAATCAGATATAGTTCAGACTATTGAAATCCACATAAACTCTCTTTTTAATATTTGTTTATTCCTTATTTTTATTTTTATTTTTTCTTATTTTATTAATCTACAGCTGACATGTAATGTAAATTCTTAAAACATCTTTTGATCCAAAGTTGTTCTTCATCATTATACCTCTTATTGTTCTGTGGAGAGGGCCATTTCTAGCTTTTATCTTTCAGTTCTCGTACTAAAGCATTGAAGTGTTACTAAGAACAGTCATTCATTTTATTTATAAGTCCTAACAATAGTTTCACTTGAAAATGATTCAAATTTGGATTTCCTAACAAATTAGAGTTAAAAAATTAGTGATCATCTCAGTCCATTAAAAGCACATAAGGTATTTTGTGCCTAGAAACTACAGTATGAACAAGTAACACTGACTCAAGAATCATTTATTATTTCTGTGTAAAATGAACCATGCCCAATACATCTCTGCTTTCCTAGAGGCAATGGAATGATATGAAGATATATATGGCACAGTGATATGACATTTACTCAAACGGGAGTAAAAATAGAACTAGTAAGTGAAAAAATGTGAAAGTGAAGTGTTATATGTCAAGTTCACAAGATGGAAACATTGCTTTACAATGGCAAGGATAATCAAGGAAGACTTTGTCAAGGACTTCAGGCCTGAAATATCTTTAATTGGGATGTAAGATTTTGCTTGGTAAGAAGAAAGGTAGACTGTCCCAAGCCAGGGAGCAGTGGACACAGTGGTTGAGGAAGAAAGGACAATAGATTCTGTGAGAGGGATCAGGCTCTTACAAAGTTATTTGCTTGATTAGGTCCCAATCCAGTGGAATAGAATAAGGACTGTCATAACCATTTTAAAGTATGCAATGTATAGACTTAATTTCTTTTACATAAAAGTGACCTTCAATTCCCCAGAGGAAGAAGAAAGGGAGGGGAAAATAAGCAAAAGGCCATCATTGACTTCTATTTATCCCAAGATTTCAACCTCCTTAGTATTAATTTAGGTAATTCTGACCTATTAAAATAACAAGAAACATGAGCAGTGTATAATCCCGAATTATGAACAGTAGCTTACAACAATAAACATTTATTAATTATCTCATAGTTTCTGTGGATTGGAAATTTGGGAGCAGCTTATCTGGGTGGTTCTGGCTCTGGTTCTATCATAAGGTTGCTGTCAAAATGTTGGCCAGAGTTACCATATGATCCAGCAATCCCACTCCTTGTTGTATATCTGGAAAAGGCAAAAATCCTAATACAAAAAGATACATGCACCCCAATGTTCTTAGTAGTACTGTTTGCAATAGCACAGACATGGAAGCGATCTAAGTGTCCATCACATATGAATGGATAAAGAAGACCTATATATATATATAGATATACACACATCTATATATACAATGAAATACTACTTAGCTATAAAAAAGAATGAAATATTGCCATTTGCAGCAACATGGATGGACCTAGAGATTATCATATTGAGTGAAGTAAGTCAGACAGAGAAAGACAAATATTATATGGTATTATTTATATGTGGAATCTAAAAAATAACACAAATGAACTTATCTATAAACAGAAACAGACACACAGACATAGAAAACAAAATTATGGTTACCAAAGGGGAAAGAAGGGGAGGGATAAATTAGGAGTAGGGGATTAACGAATACACACTACTATATAAAAAATAGATAAACAACAAGGATTTACTGAATAACACAAGGAAATATATTCAATGTCTTGATATATATAGATATAATCAAATCATTTTGCTGTACACCTGAAACTAACACAATGTTGTAAGTCAACTTACAGAGAAGAGAAACAAAGAAAAGGTCATTAGGTTTGTACTATAGATTTGATTTGATTTCATTTGTGTATTAGGCATACACTGGAAGAAGAGAATAAAGAAGAACAGAATTCTTTATGACAGCAACAGGGAATTCATAGAGCGAGTAGCAGAAAGTAAGTTAGGGGCCAGGCTGTGTAGAGTTTAATTTATGAAAAGGCTGACTGTGAATAACAAAACTGGATTTTTTTCTGTAGACAATTCAAAGCTACAGATGGTTTTTTATCATGAAAGTTACAATAAGCAAGTGGAATTTTGGCAGAATTTATGTAGTAAAAAAACCAGAATGAATTTAAAGAGGAAGGAAACTCAACATATCACATATTATCTATTAGTTTACTGAAATAAGACACATCTCTCTAACATGTAATTGCAAGGAGAATGAGAAAAGAGAATTTCAGGAGGTATTCATACCTATGGATGACATTTAATACTAATTTGGATTGCTATATATGCATAAAGGGATATAGTCCATAAAATAATAATTTCCATCTACTGACATAAATTTAAATTCTGTACCCTTTTTTTAAAAAATTAAAGAATCTCCTTTTTTTTACTGTAAGTTTAAAAATATTCCTCCTTTTGTGATAGCCTGGTTATCTTTCTGTAGTAACTAAGATAGTAATAATATCTGTCATGTTTACCACTATTAAGGAAATGTGTTCATATCACATTTACTTAAATAAGAGTGAATGAACTTGATGCACTGCCTCCTACAATGCTTCCTTCTCATCCTCACCAAAAAGGGTAAAGTCCCCCAAAGACAAGCTGATGTAACTCCCTTTTAACACACATAAACTCCCGTATGCTGCTTGACCACAGTGAGGAATCACTGCCTAGTCCACAGACAAGACAGAGGTCACAGACTGCTTTTTCTCAGGCCAAGGATTTTTACTTTGCTAACACTATGGCCAGAAATTCTTTTTATAGGTTCAAGGCAGGTAATGCAAAAAGAGAATACAAGTTTTTGAAGATTACTACTTCTAAAAGTAGCCGACCAGCCTCCTCTATCTCTGAGTGAAGCAGGGGCAATTAGCACATAGGAGGGATGTGAAAATTTGGGGTTCTTCTCACAACTAAGAATTAGGATGGAAATTAAGAATCAGGATGGAAAAACTATTGATGCATGCAATATATTTCAATCTTGAACCCAAAATGCAAATTATGGTAAATTTTTTATGCCAAGAGACTAATTTGGGGGACAAGAGAAAGAGTCATTTCAACCAATGAGTTATCAGTTCTGTCCATGACACATGTGAAACTGGATTTCAGGTTTCAGTCCCTGAATAAGCTTGTTGAACTGTATCTCCTTAAATTGCCTTTGATCACACCAACCACGTTAGTCAGCTGTTATGCAGACTGATATCCTTTGGTAACAAAGGAGGTCTAGATAAATAGATTAGCTTGGTTCACACAAACATTTCTGGAATAAAAAGGTAAACTGAAAGATAGTATTATGTAGGGTAGGTTGGATCATAGTAACAGCGATAATACTCACAGCTGAACTTTCTCAAGGGTTTACCATGTTCCAGAAGCTTTGTGACAGCCTCATGGATTCTTTAATTGACTCCTTACAACAATTTTATAAGCTTTGCACTGAGAAAATTGACAGAAACTTGATTCTTACCCAAAACTATAATAATTCTAAGGAGAAAGGGAAGAGGGCCATATAGATATAACAGTAAATGACACACTAACAAATAAATACCTATTTCAGTGCTTTGAAGAGGACCTACAAGTTAGATCTCACTCTGGGAAGGTTGATTAATAGATGCCAAGAAAAAGTTCCTAAATAGACAAGGACAGTTCATTAACAAACCTTAAGAAATCGAATCTAGAGAACAATTATGATACCAAAATTCAGTTTTATTATGAATAAAAACCAAAATGTACCCTTTAATTTTTTCTCTTTCACCTCTTATTTCATCCAAATAATAAATTCAAAGCAAATCACAATAAAATTTAACTACTGGTAAATTTCAGATGTAAAGGAGCAGGTCTTAGTGTGAGTGTCAGCAGCCATGGTATAGCAGTTGAAAGATATCAGTTTAGACTCACAAAATTATGTGCAGTCCTTGTTGGATCTTATAAGTTTTTACTTTTGTTCTACCTTTGGTTAGACTAACCTGTAAACGGTTAGACAAAGGAACTCTAACCCTTATTAGCTTATTGGAACAAAGGAATATAATAAAAATATAGCATACTTTTCATTGGTGTTTTACTTAAAATCTTTCCTAGGATTCCTCTTCTGCACTATTTACTTTTTGTCTTTGGACCCCTTTAGAGCTGTATCCTTTTTCTGTTCTGTATGCCTAAATAATCAGGGACTCATGGATATTATTAATCAAGTCCTGAAAAAAATTATATAACTTTGTCTTCTACCCATGGAAGTGCTCTATTCCTTAGTAAATTACCTCTTTTTGAGTTTACACAGTGGGTTAATGGTCACTAATCTTTCACTCACTCATATCAGTGGGTCCCATTTTTAGAGACCCAAATTACAGACTAACTAGTGGTCTATAACTATTTCTTTTTTTTTTTTTTTTTTTTGGTGATAAATAGACCTGTGTGATTTTTTTATTGAAATTAATGGACACAAGTGAAGATCTGAATATGCAGTCCAATGAGTATTCTCAAATATGCATGAATGGATAGTTACATCTTCTGTACCAAGAGAAGTATATTTTCACTACTCCAGAATAAAAAAATCACTTTCTAGTCAATGTCTTCACTCCCAGAAGTAACCCCAGCTCTGTTATTCAACACCCTTGGTTAGTTTCACCCTGTCTTGAAATTTGTATGAATAGAATCATATGGTTTACATTGTTTTTTCTCTTACCACTTTGGACTTCATATAATGTTTTAAACTTCATCTTCTCTTTTGCCTGTAAGCCATTTTTTTTTTTTCATTTTAAGTATTGAAAGCACTCCAGTATATAACAAACATTACAATTTCGTTCTCCATTCTCCGATTGAAAGGCATTCGGCTGCTTATAGTTTGGTGCTGTCAAGAAAAAAGTTTACCAATTCCATAAAAAGTCAACTTCTTAAAATATTCTTAGTTTGAAATCATTAGAGACATATAACAAGCTGTAAAACTGATACACAATCACTTGTATCTTAGCCAACTTACCCAATGATAACATCTTATAACTATCATACAGTGGCAATACTAGGACTTGGAGACTGATACAATACTCTTAACCAGACTACAGACCTTATTCAAATTTCACCACTTTTTACATTACGTGCACTCTGTGTGTGTGGGGAGTGGAGGTGGAGAAGAATCAACTTAGACTTTTGTGAATCAATGGCTTAGTTTTCTATTTCAATGATTTAATATTTATTTTATCATTTCTTCCTTCTTATAAGGAGGAAGATAAAACTATTTCTTTATTGTATTTCCAACCACGGTATCAATCTAGTGGCCATGATTTTCTGAACCAAAAACTGGGACTTTTGATCTAGCAGGTGACATTTATTTTTTCTGAATTGGCAAGATATCTAAGGTGAAAAAATTGGTACAAACACATGAAAATAAAATCATATTTCAATATATATATTGGAATCGTTTTCTGTTTCAGGAATAAAATTATAAATTATCAGTGTCCTGGAAAACCCAGGTTACATGGGGAAAATAATATCCCAACTAAAACTTTTTTTTTTCTTTTTTACTATATAGTTATCTGGATAACTAAGGTTTCTCTTTTTGAATTGAATTGAATTTAGACATTTTATGCAATAGTGTTTTCAGTAATTTTGCAGTGACTACAAAGGAAATAGTGTTAATAGCATTATTCTATATCGGCCAGGTATTTATTTCATTCACCTTTTTTTCCAGAACAGTTTATCATAAACTATAAAGAATGCCTATTAGCAAAAAAATGAGGTGCAAGGACAGTTTGGGAAAATGCAACAGAATGTTTTGATCACCTGTTTTTCTATTGTGTTTTAGGTTCTGAACCTCTTCCTGGCCTTACTCTTGAGTTCATTCAGTTCTGACAATCTTGCTGCCACCGATGATGATAATGAAATGAACAACCTCCAGATTGCTGTGGGAAGGATGCAGAAAGGAATCGATTATGTTAAAAGAAAAATACGTGAATTTATTCAGAAAGCCTTTGTTAGAAAGCAGAAAGCGTTAGATGAAATTAAACCTCTTGAAGACCTAAATAACAAAAAAGACAGCTGTATTTCCAACCATACCACCATAGAAATAGGCAAAGACCTCAATTATCTCAAAGATGGAAATGGAACCACAAGTGGCATAGGCAGCAGCGTAGAAAAATATGTCGTGGATGAAAGTGATTACATGTCATTTATAAACAACCCCAGCCTCACTGTGACTGTACCAATTGCTGTTGGAGAATCTGACTTTGAAAATTTAAATACTGAAGAATTCAGCAGCGAGTCAGATATGGAGGAAAGCAAAGAGGTAGGAATTTCTGCATAAGGAGATATTTTGGCATTATGTATCCTTTAAACTATCAGACTTTTAAAAATATTTTCTTTCTACAAGAAAATAGGAAATATCTATTTATACAGTATCTGTGGAAAAATTAGTGATAGATAAATTGACAGTAGATTAAAATATAGCTAAACAAATGATAATGTTGACTTAATTTTTTCAAATATTCACCACTTTGAATTAGTGATACATATATTCAGTTTAATATGAATTTTTAAGGATTTTTGAATAATTTTTAATTTTTGAAAATGCCTTAGTTTATCCACTTTCTTCCTTATAATTCTTCCACAATGGTGTTTTTATTTTTTTTTTGTATGTATTAGAAAAATACTTGGTGAGAGGGCAGTTCCAATGCTCATTTTGCTACATTCTTGGCTCTTACGGAATACTTTATAAAATGTGATCCTATTTAGTTTTCACAGATATATTTATTCATGGAAAATATGATTGAGATCTTGGCTTGGTATTTACATATAGTTTTATGTTTTCTTAAGTAAATAATTTTTTAAAGGAAGTGAATGTAGTCATGAGGAATCAGGCTGAAAATATTTTTAACCCTACTGAGCCCAGTGCATGCTGTCTAAACAAACAAAAAGCCTTGATACATTATAGAATGTAAAATTCTGAAGTGTCCAACTACAGTACTAGTCTTGGTAGTTTAAAGAATTCTCTGATTTACTTGAGTATAAATACCAGGATATGTTTTTGGTTTGTCTGTAGGTTAATAAGCAGAGTTGGGGGTAAAGAGGAGAATTTAAACCCCTAATGTTTGTTTAACTACACAAAAATGAAGACAGAATTCCCAGCAATTAAAGCTTATATAAACCAATAAAAATAACAACCAAAAACAAATTCTTGTCATTTTGACTGACAGGGAACAGAAAGAGCCCCTATTTCTATTGTCATCCTAAGAAAGATTATTTGGGGAGTTAGAGACACTGAAGGATACAATTTAAGTAGTGTAACAAAGTCACAAAAATTAGGGATCAGTTAATAAAATTATGAGCAAAAATGTATAAGAAAGGAACCTTAGATATTTCAGTCAGTATTCCTATATTTATTCCATAAAATTACTGAAGAATATGATATTTCCATTCATTCTTGTTTGTAAGATAGGTGGTGTTGCTAATTCAGTGATTAGGTAGAAGTAGATGTTAAACATGAAATTCAAAGAAAGTTTAAATATAGGTACTAAAATGAACATATAGATAGCAAGGCCATAGCTACTAGTTTTACAAAATAACAGTTGAAATTCAAGGGTAAAATTATAAAACCTTATAGACTAGGGCAAAGAATTGCTGTAATTAGTTGAACTCAAATGTTTACTAATAAGATTATTATTTTAAAACTGAATAGTATCTTAAGATCTAGTTAATAAAATTTTAGATAAACATACTTGATTGGGCTATGTTGAAAGAGTGGGGCCTAATTTCTGTTATTGTATATTGCCAGAAACTGAAGTCAGCATTTAGAAAACAGAACTGGGTCATTAAAGTTTAATATATATTCCCCTCTCATTATTTTGACATTATACCTAATAGTAAATATTTCCCTTACAGTAAGGGAAGTCAATTTTTATTTTACACATGTTTAATTTTAGGGTGTCATATAAACTAAGAAGGAATTATGAAGAATCAAATGTTGAAGGTATCAGTCAATTTAAACTTTTGGCTAAGTTTGAGTATCTTTTGAGGCATGGTTAACTTGACATCAATCTTCTTAATTTTCAGAAATTTTAAACTCTCAGTCTTCTCTAAAAGAGCATGTATTTTGCCTCATCTCAAACCACTATGTTTGACATTAGAGAAATGTCAAGTAAGGCAGGGTTTATAGTAATAAAAATCCAAATTCTCTTCTCAGTTTCTCTGCTTAACATTAAGATTTTTCATTTGTTTTCTGTTTAAGTACTCCAAAATAATATATGTGAAGTCAGTACTTTGGAATTTGGGGCAGAGAACTGATCTGGCAATTGAAAGTTGACAGAATTATTTTATTCCTTTATCTGTGGAGTCCTTTCAATACTTTCCCATCATAGATATTGTTACCTGTCTGTTAAAATTTATTATTTGGTGAAATTTTCAATTATGGCTTTTTCAAACTTCCTAAATAAAACTCAAAAACTAATAAAGGACTAGGGCAATAGTCTAGGAAGGGAATATGTGCAGGTTTTAATCTTTTGGTATCTTACCTGGTAGCTCTACACTAGAAAACAAAAGAGAATTGAAACAATTATCCAAGAATTCCAAATATTTCCACCTGGCATATCTTTTTAGTGTTCTGTCTTCAAGTTAGTTTTGTCTAGTCATTTTCTTAACTGGTAGGATTGGATTGTGCTATTAATATCAGGTGTAAAGTATTAAGAAATGGTATGAAGCTTGCTGATACTCTTTTAAATGATTTGAAAAATTAAAGGAAAAAGTGGAGCACTTTTTATTTTTTCAAATGCCTAAATGAATTCCTTTTTATAGGACAGACTAACCAAGTGGACCCAGAGTTTGTTTAAATGTTTGAACTGAATCCTCTTCTCTTTTGCCAAATTTGCATGATTATTTGATAGCTTTCTCTAGATTCTCTAGAGTATATCATTTTAAATTGATGTTGTAATTATATGTTTTAACTCATGTTATTTTGACTATACATAATTTAATTCATATTTTGTGATTTTGAATGATTGATTTTTCTTATAGGACTTTAATAATTTTGAAGCCATGCTTGAATGATTATTTTTCGAAGTGAAATTTACTAGTGCAATATGGTGACCTTCACTGCTTACCGTTCTTACTTCTCACAGGGGTAAAATCAAGCTGGAGCCATCAAGAATGCAGCTCTGGTGTTTTTTAACCAGCCAGAGGCTCGTGCCACCACTTTTACCCAGGTTACCTAAGCAAGTTGTACATATATAAATATAATTAGTTTCTAAATGAATTTTGACTGGCCTGCATGTTACTCAGCTACATTCCTTGCCCATCCATTGGCAGTAAAATAAAAACATGCACAGCTGCTCTTAACGCTGAGTCATAAAGCTTGGTCAGGCAAGTCTGGCAACCCTAACTTTTCTAAAACATGAGTTAGCTGCTAATTTTCTTACATAGATTTTTTTATAGAAATTATATTCAGTGAAAAGCAAAGTGCATGCCTTTATGGATTATTTAATTTCCATTAAACAATTACAGAGTTTTGAACATGCTAAGGGCCTAAAGGAGAAATACAAGGTGCTCTTTGAAAATCTCTTGCAGAAAGCTTTCTCTGCAATGCCCTTTTCTTAAACAAATAAAGCCCCAATGAGTGTACTCTGTTGGTAATTATTTGTTCAGTGTCTTATTAAATTTTCTGAAGGGTAATCTGCAAATTAAAGCAATCCCATATTCATGTGCAAACTTCCTAAAGGCTGTTTTAATATGATAATAATGTAAGTGAATTGGAATGTTATATTTTGGCTGCTAGCAGCATGGGTACAATTTTTATCTGCTTCATTTCAGAGAAAATGGCATCACTCTGTTTAGCACTTGACCAAAAGTACTTTGCATTTAGAATACAATTCCCTTGGAGATTTTGTTGCTATTTACCCCCTGTAACTCCTGAGACTGAAAGAAAAGGGAATAAATGTCTTTTTTATCCAAAAGAAAGAAAAAAAAAAAAGAAAAAAAGTGTTATAGGTGGTATGTTTATTCTGAAAAAAGATCTGGAATCCATTTTCTTCTTCGTGTTGCTCCTCTGTCCTTTGTGTTTTTATTGCTCCTTTATTTCATGCAGACCTGCTGGGAAACTTTTTATTGAAGAATATTATTTAAATATATTATGCATTGCAAACTCATATAGGAAGGGAGTCAATGTGAGCTCTTGCTCCTTTCATGTGTATTAAATGAAGGGGACCCCACACACACACACCAGTCATGCAACTAAGACAGTGAGTGTAACACCTTTCTATGGGCTCTGTTTGGAGGACCTTGCATTTCCTGATGTTGAAATTACATTTTTTGTGCTAAAATATGTTAACTGAATTGTTCAACCCAATTTAATTTTTTTCAAGAAATGTTACTTAAATCCTTTGTCACATAGATGCAGTTTCCTCTTCTTCTGCCATTAAACTATAAAACAACCCTAACATAAGCATATCTGGCTCTTTGAAAAGAGCAATGATCATGCCATTTTTAGAGCTTTTTTTTTTTTTTAATACTTTGGAACAAAATATTCAGTCACTGGCACTCTAGATTCATGAAAGATAATGCTTTGTATATAGGAGGAATGTTGTCATATAAAATGAGACCAAAGATGTAAAATTGCTCACAACTAAACACAGATACACATATATGCAGGGACTAGAGAGAACTTTTTTCCCCTAGTTTGTATTCTTCAGAAAAGCATGAGACTTGACTCCTTAGGATAATGGCTTGTTTTTCCCGATTTCTTAAAAAGAGGTAAGGTTAGTTTCCTTATTCTCTGAGTATCATTTTCCAAGTTCCTATGTAGAGCAGTATATGAAGCAAAATGACAGTCATGTGTATCATCTACCAGTATTTAGGAAATGTAGCTAGAATATGTGTGGTGGAACACAAACTAAGTAGGAACTGGTTTAAATTAAATGGTAACTTCACTTTTCTCACCTTCACATTATTGCAGTTTACAATCTCCTTGACCATGTCTCTGATGAGAAAACATTGTTCCCTAAAAGAGTAGTATACTGAAATCCAATACAAGGGGTAGGAAAGGAAAGAAAGATATGTAAGAAAGGTTTGGGTAAGCAAGGGTGAAGTGGGTTCAGTGGAAACCCATCTATGATTTTATCTTGAAGAATGTTTAGTTCTCAAGGGAAAGTTTTCCAGTGAGAGAGTGATTAAGGGAAAAGAAAGCTCTAAATATCCTTACTATAGGAACAAAATTGGCCAAACATGTGTGTCTTTGGGGCACTGGTAATCTGCTGAGAGATTGGCCAACGCAACATATTTTTTCCATCTCAAGAAAATCAAGACCCTGCTATTTATGGATTATAGAATTTTATAATATACCTACTATAAAGACAGAAATTATTTTCTGGATAATGTAATACAATGATAATGATGTTTTGATTTTGCTTCCTTATTAAGAAGAGAAATTCTTTTCTAGTATTAATGTGTCACTTTGGCTTTAGGCTCATCCCAAAATAAGCATGACCATAACTTTCATTGTTTCAGTATTAAGATTTCTCACATAAAATGGCTTAGATTTCCTTAAGTACAGATTAGAATTAGGATCCACACGGAACAAAGGATTGCCATTCTTGGAGAGCAGAATGGTTAGATGTGGAACTTGATTTAATCTAGATTTGAATTATCTCTTTTTTTAAAAAAAAAACAATTTCTTTTATTGACTAAGATTCAAATATACTTTTTCCAAATTATATACAATATTTACTAATTACATTTTTTAAAAAATACATCAACATAATGAGAAAAAAAGCATGGCTATGGAAAACTTAGTAGGAAGTGATGTTTTCTCTCCCTTTTTCTGTTGTGATTAATTATTTTCAAAAATACTTTTACTTCCTGAAAGAAGAACTATGAGTTTGGCATGTAGATGTTTAATAATAGTTTATCATTGATGTGGAAAGTAAAACAAGTATGGTACTAAAAATACAAAGTGAAATATTGTCTTGATATTTATTAGGTCATTAAGCAAAATATGATTCTTCTCTGCTTAACTCCTCTGATTGTAATTACCCAGCACTTAGAAGAATCAAGCAGATTTTCAATAGTAAGAGCCCCTAATATTGAAGGTTTCACTAAAAAAAAAAAAAGTTTAGCTAATATTTTCAGCTAAAAATAAATGATTGCCAATGCTAGACATAGCAAATAGCAATTCACTATTCCTGTTTGATCTCTTTACTATCCTGCCATTGGAGGACATCCATATTTTGTTAAAGTTTGCCTAGGGAAGGGCTATTCTAACAATATCATTCAATCCAATTGTCTTCCAATAAATAAGCACAGATAATAAAAAGAACCTAAACATCTAAATTTTACCAAAGGGAAGAGTAGAACTTAAAATAAAAAATTGATTCTAAAAAAAAAAAAAATGAATTGATTCTACTGCTAGCTAGTTAATATGTTGGCCTCTTATTCATGTGGCATTTTGCAGTGAATAATGCCTAGATTGGAGCATTTACAAACAATCTTTATTTGAAAATTCTTCTTTTAAGTATGTAAGTACTAATAATTCCATATAATGATGTAAATTTTACAGTTCTAATCAGTGAATTTGCACAGTAGTTAGGATTAATAATAATTATAACCTAATCTGAAGCTGAAGAGTTTTATATTCTTAATTTAATTCATTTGGTTTTTATTAGGCTCTTTATACATTTTAACTGTTTTAGTCAACATGTTTTATAATATTATGACATTTGCCTCTTATGTGATTTTAAGAGTCATTGAATTGGTGTTATCAAGAAAGGTTTCATAAATCAGAGTTTCTTGTCAACAATCTCAGGACTTTTGTTTAAAGTAAACTTTTGTTTATGAACTATCCTAATGTATATTTAGCTATACTCTAGGTTAATATATATAAGAATATGAATATAATGAACTATGTTCATGGTCATGAAACATGGGAATCAACAGTACCCCAAGCCTTGACCTACAATGTTTAATTAAATATCACATGTACTAAATGTTTTAAATTGATAAAGATTGACTTTACTCATGAATCATCAAAGAAATTGTTTAGAGAATCCTAGAAAAATGGGGTACAAAAGATCTAGAGTCCAGCTACTGACTCACTGTGATTTTTGACAAGACGATTAAAGCAGCATTTCTTTCTCTAACTAGGCACTGAATTGGTTGGTGTTGAGGATTAATATGCACCTTAGATTCTTGATTTGTAAACCAAGTAAAGGTATTCAAGTCATAACATGTGACAGGTAGATCCTGTGCTGTTCCACATCAGGGGGAAGATGGTAAAGGATGAGGTTGCCTCTCCTTAGAGTGATTCCGTTCACTGCTGGGTCTGTAGATCCAAGTGTATAGAGTGGAATGCGGAAAAACATTGTCAAAATGAGTCAGCCTTGGTTTTCCTGACTCCAGTGTTTAAGTACAGTTTATTTCATTGTTTCATCTTAAGTCTGATTAATCGGTCTGATGTTTAGACAGGACTTCTAATTCTAAGGGTTGTTAGTCTTTACTTACACAGTTTAGACTCTTGAAGGATTTGTGTTTCTCTGCACTTATGTGAAAATATTATTTGTATTCCCTTGAATGTGAAAGCAAGTCTTAGATAGGAGGTGTTAGAAGTAGTTAGTGGTGGAATAAGAGTGCATTCACTCATTCACTTACTCAATGAACATCTATTAAACACAAACATCAGTGGTAGGTCCTAGGAATGCAAAGATGGCAAAAGCATGATCTTAACTTCAAAAGATTATGTCTGGTGAGATACAACTTCTAGAAACACAAAATACTTTTATGTTGCACTTCTGAAAAAGTAATAATCTGACCTATAAATACATAAATATTTGGCTTCAATTAAAAAGGCATCTATTAATTCCATGTCAGTATTAAGGCACTGCGTAATAAATGAAAGGTATTAGAGTTGATGTTACAGAGAGCCTCTGGAAACTTTTGAACATTTTGAACCAGGATTCCCTGGAATATGCTGTATGGTGACTTCTCCCAATCACTGTCAAAGACTAGCGTTCATACTGTTATGAAGAAATCCATTCATTTTTAAAGAATATTTGTTGAATACCTGACCTGTAACACACCAGCGCTGACGTAGGCTCTGATGCAGTCATTCACCAGTGCCAGCCTAAGCATGCAGCGCCCCCTGAGTAGGAATCCTCATTTACCCCAGGTCGCCCCCTAATCTGCAGTGTGATCATTCTTCCTAAAAGGAATTTTTTCCATTTCTTATTGTGGGTTGTTTGTAGTTAGATCAGATATGACCAAGTTTCACTTTTTCTGATTACCTGTGTCATGTTTCAATATCCAGTAAATGATAAGATCAGTATTTTTAGGTCCCTAATGTGTAGCAACTTCATGTGAACCAGGTCGATGGGACTGATAGGATAAAATTGTCTTTTCTTAGTCAATTACATGTTTATAAACACAGCTACACTTAGAGTTTAACTGAAAGACAAAGGATAGGAAATTAGAAAAAAGTCATATAACATTTTATCTTAAAACAAAATATATTCAAATTTTAATAACAGAGATAGTATCATCAAGTATCTGTCTAGTATTGATATACTTGGTGAGTAGAAAAAGAAGTCAACAACCTTCAAGCACTGTTTAATTTGTAATCCTTGCTTCAAGGAGTTTGGTTGAATTTTAAAATAATCCTGAAACTAGTCTGAAACTAATTTTAATGGAGGAGACATATATGATATTTATGCTTCTGTCTTTGGTATTGTTAAATTATACATACAAAAGCATTTTCAGTTTTATCCATACCATATATAAATGTTTTTATTTTATCAGCACCACAATGCAAAGGAAATATTTTATATAAAGAAAATTATTTTCAGAAAATAAAGTAACCCTCTTCCTAGGGAAATGTATTAATCCTTAGCCCAGATATAAGTAAAATGTTTCCAGTACTGACTACAACATCCATTTTATAGTAGGTTCAACATACTTCAGTGTGCATTTTATCATGTGCTTACCTCATCCCTTTTATAAAGTAGCTCTTGTCAGCTCAGCCATTTCCAAATGTTATGCACTGATGGTAATAACATTGTAACAGGTCCGAGAATGCTGTGGCCCAAACTACTCTGATTCCATGTGGCACTCATACCTGGCCCTGTGTCTGTCCTGCAGCATTTTAAGACCAGGTTAAAGACTGGATTCCTTCATTTATGCTTATCCCATGAACAACCTGACCTGGCTAAAGTTTGTTGCATTTCAAGATGTAGAACAACTTCTTTCTATTATATTTTTCTTTTGGTGGTATTTGATTTAACCTAATGGAAAACAACAACCAAAGATTCATTTCTGTCTATATTAACTGGAGAGGTAAGAGTGCCAGAGTAACAAGTAGTTTCCAAATGCACAATGAAACACAGGAGTGCATTGGCCAAAGAGAATGCAAAATATCAGCTCTTGCTATAAAGCTAACAATGTGCTGCTCTTTTCAGAATTAGAAAACCATAGAATATATTTAATAACAACCAGTGGTAGATGTTTTCATGTCAATGAAAAGTGGATAAATTTAGACTGTTGCTGTTTATGTGCATTTGATCAAATCTTTTCTGCATTTGACATGAAAATACACTTGTGCAGCTTTTGTTGGTTGGGTCACAATTTTAGAGTAAAACAAACTACACCATTTGCAAACTAATCTACAAAAGCAAGATCCCAGACCACCATATAACTCTGGCAGCTTACATAAGCTCTCTGCATGATTTTTATTTCGGAATCTCTATACAGGAGCTCAGTCGAAAATTAAGTTGTTAGCACCATATTTTTAAAGGAAAAAAATGCTGTGGTACTGTATCTAATCTTGTGACCCCCCACCTCTACTAAAGCGGACTGGCATTATGTTTAAGATATTCTTAAATTACAGATCAAGGAAATGCATACAGAAGACTTAAGGGCACGCCTTTGGAATTTTTATATTATAGATTAAAGAAAATATTTTAAAAGCTTTTCTGTGGAATTGATTTTCAGAAGCTAAATGCAACTAGTTCATCTGAAGGCAGCACAGTTGATATAGGAGCTCCCGCTGAGGGAGAACAACCTGAAGTTGAGCCTGAAGAATCTCTGGAACCTGAAGCCTGTTTTACGGAAGGTGAGGAAACAATGTGTGTGTGCTCATCAGACTGCTCTGTCCTAGCTGTCTGTTCTCTCCCTCCCCAGCTCTAATCGTCTGTATCTGTCCAATGACTGTTTGTTTACCTGTTTGTTGCTTTTTCTATATCAAAACAAAGATGATTTTTGAAAAGGTAAGGTTTAATTTATGTAGTCAGATATTCTTATTTTTGTGGATCCTGTTCAACTCTAAGAAATGCTGCTAGCTATCTGGGTTTTTTGGTGGCCTTCTAGAGTCTTTGATAAGAGAGAAAGCCAAATCATACATATCTCTCTTTAGCTTTAAAAAATAAAAGAAAAAAAGTTTAAATCAAAGGCATAATTTATTGTTTACTATTTTGTCAGGTCATAATGGGTACGAACTGATTAATGTACATCTAAAACTGTCCAGATACAATTAGCTGTATCTGTCAAGGTCAAATATTTTTTATTAGTTCTGAATGATACTAGATGATAGATAATGGAATACCAAAATATACTGAGTTATATAATACAGGGCACCATGCAATTGGAGTAATATCAAGAGGAGCTTCTGAAGAAAGCTTAAATTATGTTATTTGAGGTATGGATCAGTTATCTCTTGAACAACAATGTTGTATATCAAACCACCCAAAACTTCTTATCATATAACAAAAAACACATATTTTTGCTCATAAGCCCATGGCTGGCTAGACAGTTCTGCTGATCTTGGTTAGGACTTGTCATACGGCTGAGGCCTTAGATGAGACAGTTGCCTGACTTAGCCTGAATCATCCTCCACACTCTGGCCTGGGTTTGTCTTGTGGCGAAGGTAAAGGAGCAAGAGAGGAAGCCTAAACGCAAGGACTTGTCAATCCTCCACTTGTATCGGGCTTGCTCCTGTTTTGTTCACCAGAGCAAAGCCGCCAGTCTAGATGCAGTGTGGGAAGGCACTACATACAAAGAAGCATTAAAAATTAGTGCAATAGCACAAAGTATGAAATTCCTTATATTTCTTAAAGGAAATATTTTTGTAGGTACAGAGGTGTTTCTCTAAAATCATAGGAATCACTTCATTCTTAACTTATTTTTTAGTAAACAGCTATTTAATAATTCATACGATGTCTTAACCCCAAATTCAGCACTGTATAGTAATTGCTTTGAGAAAAGTTTGTTTTAATAATAATGACTGCCTTAAATTGTTCCTAGTGATGCTATTTAATTACAACTAATTCTAAAAGAACTTCATTTAAGAACATTAAAGCTGTTTTTTTTTTTCTTTTTTAAAAATGTTTGGGCAGGTGGGGCAGAGTATTAGGTTTGTTTATTTATTAATGGAGATACTAGGGATTGAACCCAGTATCTTGTGCATGCTAAGCACGCACTCTACAACTGGGCTATGCCCTCCCTCACAAGCTGTTTTAACTTAATTTAAGCTAATCTTAAAAATATGTGATTATACAAATGTTAGCAATCACAATTGATGTCAACAGATTCAAGGCTTTTACTGATGATTATGTTGCATACATCTATTGACTTTGGACTTAAATGCATTAGTGAAAACAAATATTTATATATCAATTGTCAATTTTTGAATTGTTTCAGAGGAAGAGCTATTTGACAGCATGTTATGAGAGAAGCCTTTTTTTTTTTTGCTATTTCCTTCAAAATTCTGTACACATTTCAGTGAAGTTATTTGATTATGAAAAAATGACTTCACAAAACATTCAAGTGGTACATCACAAAAATAATTTCTATAGTATTAATCATTACTCTTTCCCAGACAGTTACCTTAATTTTAGGGTCACGGAATATGCATGATAATATTTATGGTAATATTGTCTTTTGTGAAGTTTAAAAAAATATTTAAGTATGAAGTATCACCAACATACCATTATAGAAAATAATGATAAATAATACATAGACACCCACCAACCAACTTAAACAATTTGAATATTTTTGTCATATTTGTTTCAGAGCTTTTATTTAAGTATAAAATAGATGGAGATTTGGCCCCTTTTGTACACTTTCCTTATCCCATTCCCTTCCTTCCCTCTCAGAAGTGAATCACTATCCCAAATTTGACATTTATTCTTCCCGTTAACATTGGTCTTTTTCTATTAAACAGTGTTTTTCCATCTCATATCCTCTTTAGGAGGAAAAAAAACCTAAATTCAGTTCCATTTAACTCATTGTCACAAATATTTTCAGGGCATGTAATTCTTCTTGATCCTTTGGGAGACAGAAATGTGAAAAACATCTTGCCCTCAAAGAAACAACAAATCTATTGCTATTTATTTCTTAGTTGAGAAACTAATAATATTTAAGAGGACTTAATTAAATTTTCATGAAACAAAGGATATGATCTGGCTGACATTATAAAGTAGCATCTGATAAATATCTATGCATTAAAATATTATACTCCTTCAAGATGAGGTTTCCATTTTTCTATTCATTGAACAAGAACTCTCTCATGGTTAAAACCCTATGTCATGACTACCCTGTCTCTCACACCCCCATGCCACCATATTCTATGTGCTGCCAGGTCCTGTCAACTCAGCAGTATCTTTTGATTGCTGACCACTGTCACCAGCATTACCCTTGCTTTCACTTTCTTTAATGTGGAGTTGACTGAATCTCATAGACCCTTGCCTCTTTTTTCATATTCTCTCTTCTATCTATCCAATACCTTGTAAGGCATAGAACATTCTAAATAAATATTCTCATCAGATAAATCCTCTTTATAACTCCCAAATAAATCCTTCAGTGTTTTCCCCATTAGACAGCACATAAAATCCAAGTTCTCTAACTGAATCATTCAGGTCTGTTTCAGATTGGCTCTGAGTATCTTTTATAGTCTTGAATCCCAATTCTCTGCTTCATACAATTTGCGGACTTTCCCATCACCAAGTTTTACTTATATCATTGTTTCTTCACTTCTTTACAGCTCCATGTACTAGACCTGATTTTTACACATCCTACAAAGTCTAGCCCCAAATCCATTTCCTCTGTAAAGCTAAGTATTAGAAATTAATCTCTACTGGTGAACTCTCACAGTACTTTTTTGTACCATTTTTATAATGTAATGTAATCCATTATAATAGTCCTATAAACACTAAAAATCAGTTGTTGAAAGAATGATTTAAAAATGTATAGATAATTTCTATTTCTACAAGTAGAAGCCATCTTAAAAAATAAATTTATTTATAATGTATCAGGTAACAATGTAGATGAATCTCCCACCAACACAAATGTACATAATTAAAGAATAATTTTTTTCTTCATTTACTTTGACATGTTTTAGACTGTGTGCGGAAGTTTAAATGTTGTCAGATAAGCATAGAAGAAGGCAAAGGAAAACTCTGGTGGAACGTGAGAAAAACTTGCTATAAGATAGTGGAGCATAACTGGTTCGAAACCTTCATTGTCTTCATGATTCTGCTCAGCAGTGGGGCACTGGTAGGTGATGATGATCTGCTCTTTTACTTTTACCTGAAACCCTTTACCTCTCCCCTCAGTGAATCTCCTATTACATGCTTTTACAATAAAGTGTTTGTGAAGAGGAGAGACATTTTATAATATTTTTAGCACAATTGTGAGAGGCTCAGTAAGTAGAAATTTTTATTTTTCTGAAATTGACCTCAGGTTGAATCAAATTAGATCAGTATGATATTTTTGTAATAGTTAAAGAAGGATTTTTCTAACTTTTAGTCATCAGAGCCAGTTTCTGCTAAGAATGAGTATGTAGACATGATATGTGATTATCAGCTAAATGAACATAAGCTCCATTGCTGCATAAAGCTCACCTGTGTTGTTCGTGCTGATTCACTAGTGCCAACCACATTGAATGGCAAATAGTAGGCTAAATTACTGACTAGTGGCAAAGTGAAAGAATTACAACTTATTTTATGCGATTTCAATCAACAGAATGGTCGATTTGGTCTAATATTGATTAATACATGAAAATAGTGTGACTCATTTTCCATTTGGTAATACAAACATGGTGGCATTTCTTTTATTTATTTATTTTTTCAATTAATCACCGGTGTTTGGTGAGTTAATTTCAGAAGGAGGATTATGGCATTATATCTGGAGGCCTTGAAGCCCACCTCTGATTTGACTAAGGATCCTGCATCCTGTCATGTGCTTAGAGCAAAGAGGGTCAGCTCTGTGTTTTAATGCCAAGTGGAGAAGGAATTGTGATTTCTTGTCAGTGACTAGTGCCCTTGCTATAGCAGCTCATGGTTCTCAATTACACCTAGTTCAAGCTAACCAAAGTACACTGACATTCTGGCACAAAGACTGGCTTCTGAGGAGCTTCCAGCTTCCGCTATACACTGAGCTGCAAAGCATTTACACCCTTGTGTTGAGCCCTGGTCACAAGTCCAGATCTCCCTTTTCTCTCCATCCCCCCGCCCCCAAAATTTCTTCTTTCTCCTTGATCCAGACCGCTAGGTTACCCTGATAGCTTTTCCTGTAAGGGGACTGAATTACATAAATGTTCTTTTCATTCCAGAAGCCCAGGGGCTCTTGCAGATGAGTTCCCCGCCCCTTTCCAAAGAGCTCTGCAAAATGGTGGCAAAGGGAGCTTCCAGACATATAACCACATACATGCCCAGATTGAGCGAGAGATAGATGAGAAAGTGAGAGATTATAACCCATTCCCCTTCCCTGGGCTAAGGGGGCTCCTTACATCTGCATTACTGAAGGGGTACAGTCCAGCAACTCTGCACTGAACAAAACAGATCTGCTTGCAGATGACTTTCTGCCTCCTGCTGTAGAGAAGCAGCTGGCAATGTTTCAAAAATGTTAAGCTCTTTTGGGGTACCCTGATATCAAAATTGAAAAATTATTTGAATCGATTGGTTGACTGAAATGCCTAGTCAACAGTCATTTGCATATAGATAGCTACAAAGCAAACTGCAGCTCTAGAAAGCATGAAGCCTTAGGCCCCTGAGAAGAGGCTTGTAGCATGTTTTTTTTTTTTTTCTGATAAGATAGTAATTAGTGATAGTTATGACAGTGAAATTCAATGGAGTTTTTTCACTTACAGGCCTTTGAAGATATATATATTGAACAGCGAAAAACCATTAAGACCATGTTAGAATATGCTGACAAAGTTTTCACTTACATATTCATCCTGGAAATGCTTCTCAAGTGGGTTGCATATGGCTTTCAAGTGTATTTTACCAATGCCTGGTGCTGGCTAGATTTCCTGATTGTTGATGTGAGTATTCTGCACATTCTTGTTTCATTCTGTTGGCATGCGATGGTACATGCTAGTCCTAGCAATGGTACCTGGCACATAGAAGGCCCTCGGTAAATACAGCATGGGCCCAAATATACATGATGGTTCCCATCTTCCCAATAAGATGCCTCAAAACATTTTTTGCCAATTTAAAGGCATCTGCTTTCATAGATGAAACAGTCAGATGCAACTTATTATGTTTATTGATTTGGTTTAAATTAATATTTAAAACCCCAACTTCTACAAAATAATATATTAATGTAGAAGTTTTGCTTTTTTCACTCTCACATTTCACACAATAACTGTATTTAAATTCTTCACAGGCATCTTTGATGTTAGTAACTTTGTCATCGCCAGAGCCTGTTGCAAAGTGTTTGTTCCACAGGTGAATTACTAATTATAAAGAAATTTGAAAGTCCAAACAGCAAGAGACACTTTTTGATTTGTATAATGGTAGAAACAGATTGGCTATGGACCAATTTTATGAAACTACATTGGTGTTGAAATGAAGTAAGATGCAGTATCAGAATATGAGAGTTTAAAAAATGTGGATATGAAGTTACTCCCTGAATTCTGATGGAGAATTTTGAAGAAGATCTCATCTTTTTTATGGATATAAGATCTTAACTAAACAAAATTTAAAAAATCACTTTTATTTAGTTTTGGAGATTGACTTCTTAAATGTCTTTTAAATTAATAGTCCATTTTGAGTGAATAGAAGAGAACTAAAGGCCTTTTGTCTAGAAAGGACAATGCAAGTCAGAGGGAACAGGGGACAGGAAACCTGTGGGGAGGGGACAAGATGATGTTCAGAGCTAATAGAGGAGGAGGGTGCTGGAATTTTCAGGAAAGCACAATGTGTTAAATAGTGCACTTCAAAGATAATATTCTGTTGATTATAATAATTCCTTGGCAATTAAGGGCATATTTTGATATATAAAATGGACATATGATGCCAGTAAAAGAAACAAATGAACCATTTCATGGAGCAAATTATTTTTCACAGTTTCAGGTGAAAAAAATCAACTTTTAAATTAGTAAGCGCTTTCTAATCACCAAACAGAAGAGAAAAATTGTAAGAGACAAAGAGAATTCTTTGAATTTAAGAGACAAAAATATCTTTTTTTTCTCCTGAATCTGCCTAAAGCAAATCTACTATTAAATAGCATATAAAGTTATATGCAGAATTGTATCCAAAGTTTACTGGCAATAATATAAGACAATAAATAATACTAAAACCACATATGTTTTGACATTACAAAGGAAAAATATACCAAGACTATACCTGTTCTTTATTTGTATAATGAGGTTACAGATGATACTTTTATTTTCTGTGTGTGGTTATGATACTTAGCAAATTTTTGATTAAAATATCTGATATTGAATATATCTATTTGATAATAAAGGCATTAAGTCAACAATACCTGAATAGGAAGCAGTTCTTAAGAGAAATCTAATTGAAATCTATGAGCTACTGCTCATATTATCTAGCATATTCTAAGATTTACCTTCTTAGATTCAAGAAAACTATTATGATAATATATCAAACTAATCTATACTTTTCTTTATGTCAAATATATTTACTGATTATCTATTTCATTATGGAATATATAAAAATGAATGATGTTTTTCTGGCCTGTGGGAGCTTAGAGTCAACTCGTGAAGACAGATATGTATACAACAAGAAGATGGCATCTCTATTTGAAGTGCCACTCACTTCCCTGAGGAAGGTGCAAAGGCTTCATGAGCTCAGTGCAGTGTGAGCTGTCACTTGGGGGATGACAGTATCAGCAGGTGAAGGAAAGGACACCAAAGCGTTGATTGATGCATGCCAAGTAGTCCTAGAGAGTAAGCACAGTGCCACAGGGTGAGGGGAAACATTTTGTGATTGGGTAATAAGGTAAGACAGGTAAGTTGGAGAAGAGGTTGAAGAACATGAGATGCCATCCAAAGAGGTTTAGATCTAAGAATTAGTAAATAAGCCGCTAAAGAATTATCTATGGAAAGTGACAAGAAAAGCTCTCTCTTAGGGAGAGAAATTTGGTGGAGGTGTGAATGATGGACTGGAAGGGGATTATCTAGAAGCCAAAAGACCAATTAAGACCAGAAAGAGAAGAAGGCTTTAATATACCTCCTTTTCACATTTAGCTACACAAGACACGTAAAATTGGATATTTTACTACTTTAGCCAATAAATACTGCCCCTGTTCAGGATTTCTTTCTTCTGTCTAACTTTTATCTTTCATCCTTTAATTTATGCCTATCTCTTTTCATTCTGTCTTCAGAGAAGATAAAGTACTATAGGTCCTCATATTTTATATGTGTAAAATCTTTCACAGTAAATGATAATTCATTAACTTTATTTTTCAATTATCTGTGAAAAGGAGACTTACAAAGCCTTAAAGTTTAGATTTTAGGAAAGGTATATAAACCACTTAAGAAATTTTATAGATTAATTTTTTCCAAATTTAGAGGTTTTGCTACTTCAGACCACATGTGCAAAATTAGTTTTGTTGACTGAAGTAAAGTCACACAACGTGAGAATTGTGGGTTAAGTTTTATTTGGGGCAAAATGAGGACTGTAGCCCGGGAGACAGCATCTCAGATAGCTCTGAGGAACTGGTCCAAAGAGGCGGGGGAACTCAGTATTATATATGATTTCAGTGGGGGGGGGGGGGCGTGCAGTCAAGCACACGTTTAGGCATAGGCTTGCTGCTAGTCAGGAGCGGCAGATGTCACCTTTACAGATTTTAGTGATTTTCTAGATATGAGAAGATGCAAGAATTTGGGCTCATAAAATCTTTTCCTGAAAATATCTAACTATCTGAAGGCCTGTTCTGCCAGTTTCCCCAGAGCACAGAGGGCCTCATGGCTGATCTCCACCCTGCACTCCTTTCAGGGAGTATTGGAGGTCAACGGTAGCAGCGGCTCATGATTTAATCCAAGCAGAGGTAGATGGCAAGTGCCAACATGATCCAGTCCTTGTAGAGGCAGGTGGCAAGTGCCAATTTTTCTTTGGCAGTTAGAAGAAGTCAAGTTTTATTGTAAAATTTTTCTATGTACTTCACTTATTTTTTTAAATGTATTTTTCAAGTGTCCATTAACACCGTACTTGTAAAAGCTATATTACATATCTATTTTCATTTTTCTGCTTTTGAAATTTAGATGAACTTTAGGGGAAAATAGCTTTTCTTAGTTTATATAGTTTTAATGAGTTTTCTATGTATTTTTAAAGAAAATCAGACATTTCTGTGCCACCTATGGCAGCTGTTCTTTTCCTTTTTAACTGAGATTTTACTTTTATCAACTACATTAGTCATCTGTATAAATGACTAAAGAAAATACTGTTCTGATAATTTCTAGTTATACTAAAAATATCAACTTTTCTTTTTTTAACATAATTATTTTAATTTGCCCTAATTAATGGTTTTATGCCCTCACACTGACATTTACCGAAAGACTAAGCCACTGTTTAGAAGCCTAGATCTTTCTGAATGTGTTTATATTCAAGTCAACAGTGGCTTGCATAGTTTACTGGCATACTTGTACTAAATGTCATTTCTCTTTCAGATCTGATAAATAATATGAGAAATGATAAAGTTTACAAATCTGTAGGTGAAGATTTCATTTGTCATTCTTTTCCTTGCTTTACGTTTGATTTTTTTAAATTTTTCTTGTCAAGAATCTTGAAAAGAAGGAACATGTATAGCTTCTTTTTCGTAAGTTTATAGCAGTGAGTCTCAAAGTGTGGCCAGTTATCATTAGCCTCACCTGGGAATTTGAAGAAATGCAAATTCTCAGGCCCCACCCCAAACCTTGGCCAGTGATTTGTTTGCAATGAGCCTTCCAGGTGATTTTGATAGCAAAGTTTGAGAACTACTGGTTTATTGCATGGAGCAAGGTTGAATTGTGTAAGCATTTTTAACTAAGTAAGAAAATTGTGTTACTTTCTCTGTTAGGTCTCATTGGTTAGCTTAACTGCAAATGCTCTGGGCTACTCAGAACTTGGTGCCATCAAATCCCTCAGAACACTAAGAGCTCTGAGGCCATTGAGAGCCTTATCCCGCTTTGAAGGAATGAGGGTAAGACTAAATGCTTTAGAATTTGTTGGAATTATAATTGAGAACAAACTGCTGTTTTGAACCTTAGAAATGACAAATCCACGGAGAATTTGTGTCTTTAACATTCATACGCACATAACCAATCAATCAATATTTGTCAGACATCCATAAACTTGACACTGTTGGGGGCACTCACAGAATACAAAGACTGAATGATTACTTCTAATTAGAAGCAATTAGATTGCTTCTAACTAGATTTTCCACTCTGGGAAATTTCTAGCATGTTATGTAGGCTTCTGATGTGAGTCAAGATTATTACGTTCCATCCATTTATAAATGTGCAGGAAGTCCCACTCACTGTAATTTAAAACCACCAAATCATTCCTCATCATTTTTTTCACTGTTCTTTATGATGTGTTTTGAAACCTTTTAAAGTCCAAACCTGGCCTTTCAGCTTTCAAACAAAGGCTGAGATGGCTAAAAGTAGGTCAACTGTGGAAACCTAACACTCATTTAGAAAGGTGGTACAAAGGAATGGGGAGGAATCTGTGCTGCCATTTGTCATCACCTGGGGCTCAAAACCTGAGACCACATACCCTCAGGACTGAAGAATGAATGATACCCTGTCTGGGTAGATTGAGCTATTCAAAAAGAAACTCTTAGATACTTTTTGTGATATTTTAAAATACTTAGGACTTTCTCTGAATGTTACAGACACAACCAGAAATGGATTATGTATGTAGGTGTGTATGCTCATGTGTTTGTGTGCACATGGTTGCATAGAAAAGAATGGCTAGCTATTAAATTCTTTTCACTTTACCAATTTAAAAATCATTCTTTCTGTGGTAGCAGTTTTAGTTTTGAAAAAGGAAAATCAAACTTTCAGTACTAGCTTGATTCTCGTATTTTCTATATATAGTTTGCATTTATAATAACCTAAATTCCTAGTCCTTCCGTAGTTCTGACTCTCTTTTCACTTCTTTTTCCATCTCATTTCTGTGCCAGGTTGTTGTAAATGCTCTTTTAGGAGCCATTCCATCGATAATGAATGTACTTCTGGTTTGTCTGATCTTTTGGTTAATATTCAGTATTATGGGGGTGAATCTGTTTGCTGGCAAATTTTATCACTGTATTAACTACACCACTGGAGAAATGTTTGATGTCAGTGTGGTCAACAACTACAGCGAATGTAAGGCCCTCATAGAGAGCAACCAAACTGCCCGGTGGAAGAATGTGAAAGTCAACTTTGATAATGTGGGACTTGGGTATCTTTCCCTGCTTCAAGTAGTGAGTAACCACTTTATTATTCACTGTGATGTGTTATTAAAATGACTCCAAAATTCTTCTTGGTATTTGCAAATACATACTTCCTCAGGCTCTTCTGCGTAGATTCTTCCTCAATCATGGCCGAACTGACTTTTCTGCACCATGCTGGACACTGGACAGCTCTACAAAGTTTATAGCCTCCCAGACTATGCATTAGTTTCCCCAGCACAGGTCTTTGTTATTGAGATCTCTATGAGGAACCCCCCGTTTTGGCCATCTCTAATCTAAGCAAAGTAGAGGCACTGGTGCGAGGGTGGAGTTGGAAAGGTGTGGAGGGTAATCGATTTCTGTCCTCCTTCTCAGGTACCAGACAGTATGTAAACCCTCGCCAAGTCTCCACCCACCCAACCTTTACCACCACCATAACCAAATGTATGCCTCAGACAGACTCCTACCTTGATTCCCATCTTACTGCCTGCTGCTTGAACACTTTCAGACAGGGAGACTGTTCTCTTGCCAGTGAAAACCTTCCTATCATGTTTGTTATGTCTGTTATAATTTCATAAAAATACATTCAACTTCTCAACTGACCACTCTAAGTCATGTCTACATGCTCCCTGAGATGATCCACCTGCACAGTATCCAACACTATATAAATATTGCAGGAGCCTCTAGCACTAAGGAACTGAAAAAATATATAACAAGAATTATTTTCAGGATTACTGTGTCCACAAACACCCCCCTCCAAATATTTAAAAGAGTAAATTGCAGTTAGATATGTTTGTTTTCAGGTTATAATACTGCTTCTTATAGAATGATTGCCTCAAAATAGTGTATTCAGTAATATTGAGGATAGTTTCAAGAACAAACCATCGTGATTGGTGATTGTTGATAATACCATTTAGAAAAGAATAAGTTTGAAAAGAAAGCATCAAGATCAAACAGTGCAGCATATTTTTCAGTTTGTCTATAGTAGTACTATTTATGTGAAACTATTTTGTGTTATATTATTATAGATACATCAGAATCAAAGGTTGTTGGTAATTGCTTTTATGATATCATATTGTTATAATCCATCATGATTTACTTATAGATGTTAAAGTTGTATATAAAGATGTTGTAGAAGAATACGAAGTTGAACTCTTTTCAATGCATATGTTTGCCCAAAAAGTTTAATTTTCTTTTGTTTGTTTTTTTGTTTGGGGGGAGGTAATTAAGTATTTGTTTATTTTGATGGAGGTACTGGGAATTGAACGCAGGACCCTGTGCATGCTAGGTACGTGCTCTACCATGCAGCTATACCATCCTCCCCAAAGAGTTTAAATATTAATTACGAATTATTTTATATACCTATTTTTGAATGAATCTTGGCCATTAATTCTGATATTTAATATTTTTTCTAGAATTGTAATTTGTGAGGGAAAAAATTAAATGATGTGCCTTTTTTACAGGCAACATTTAAGGGATGGATGGATATCATGTATGCAGCTGTTGATTCACGAAATGTAAGTCTGTTTAGAGGGAAAACTGTTTAATTTGATCCAGTGACTATTTCCACAGTGTTGTAATTTAGTGGTATTATCAATAAAATAAAACTATGGGTCCATTTAAAGAGCACATCTATATTGGAAAACTAAAATACGCAGCCTTACATTATTTCTTCCAAAATTTGATTTGAATGTCTTTCTCTACTCACTGTGAATCTTTTAACATATCTTTTCTAGTATCTAGCATGGCACCTGGCACTTAAAAATTTGTTGACTGTATTTTTTAAATGAGACATTTTATTTTTGGTTCTGACAGTTCTGGCCATGAAATAAAGGCCCTCACAGGCACTTTCTTCATCTGTCACAGATTTCCTCTAGCTTTTGCTCTTTCTTGTTGATAGGAGGAATCTGACTAATGGTGAAAAAACAAACAGAAAACCAACCAAACAAACAAAAAACCTAATGGTATTTCTCTCTGGGAAGTGAGATTTTGTGGTAGAAAGAAGGGTTTTCATAATCTACCTTATACAAATCAGCACTTTTGAAGTTTTTTTGTATAATCTCCATAATTTCTCACTATTTAACAATAAAGGAAGAAATCACACTTTGAAAAAAAGAGATTGGCTTCTGGTGTATTGCCAGAGCATAGGAAGTAAGCTCCAAATGTTCTATCCCTGGCACCAAATACCAGGTGGTAACTTAGAAAGAATTCTTGAGTTATTTTTTTTCCCTCACCTTGTTAAAAAAAGAGAGTGTGAGAGCTTGACGCCCTGCATTGTGTCTCCATGATCACTATCAGGAATCCCAGTTACAAGCTTTTTTTGAATGAGTAATAATTTATTCTTTATTACCACTCACTGTGCTAAGGGCTTTCTTACATTATCATTTTCTGCAGACGGTTCCTCCCTATTTGATTAATTCATTTAAAGTTCTCTTTATCTTTCTTATCAATAACCTACATGACTTGGAACTTACTTTCAGTTTCTTCCTTAATAACCTAGCATATGCTGTCTGCTATATAACTCCTCAGCATTCAAGTATTTCAAGAAAGATGGAATCCAGTTGGCCACTAAAACTATGAAAAGTTATTCACTGTTACTCTCATTAGTCAATAGAGAAATGTAAATTTAAGCCAAAATTAGATATCACCTACACACTTTCTTGATTGGTAATATTAAAAAGTCTGACAATATCAAGTACTGCCAAGAATAAATAGCAGTAAGAACTCATAGTATGCTGGTGGGGAGAAAAATGGGTAAATATTCCTTTTTAAAAGTTGAGCACTATCAACATTATTCATTAAAGTTCAAGATATTCTTTAGCCCCACAATTCCATTTTTAGCAATATATTCTATAGAAACTTACATACATATATATAGAAGAACCTATGTCCAAGAATGAACATAACATTTTTTGCACTAACAAAAACTGTAAACAACTCAAAAGTAGTAGAAAAGGGGCAAATAATTGCATATTACACAGTGTTGAAAATGATACATGAATACAGTACACACAATAACGTAGATGAATCTTAAAAATATAACAGTTATAACAAATGTATCTGCTAGATAAAATGCAGACACAACTAACTTAATTGTTCAAGAATGCATACTTAAATACTAACTCTAAAAAAAAATTGCTATAAAAGTCAAGATAATGATTCCTTCTAGCAAGGATGGTAGAATTTATGTTTGGGAAGAATACACCAAGGGTTTCTGACACCCTGATAATATCCTGGGTTGTGAAATTCACTTTATATCAATTTATTACATCTTATACTTATGTGCTGTGCACTTTTCTGTATGTATTATATTTAATTTTAAGGCATTTAAAAGTATCATTCTATATCACTGTCCACTACACACACACATAAATAAAATGGAAGTTTCATCAAAGAGCAGGTACTTTTACAATATTTCTATTTTACCCTTTTTCGTTAGGAAGAAAATTCCATGATATAGTACATTACCCTCTAAATTGATTTCATGACACAATGGGTCATCATCTGCATTCATTACATCTGTGACTGTTTAACTTCATTGGTTAGGACAATGTCCTTTGAGACCTAAACTATAGATTACAGCCAAAGCTCAAACCAACTATCATACTTTTTAAAAAATCAGACCTGTGCTGAATAAGAGAGGGCATCATTGTTACAGAAATAGTGCTTAAGGCCTGCTAGTAGGATGAATCAGTAGACTCATTTTCAGAACGGAAGGATCCTTCTGATGTACCTATATCCATACATATAGTAATAATTTGAGTCTATCAAGAGAAATATGTGATATAAATCAAACCTTTATACTTATCTATTACTACTGGCCAGTCACTGTTCTAACACTTCTCATAGATTAACATATTGAACATTCCCAACTACTATGAGGTGTAGGTTCTATTATTTCCATTTTGCAAATGAGGAGACCGAGTTAGAGAGTAAAATTTGAAAGTTTTTAACATAAAATAGTGTGACTCTTAACATCTGTCTGTTGGAAGAGGAAATCCTCACTTTGCATGCCTCATTGAAGTCTTTGCTTATAAAGGACATTCATAATCTAGGCATTTATTGGGTGAAATTAATTTTAATTATTCAGACTTTTCTATGAGTTGTCTCATTCTTTCAAGTCAGTGAACAGTCTTAGGACCTCTTCAATAGGTGTTTGAATGTTTATGAAACCTGATGTTTCATAAAAGCTATTTAATTTTTTTAATTTCCAGTAATTGAGACATGCTTTGAGAATTGAAAATTCTTCAAGTATCTTTTTTATGAAAGTATAGGTCTAACAGTTAAATTTTTCATATTTTATAGGTAGAATTACAACCCAAGTATGAAGACAATCTGTACATGTATCTTTATTTTGTTATCTTTATTATTTTTGGTTCATTCTTCACTCTCAATCTTTTCATTGGTGTCATCATAGATAACTTCAACCAACAGAAAAAAAAGATAAGTATACTAAAATTTCATCTTTGCTCTAAAATGTGAACTTAACATATCACACTGTTTCCTTTTGGCTGTAAATGCAATCACCAAAAAGAAAGAATATAAATTCAGAAATTATTTGAAGTACTTAATAATCTATGAGTTTTTAAGTAAGTGATAATTCAGATAGCATATATTGATATTTCCAGTGTAGAAATCTGACCAATATGGCATAATTTATGTATTGAATATATGCATCTCCAAAATACATGTATTAATTAGTAACATTAGAATAGAATGTGGGGCTAATTTTCACAGAATTACTAAGATGAATTTTATAGCTAGCAAAGAACATGATTTTTACAAGTTTTGCTTTCATTTCTTTACTTTGGAGGTCAAGACATTTTTATGACGGAAGAACAGAAGAAATACTACAATGCAATGAAAAAACTGGGTTCAAAGAAACCACAAAAACCCATACCTCGACCTGCTGTAAGAATAACACACTTTCATCATCAGTAAAAGCTATGTTATCTACCACTTTTACAGCCCAAATTGCTAGATACTAGTTTTGGTGAATTTGCAAAACAAAGTTTTTGCCTTAGCAATGTGACTAGCTAGCCTAAATAGCCTAAGTACTTGTATTTTATATATACATAGTATGAATAGACTATGTGTTATATTTTATATAGACATAAAATATATATTTAAAAAACTTTGAAACTTATCTAACAATATTATTCCATAGGACTGATATCATTGAGGAGCTTCTAATAATGTAGAGAAGAAAACATATTCATATATAATAGTGTTCGGAATACTGAATGTTCTCAGACTGCAGTGGGGATCAATTGATATAATTGGTACATATCAGATATGCCCCATATTCTGTCCAACTGTGCAGATTGAATGGACTCCCTAATGAAACAAGTCACAGGTCTTGTTTTATTCCTGGTTTTAAGAAAAGTCTCCTATTTCCTCCTAGCATCTTGCCCCTAAATCAGATGACATAATCCTTTTAATGACTTTTTATAGCTATTCCAATTGCATATTTGCCAGTGGCTACTGGTTCTGTTTGGTTACTGCAGGGAAATGTTGACAGGAGAGTCCCTGAGTTCTCCCATCACTCCTGGAAGTGTGGCTCAGATACTAAGTCTCAGAACTCCTCCCCCAAGGTGTACATGGTATAAGGCAATGCAGCATTCCCCAGGAATCCTGACTCTATGAATTCATTAGTGATGATGTAAAACTGGCCTAGCTAAAACTGACCATGCCTGTGTTTCGTTTGTAAGTTAGCCAAAAGCCTGAAGAAAATGGATAGTTATATTGCACACAGCATAAGGAATGTACAATTTGAGCCTACTCTTTGAGAAATATTGCAACTTGAATGAGTAGGAAGGAAAACATAGTAATACCCTCCATGAGAACATGTATACTGCAAAGTCATGGAAATAAATATTGCAGGCAAGAATAGTGATGTATTTGAAATAGTGAGTAGTAAATATAAATTTTCTGAGTCAAGGTCACCACTATGAATCTGAAGAAATCTATTTTAATTAACACAAATAAAAATGCAATATAATTAAGTGAACAGAATGATAATCTGAAGAAAAAGAGATTTTAGGGATGGATATGAGAAGATGTTAGAGACAAAATAACGCTGAGCCTTAGACAAGAAGATAACCCTTATATACAAGAATATAAGTCCACAATATGAGGTCATGCCAATAGGACTGGAACACAGGAGATAAGTGAGCCAATAAGAAGGCTCAGTGGGATGAGACAGCTATAAATATAGGAAAAGAGGGAGGACATGTAGATAATGAAGAATCTAAAACAGTTAATGTGAAATTATTGATTCCACTAACATAAACGAAAGTCTTGTAAAGCATTTGGAAATACAGATTTACGTCTTATGGATATGAAAGAAGGATTTTAGAGTGTCAGGCATAATTCAGTTGAGCTCTGAAGGACAGATTCATTTTTTGAAAGACAATTAGAATATACCAAAAAAATAAAACCCTCAAAAAGTGCTAAGCATGACACCTTGAGCACGTCACCATTATAAGAAGAGATAAATCAATGAAGGAGTGAGGTTTATCAATAAGGCAGCATTTAGATAGACAAATAGATGTATAATTTAAAGCAAAATTTTATAAGGCTATTTATTTCAGTCAAATGACATAAATTTACCTAGTAAGAGGCAGGGATGCATGGGAAATAATCAGTGCATTTAGCTACAATATTATTGGCAACAATTTAGCAAATTAGAAAATGGTTTGGTAAAATCCATCCATTAAGTCATTCATTAACAATGTACTATGCTGAGCATTTGGAATTAAATATTGAACAACATAGAGTTATTTGGTGATCGAATATTCACGCCAACAAATAGAAGTATCCAAGAAGGAAAGAATCCATTTGGCTGTGAGAGCTGGTAAGGGAAAGGGGGATGATTAATCAAGGAAGCTAGGGAAAGCTTCCCTGAAGCATGAGCTGAGGACTGAAGAATGAGAAAATGTCAATAGGCAAAGTGGGAAGAGAAAAGGAATGTATATGTGAAGGCCCCGAGATAGGAAGGCCAGCGATGCTGGAGTGCAGCACGTCATTTGGGACAGGCTGAGAATGAATAGGTGAGGATTGGCCAGACTTTTCTGGGCTTTGTAGGCCATTTTCAAGAGTAGTCTTTGTCCTTAGAGCAGTGGGAAACCATTGAAAGGAACCTGGTCAGTTTGGGTTTTGTGAAGATCACTCAACTAGTATTGACAGAGGCAGTATGTGCATTGTAGACTCATTTTGGAACCATTTCATTGATGGTAGGTTAACTGAACCAGAGATGAATAAAGGGGATGGATTTGTGAGCTATCACAGGAATGAAATTAAAAGGTTTATTAACTGAATATGAGAAGTGAAGAAGGAAACAACAAAGATGACTTATGAGTTTCTGCCTTACACAACTGTAAGAGTAGTGATGTCATGCAGAATATGAAGTAGGAACATAAATGGAGAGAAAATTGGAGACGCTAGTTTGCAGAATTTGACAATCAAAAGGGAAATCTGAAAGAGGATGAATGTTTAGAAGAAGTAGTAGAATAAAATTTCTTAAGATTGAGAGATTAGGTTGAAAGCAAGAGATTCTGGAGAGTTCAAGAGATTGAAGAGAAAGGGAATAAATATAGAATAAAGTTGCACAGGATGTGGCTCAAGAATAGGGTAGTCTACGTTAGATTTAGAGAGGAAAAGGGACTGATTCCTCCAATGAATTTGAAGTAATATTTTAAAAAATAGGTGTGGAAATCAAGGTAATATAAAATGCAAACAGAAGTAGAAGAGTTTCTTTGTACCGGTTGACTTTGATATTCTCAAAAAAGAAGTAAGAATGGAGGGCAAGAGAATGGGATATTTCTGAGAAGTTTGAAACTATCCTGGGAGCAAATGAGGGACAAAGGATTGCTAATCATTATCAAGGGCCAGGATGAAGTGAAAGAACATAAACCTTTGCTGAACAAGTCCTCCAAAGTTATATAGGTTACTCCAGCACATTCTGGGATTTAAATTGTAGCTAGTGATCCGTGACCAGGGTTTGGAGTTGTACCTTGAGGTGACCCACTGGAAAACTAAATGGGCAGAGGCTCTAAGAAGCTTTCTGTTGATCATGCTGATATGGAAATAAACACCGGGTTAATTCTGATACCCATCCACAACCCATGGGATAACAAAGATTCATTATAGTGTCAAATATTTACTGACTGTTCATCATACGCATGGTGATATTCTGGGCACTGAGAACCTAACAGGTGGTTCTTAACATAAGGTCAGTGTATAAAATTGGTATTATGAACAGTGTAAACAAAACAAACACATTTGGAAAGAGTTAGATATTCCAATATACAGAATTTTCTCCCAAGTATGAAACAAACATGGAGTGTCCTTATACAAGCTGCATTTTCATATTGCTATGTTAAAATCAGACAAGTTGAACTTGATTTTTTTTCCATTTTCTAAGTGAATTTTACATATTCTTTGTTTCAGAACAAATTCCAAGGAATGGTCTTTGATTTTGTAACCAAACAAGTCTTTGATATCAGCATCATGATCCTCATCTGCCTCAACATGGTCACCATGATGGTAGAAACCGATGATCAGAGTCAAGAAATGACAAACATCCTGTACTGGATTAATCTGGTGTTTATTGTTCTGTTCACTGGAGAATGTGTACTGAAACTAATCTCTCTTCGTTATTACTATTTCACCATAGGATGGAATATTTTTGATTTTGTGGTGGTCATTCTCTCCATTGTAGGTAAGAAGAAGTGCTTTTACTCACCTACAGAGATTAAGTAGTGAAAATTGGTGTTTTGAAACTTTAAAGTGTTATCTTACTCATTCATCCCAAAATTTTAAATGAAATTCTAATTAATAGTCCATTCTCAGCTTGCCACTTCTCTAATTGCATGCTGTGTATGAAATGATGTGTAAAAAAAAGAATTCATATTTTGCAGCTTTCATTTATCAGCTAGTCTTACTGCAGAAGACAATAACTACAACTTTGGCATAATACTCCTGAACTCAACATACTCTTGTAGTACAGACAAGTATTGCTTTGACTAAACAATTCTCACACACCTGCACGTATAAATCACTAGGAGAAGTCAAATCATTCATAAATAATTGTCCTTGATAATTGGAATAGCATGTTGTGTGTTTATATATATTCACACTCATACAGGCTTCACATTATCTTTGGGTTCAGATAGTTTTCTATGGTGTGTAATACTTTTTTTCAGAAATAAACATTTTGTTCAAAAATTCAAAGCAGATTCATTTTGTCAGTACACTTTAAGTGTTTATGTGTAGGCCAGCAAATCTGGAAGTAAATATAAGAAATTTAAGATAAGGTTCTTCCTGTTTGAGAAAAGAGAACATAAACATAGAGAGAAAAGTAGTATTCCACTATTTATACACTTTCCTGGTTAAATAGAACTTTGAAACAATATACCATTCCATTTAATCCTGATGACCGTGACATGTGGGAGTAACACAGTGATTAAGGGATGAGACTCTTGGGTCACACAGACCTGGCCTGGTGCTTCTCTATTTTCACTACTTACCCAGCTCTGTGACCTATGGCAAGTTACCTCACCTCTCCAATCCCTGGTTTTCCAGGAAATATTTTTGTAAAGTGGTGTCCTGAGGATTAAATGAGATTATGAAAGTAAATGCACTTGGCACTATGCCTAGCACAAAGAAAAGACTCAGTAAATGTTAAGCCTAACAACAACCAAAAAGCTGCATATTATCACCATTTAGCAATGTGTAAAATCACCAGGCAGGATTCGGTCCCAAGTATGTCTGTCTCCAAAGCCTGGATTGTCTCCTGCACATTATTCTGTCACCTCTCAAATAAAATGGGTCACAAACCATCTCAGAAGAATAAGAATTCTCATATTCCTGGTGCCAGATGCATGCCTTATCAATTCTTATGCAAATACTTAAACTATTAGAGTATTTTAGAAACAAATCCATTTCTGAACTTGGCTGCCACATACATCGTGTCTTTTGATAGGTGCTTTACTTGAACTAGGAAAAATGACCAATAATACCTTCAGTTTGCATAAAAGTGTTAATGTTGTAACACTAAACATATTAGTTTCATTTTGCTAAACAAACATTGCAGATTGTGTGTACATGTAAATGTGTGTATACTTAATTCTCATGTCAACATTTTGTAAAACTGGTTAGTGCTTATCTTAGAATGTAAATTTTAATTTGCTGCTGTTAAATATTAACACGTTTTTTGCTGTATCTTGGCTTTCTATAGGCATGTTTCTGGCTGAGTTGATAGAGAAATATTTTGTGTCCCCTACCCTGTTCCGAGTGATCCGTCTCGCCAGGATAGGCCGGATCCTGCGTCTGATCAAAGGGGCGAAGGGGATCCGCACGCTGCTCTTTGCTTTGATGATGTCCCTTCCTGCACTGTTTAACATCGGCCTCCTGCTCTTCCTGGTCATGTTCATCTACGCCATCTTTGGCATGTCCAACTTCGCCTATGTTAAGAGGGAAGTTGGAATTGATGACATGTTCAACTTTGAAACCTTTGGCAACAGCATGATCTGCCTGTTCCAGATCACAACCTCTGCTGGCTGGGATGGGCTACTAGCACCTATTCTCAACAGTGGACCTCCAGACTGTGACCCTGAAAAAGATCACCCCGGAAGTTCTGTTAAGGGAGACTGTGGGAACCCCTCTGTTGGGATTTTCTTTTTTGTCAGTTACATCATCATATCGTTTCTGGTTGTGGTGAACATGTACATCGCTGTCATCCTGGAGAACTTCAGTGTTGCTACTGAAGAAAGTGCAGAGCCCCTGAGTGAGGATGACTTTGAGATGTTCTATGAGGTTTGGGAGAAGTTTGACCCAGATGCCACCCAGTTCATAGAGTTCTCCAAGCTCTCTGATTTTGCGGCTGCCCTGGATCCTCCGCTTCTCATAGCAAAACCAAACAAAGTCCAACTCATTGCCATGGATCTGCCCATGGTCAGTGGGGACAGGATCCACTGCCTTGACATCTTATTTGCCTTTACAAAGCGTGTTTTGGGTGAAAGTGGAGAGATGGATGCCCTTCGAATACAGATGGAAGAGAGATTCATGGCATCGAACCCCTCCAAAGTCTCCTATGAGCCCATTACAACCACTTTGAAACGCAAACAAGAGGAAGTGTCTGCTATTGTTATCCAGAGGGCTTATAGACGCTACCTCTTGAAGCAAAAAGTTAAAAAAGTTTCATGTATATATAAGAAAGACAAAGGCAAAGAAGGTGATGGAACACCCATCAAAGAAGATACCCTCATAGATAAACTAAATGAGAATTCAACTCCAGAGAAAACCGATGGAACACCCTCCACCACATCTCCACCTTCCTATGATAGTGTGACCAAACCAGAAAAAGAAAAATTTGAAAAAGACAAATCAGAAAAGGAAGACAAAGGGAAAGATATCAGGGAAAGTAAAAAGTGAAAGTAAGAAAGAAAAGAAAGAAAGAAAGAAAGAAAGAAAGAAAGAAAGAAAGAAAGAAAGAAAGAAAGAAAGAAAGAAAGAAAGAAAGAAAGAAAGAAAGAAAGAGAAAGAAAAGGAAGGAAGGAAGGAAGGAAGGAAGGAAGGAAGGAAGGAAGGAAGGAAGGAAGGAAGAAGGGAAGAAGTGAAGAAAGGAAGAAAATTCCATTTTGTGATCAATTGTTTACAGCCTGTGATGGTGATGTGTTTGTGTCAACAAGACTCCCACAGGAGGTCTATGCCAAACTGACTGTTTTTACAAATGTATACTTAAGGTCAGTGCCTATAACAAGACAGGGACCTCTGGTCAGCAAACTGGGACTCAACAAACCAGAGAAACAGCATCAACAGGAGGTTTCTGTGTTCACAACCAGCTGACACTGCTGAAGAGCAGAGAGTTATGGCTACTCAGATGATAGGAACCAGTTTAAAGGGGGGAGGGAAGTTAGATTTTTATGTAAATTCAACACGTGACACTTGATAACACTAACTGTCACCACTGTTTATGTTTTAACTGCCACATCTGCCATATTTTTACAAAATGTATGCTGTGAATTTATCACTTTTTTTTTAATTCACAGGTTGTTTACTATTATATGTGACTATTTTTGTAAATGGATTTATGTTTGGGGAGAGGGAGTAAAGGTAGGAAATTCTATGTTTCTGTCGTATAACTGGGAATATTTTAAATGAAGGCATGCTGCACTTCTCATTCTCACACGAAAAAAAATCACATCACAAAAGGAAAGAGTTTACTTCTCATGTCAGGATGTTTTTAGATTTTTGAGGTGCTTAAATAGCTATTCATGTTTTTAAGGTGTCTCATCCAGAAAAATTTTACTGTGCCTGTAAATGTTCCATAGAATTCACAAGCATTAAAAAGTTGTTTTATTTTTACATAATCCATTATATGTACATGTATATATGTATATACGTATGTATATACAGGCACATATACATATATGTGTATACACACACATGCACGTGCACACACAGACACACACACCATTACATAGTCATTCAGAGTCCTGACAGCATGACTATAACATTTTTGATAAGTGTCCTTTGGCATAAAGTAAAAGTATCCTATCAGTCCTTTCTAAGAACCTGAACTGACCAAAAAGCATCCCCTACCACCACTTTATAAAGTTGATTCTGCTTTTTCCTGCAGTATTGTTTAGCCATCTTCTGCTCTTGGTAACGTTGACATAGTATTATGTCAATTAAAAAAAAAAGAAAGTCTGCTTTGTAAATAGTAATTTTACCCAGTGGTGCATGTTTGAGCAAACAAAAATGACGACTTAAGCACAGTATTTATTGCATCAAATATGTACCACAGTAAGTATAGTTTGCAAGCTTTCAACAGGTAATATGATGTAATTGGTTCCATTATAGTTCGAAGCTGTCACTGCTGCATGTTTATCTTGCCTCTGCTGCTGCATCTTATTCCTTCCACTGTTCAGAAGTCAGATATGGGAAGCCATATGTCAGTGGTAAAGTGAAGCAAGCTGTTCAACCAAGACCTCATTCTTCATGTCATTTAAGCAATAGGTTGCAGCAAACAAGGAAGAGCTTCTTGCTTTTTATCCTTCCAATCTTAATTGAATACTCTATGGTAAAAAGCCCAATGTATAAACATGTTGCAAGCTGCTAAATTCTGTTGAAAACATATGGTTAGAGTTTTCTAAGAAAATATAAATACTGTACAAAGTTCATTTTATTTTATTTTTCAGCCTTTTGTACATAAAATGAGAAATTAAAAGTATCTTCAGGTTGATGTCACAGTCACTATTGTTAGTTTCTGTTCCTAGCACTTTTAAATTAAAGCACTTCACAAAATAAGAAAGACTAACATGCAGTGTAGATTCCTGCTTTTTTATTAGTACTGTAAACTTTGCACACATTTCAATGTGAAACAAATCTCAGACTGAGTCCAGCATTTATTTGCTTTCAAACAGTGATGCCTTATCATCGAAAGAGGCTTAAGAAAAGATCAGCTGATACTCTTGGCATTGCTTGAACCAGATGTTTCCACCTAGTCTTTTTACTCAGTAAATCATCAGTCTTTTCCAGTGTTTGTTTACACAGATAGATCATATCTTTACCAACCCATAAGGCATTAGAACTTTATCAGATATGATATGGGATCTAAGCTTTTTCCACAAAAATTATATTACCAGTTACAGCTAAACATTTTGTGTTTCTTTCACAGGCAACATTAAATGTAGATTCTTTATACTGAAGCTATTGACTTGTAGTGTGTTGGTGAAATGCATGCAGGAAAATGCTATTACCATAAAGAACGGTAAATCACATTACAATCAAGCCAAAAGAATAAAGGTTTTGCTTTTGTTTTTGTATTTAATTGTTCCGTCTTTGTTTCTATCTTTGAAATGACATTTAAAGGTAAATTTCTATCATGTAAAATGGTCTATCAGAAAAAAATGTAAAACTACACATTAAATATGATAATTCATCTTTAAATTTTTTTCATGGAATGGAAAATAATTAAGAAGAGTATACTGGATATCTAGTTTTAATATTGGCCAAACACCTAGATATGGTATTGGATAGAGTAGTGGAAAATTGTAAAAATTAATAAAAAATTGACTAACATTTTAAGTTGTGCATCCTTTCTTCTTCCTGTCTACCCACTGTTTTGTTTTGTTATTCTCTTTTCCATTTTAGTTCCTTCCCTATGTATTCTTGATCTACTTTTCTTTTTTTTTTAATTGAAGTATAGTCAGTTTACAATGTTGTGTCAGTTTTTGGTGTACAGCATAATATTTCAGTCATTCATATGTGTACATATATATTCCTTTTCATATGCATTTTCATTATAGGTTACTATAGATATTGAATAGAGTTCCCTGTATTATACAGAAGAAACTTGTTGTTTATTTTATATATAGTAGTTAGTATCTGCAAATCTTGAACTCCCAATTTGTCCCTTCCCATCCTCTTTCCTCCCTGGTAACCGTAAGTTTGTTTTCTATATCTGTGAGTCTGTTTCTGTTTTGTAAATAAGTTCATTTGTTTCTTCTTCTTCTTTTTTTTTTTTTTTTTTAGATTCCACGTATAAGTGATATAAATTGGTCGTTTTCTTTCTCTTTCTAGCTTACTCCCCTTAGAATGACAGTCTCCAGTTCCATCCATGTTGCTGCAAATGGCATTATATTATTCTTTTTTATGGCTGAGTAGTCCATTATATAAATATACCACAGCTTCTTTATCCAGTCTTCTGTCTATGGACATTTAGGTTGTTTCTATGTCTTGGCTACTGTAAATAGTGCTGCTGTGAACATCGGGGTGCATGTATGTTTTCGAATTAAGAATTCCCTCCGGACATATGCCCAGCAGTGAGATTGCTGGATCATATGGTAAGTCTATTTTCAGCTTTTTGAGGAATCTCCATGCTGTTTTCTATAAATGGCTGCACCAACCTACATTCCCACCAACAGTGTAGGAGGGTTCCCTTTTTTCCACACCTTCTCCAGCACTTTTTGTCTACTGTTCTATGTACTTCTCCAACCCTTTCTTGAGCTCTCAGTGTTTTTCATTCAGGATATTTTCTTTGTTTCTTTTCTGTTCACCAAATATCTTGTTTATTACAATTTGTAGACAACATATCTGTACATTTAAGCCCCTAATAATCTGCTGTACTACAAAAAGTTCATTTAATATCTTTAGTTCATTTCTACCATTTTTTTGGCAAAAATTCTAAGTGAGCTTAGATCCCACCCTTCATAATATACAAACAAAATTCCCAAATGACATATTCAGTTTTTCCATTTAATTATGAGCAGTTTGGGGAATGTTTCTTAGTTCTGATTACCTATTAGAAATATCTGAGAAACTTTTTTAAATAAATGCCAATTCCTGGACCAAGACCAGACCAATTGAATTCATATCTCTGGGGATGAAATAAGCATCTGATTTTTTTAAGGCTTCTCATTGATGCTGACTTATACTTATGGTTAAGGGTCAATGAGTTAGGGTATCCTTGCTCAATAGGAAAAAATATTCTATAGAAAATTCACCTGTCCCATTCAGGGCTTCATTGTCTATGTCAGCATGTATAAGTTCCCTGTATAATAGCTATAAGAGTGTTTATCTTGTAGTGAGAGAGGTGCTTCTCTTGAAGTGTGACATTGACCCATTTATAGCAGGAGTTCTCTTCTAGGACTGTAGCTGGTGAAAAGAGAAGTCTATCAGAATAGTTTAGAGATCTTCTTCAAACTATACATACAAACTCACATATAACAAAATGGCACCCTGACCATCCCTAGTGCCTATAGGGATGGTTTAGGAAACAGTATGGATTCATAAAACAGTCTTTCAGATGCCCTGTTGGGTAAGAACCACTAATTTGGACAAATGGGCCCTCATATGGACCCCCATAAAACAATCACTCCATTTGTCATTGTCAAATCTCAAATCTAAACAGGAAAGACTCCCATTTTCAACTTCTCTGTCGCTGGACATCTCTCCTCATCACTTGTTTTTCTAAGCTCTGGTATAATACAGATTAATTTACAGAGAAGGGAGGAGCAAAGAAAAGAAGGAGGGGATGAAAAGGTAGAGGAGAAGAAAGAAAAAGGAAGAAAAACGGGAAGGTAGAGGAAAGGAAGGGAGTATAAGAAATAGGAGAAGATGCTTCATAAATTATCCTCTAAAAAATGTCTTTTGCTATTAATAATGTACAGCAATAGTGGGAGAAGGGAGAAGGAAGAGGCATCGGGGGAAGAAATTTTGCTTAGTTGTCTATATGTTAGATCCACAATATAAGTGTGCTTCTCCTCATTTTTTTTTAAAGGAAAAAACACCGATGAAAAAGTTGAGGACATTATGCAAGTAAATGTTACAATGATTGCATAAATTGTGGTTTTGTTTTTTTTTTTTACTTTCATCTGAACTAAAATATTTGAGTGTCTACTACATATCAGCTTTATGGTAGGAGCTGCAAGATCAAAGATGAATTTAACTGTCCAAAGGAAGGTTGTAGTCAAAGGTGAAGAACCTTAAAAATTATGCTATCGAGTCTGGAATTTTTTCTGTTGGCAACAAGTAGTGATTGATTGCTCCTAAGCAGTAGAATGAGCAGTGAAATCAGATACATCTGTACCTATGTAAGCTGACAGTAGTAAGGGTACACAGCTGGGTTTCTTACGGATGTTTTACAGAGATCTCATTTTCCCATCCCTTTATTTGTACAGGTGTCTGTGTTCTTATCTTTTAATATGTATTTTTAAAAGAATATACCTAGAATTTTTTAAAAACTCAATCTGACACTTTCCATTAATAGCCTACCTTAATCTACTTACATTTATTTTATGTACAGGTATATTTGATTTTATTTTTATCACCTTATTTTGTGCTTTTTATTTTTCAAGGTATTTTTTCTTTGTTTCTTCCTTCTTTTCTTGTCCTCTTTTGCAACAATTTTGTTATCTTTATTTTCTTTTCCTCATCTCTACTAGTTGCAAAGATACACATTATCTGCTTGCCTGCTTGCCTTCTTCCTTCCTTCCTTTTTTCTTGCTTTTCATAAGTGATTACCTTTAAACTTTAACATGCATACTTAATTAGTGAACTACAATCAATAGTTGTACTCTTATCTGGAACGTTGAAGTTCCCTAGACTAATTACATATCATTGTTCACTTCATGTGTTATTTTTGTCTACTATTTTAATTCTACCTTATCTGCCACCCAACGAATTAAGCAATACTATTATTGTGTATTTATATAGGCAGTGCTTATTTAGGCTTACTTAGATGTTAGTTAATTTCTTCCCTCAAATATGCTGCTTCGGCCTACTTCTTCGTTTCATGTTCTATTTCTTTCTTGAAATATATGAGGAATTCCATTAATAAGGTCGTAGATACTAAACTGACTCAGTTTTTCTTTTTCTGAAAATGACTTTTCAGCCACAATTTTAATAGATTAGCTTAGATTATAATTATTTTTGGTGTTTTTAAAAATTTTTGTGTCATTATGAAATTACTTTTACTAATCTGACTCAGAATTTATGCTAATATGATTTGAAGATATTTACTAATATCTTTAATTCGGAAAATTCTCAGCTTTTAGCATTAGAAATATTTTCTCATCCCATATTTTTCTATTCTCTCCATCTGGAACTTTTGAGGGTTATATACTGAAATTTCTAAATCTTTCTTCCATATCTCTTAATGTCTCTCTATTATTTTCAGGGCCCTTTCTGGATAATTTGTCAGGCTTTGGTATTAGGATAATACTGTCTTCATAAAACAAGTTTGGACGTGTTCATTCCTGAAAGAATTTCTGTAAGAGTGGAATTATTTCTCACCTAAGTGTTGATAGAATTCACTAGTAAATCCATCTGGAACTTGAATCTTCCTTGTGCAAAGTTTTAAATTAAAGATAGTAATTTCTTTAACAGATATATGGCAACTGAGATTTTTCCTGTTTTTTTTTTTTTTTTTAGTTTTGATAAGTTGCATCGTTAATAGTGAATTATTAAACTCTTCCCCAAACTCAGATCGAAAGTAAACAAGCTAATAACCATTATCATCCTACCTCTTAAATGTTATAATGGCTATCTAGACAGTCCAGTAAGGAAAGAAAATGGAAATGATGGTAATAGGATTGAAAAGAGCAGAAATCAATGAAATAGAAAATAAACTGTAGAGAAAATCAGTGAACCAAAAGTTGGTATTTTGATGCTGTAACCAGAAATTGACCCAATATTGTAAACTGACTATGCTTCAACAAACATATATATACAAAAAATAAAATAAAATAATTAAATAAATAATAAGCATGTTTATCATGGATTAAAAAATGAATGTACAACTTTATGTTTTCATAGACCTGAAAAGGCATTGATTGCTTCAGATATGTGAGTTATAAATGTTTGCTGACCAGATGTGAATAAAAAATGTTTAGTTTCCTGAGAAAAAAAAAAAGTTGGTATTTTAAATACATTAATAAAATTGGGGAAATCCCTAGATAAGCTAATCAGAAAAGATAAATTGCAAATTTTCAATACCAGAAATCAAAAAAGAGGTATGATTAGAGATGCCACAGACATTACAAGCATAAATAGAGAATGATATGAACAATTTATGCAGCAAATTCAATAACTTAGATGAGGAAATTCTTACATAATATACAGTTCTTCCTATTCTGGAGCCTATATTTTATTCAATTCTCTGAATTTTGAGTCTTAATAAGCAAAAACTCAACATTACTATAAATTTATAAAAATCAAATTTGGCAGTAAGCAATGTTTTTTCCCCAGTTCTGATGTAATTGATATCTGAATTCTTTTATTTAAAACAAATAATAAAAACCTTATGTTTTTCAGATGGAAAGGATTCAAGAAGAGGAGAGAAACAATTAGAAGTCAAAATGCATTAGGAGACAACTCAAACATCTTGATAAACGTAAATAATTATATGTATTTTAAATGATAAATCTTATAGAATATCATTGAAGTCAATCCCTATGAGGTAGGAGGGGTTATTGCCCTATGCTCAATTCTAGAAAGGCTTTCTATAAAAGTTTGGCATTATGAGAGGGAACTATAAGTAATTCTAACTATTGCATTATTTTCCCATACTAACAAGCATTCTCTTGCAAAATATTCTAGTATTTTAGGATACCAGATTCTGATGTGTCTTGGTTGGCATTTTTGGGGGGTGGTTTCTCAAAAAGCTAAACACAAACATATGACCCAGCAATTCCACTCCGAGGTATTTACCTGCAAGAAATGGAAACATATATTCACACAGAAACTTGTACACAAATGTTTATAATAGGATTGCTTGTAACAGCAAAAAGGTACAAACAACCCAAATTTCACCACTGGATGAGCAGATAAAGGTTGTGATATATACATACAATGACATATTATTCAACAATAAAAAGGAAGTACTGATAGATACTACATCTTGGATGAACCTTAAAAACATTATGCTAAGTGAAAGAAGCCAGACACAAAAGGTCACATATTGTATATTTATTTTCATATGATATATCCAGAATAAGCAAATCCATAGACAGAAAAAGGATGGAAGAGGGCAAAATAGGGAGTGATTACTTAATGGTTAAGAGGTGTTTTATGGAGTGGTTAAAAGTTTTGAAACCAGAGAGAGGTGGTGGATGCATAACATTTGAATACACAAAATACCACTGAATTGTACACTTTAAAATGGCTACGTGAATTTCACCTTAAAGAATGTATGTATTTTTTTAAGTTTACGTTACTGCAACCTTATCCACTAGAGGGCGCTGCTTCCATTAAGAAATATGACTAGTACTTTTTTTGGCCGAGTAGGAGTTAGACTTGTAAAAACACTTTCTGCTTATTTTGCAACTATTTTAGATGTAAAAAAAACAAAAACAAAAACAAAACTAACAATTGTACATTGAAAACATTTCTGGAAAAACAATGTTTTACATTTGAGTGTACCTCTTGAAGAAAAAACCAGTTTGTGAAGCATACGTAGTAAGATTCCCTTCCTTGAGGATAGTAGACCTCATGGTTCAAAAATTAAACGAACATGAATAAATTATGAAACTAAAGAAAAGGTTAATGGAAAGCACTTCAAAGACTCATATAAAACTAAATGAGCAAAGTGTCCAGGTATTCATATCAACACAAAGTTTCAAATACTTTTTCATTATTACTGTAAGAGAGTCTTGAAAGTATTTATCCATATTTTCATGAACACAGTAACGTTTGGTTTTCCAACGTAGCTCATATCTTAACTTCTCTCTCTGATTCATGAAATAATTAATCATGTATTAAAATTAATAAAGCTTCATTTGTTGAAATCATGTGAGGAATAAAATAGACTATAATCTTCCTGAGCTATTGTGGCTAGGACTTTTAACAAAGGAATCCAGAAAATGTCATGTATCCACACGTATGGAAATTTTATTTTCAGCTCCAAAACCACACAATAAGTTACTCTTCCTATGAAACAAAAGTCCTACTGCTACCATACACAGCACCTCCCAATTGTAGCAGGGAAAAAATAGCCCAAGAAAACATCGTCCACAAAGTAAATCTGATCCAAAGCATTCCGATTAGTACTATATAATGATAGTATTGTAAAGTGAGCAGTCAGCATTTCCCAAGGCACATTAACAGGAAGCAAAGCCTTCCTCAGGAATTAGCTGATAAAGGCTATAACGACCATACTGTAGCAAAAATCAGAATGATATCACCACTAAGTCATCTATGAAACAAGAAGCAGGCATACCAGAATAGATGATCTGGGACAAGACTCAATGTGAGGCCTGGCAAAAAAATCCAAAAATCCAGAAACATAAGCTTAATCATAGGCCTTTACTTAGGAACACCTGGAAATACAGGAGAATCTACTCTATAGTCAGTACCAAATCATGTGTAGATTTTCCTATAGTGCTTCAATTCAGACATTCTAAAAACCAACAAATGAAATATCCATTTGTCATCTCCATGAAATAACTTTCAGATATTTTTAAGATAGCATGTTGGTTTTCAATTGCTGACTAATAAGTAACCACAACATACTGGTTCAAACAACACATATTTATTATCTCCCAGTTTCTATGGGTCAGGAATCTGGGCACAGCTTACCTGGGTCCTCTGCTCAGGGCATCACAAGGCTGCACTCAATATTTCTTTGGATTCTGTGAAACATCTTTTCAATAAATCCCCTTTTCATTCATTTTTGTTTGTTTGGTCTCTTTTGAAAATTATATTAGTTTTAACCAGAGACGTCTTAAGTAAGACCATCAATAGGTTTTTGAGATGTTCTGGAGGCAAAAAAAAAAAAAAAAAGAAAGAAAGAAAGAAAGAAAAGAAACACAAAACGTCTGCAGGTAAATAATTACTTTGTTTCCTCACTTCTCACTCTTCAAGGAGGATACCTATCAAACTTAAAACTTTTAATAGCTTATAGTAGCTTCCTTTTCCACTCTCACCTTACATAGTTTCTTAGGGATACAGCAGATTTAAACTTAGATAAATTTATTTTCTGGGAAATGTTTTAGTATAAACTCATTGAAACCACCCACAGCAGCTCTGCAGCTTAACAGAGAGAGAAAAAATATAAACTTATAATTTTCAGTAGAAATAATTTAACATAAAAGAAAGTGACAAGTGCATTGTAAGGATCGTGAAGAGATTCAGTAGCGCTGAATGAGTTTATTGAGTATTCAATACAGCTTTTTTTTCATATGTAGTTCTTTTCTTTTTAAATTTTTTTAAACAGTGATTTATATATTTATTTAAGGGCTTTTTTTGGGGGGGGTGGTAATCAGGTTTATTTATATGTATATTTTTAGAAGAGGTACTCAGGATTGAACCCAGGACCTCGTGTGTTAAGTGTGCACGCTACCACTTGAGCTATACCCTCTCACCCCCAATACAGCTTTTCTATGTATAAGCCATAGTTCATAAATTGTCTGACTCTACTTTGTTTCAAGATACATGTATTAAAAGACCATATACATAGATTTAATAAAACATAAATAAATTTGCCCTTTAACATTGTATCTTTTGCTGATTTTTCACAATTATAGAACCCTAAAGAATGAAGGGTTACACAACATTATTTTTGAAAGTTTTTAATCTAATAGTATTTTAACATTTCTATAACATAATTTTTTTAAAAACCTGAGGCTACTTTTTCCTTAGGTATTTTTCATTATGCTTCTTAATATGCTGAAAATATTTTGAGATGCATTAAAAGTATACCCTATGATGAAACTCACCTGCTTTAGAGAGTATAAAGTTGGATAGATGATAGATTGCTGATTCTTGCTCTTCATTGCTAAAAAATATAAGTCCAAATAGGCTACAGTGAATAGTTAAAAACCAACAACTACATGTATTTCTGTTTGAAGTTATCACTGTATTTCGTACTTAGTCACTGGAATAACAACTACTAATAGCACAGAAGCACATGTCCCCCCAACCTGCCATGCTGCCATGGGCCACGTGGGCCTGTCTGCCTCGGGGCCTGTTTTGCCCTCCCGGGTGGCAACACTGCCAGTGGTTATTGCTCAGTCTCGACTACTCGTTTTCTGCCCACACTTTACCTCAACACAGAGGAGTGATTCAAGTCTCCATTGTCACTCATTTCTTATGCCAAACTCAGCAGTGAAATGTGGCAGGATACACACTCACACATGTAAATTGGCAACGAGCCCAAACTTGAGAGCCTGAGATCCTGTCACCCCTGGGTAATCGTCTGAGTTCACAGGTGATGCTCACTCAGCAGCTTGGAGGCTGGGGAGGCAAAGTCCTGTGGGGAAGCGTGGCTGTGTGCTAGGAATAGGTGAGGGAAGCCTTTCCAGTTAGCTAATGGTAAACATGGAAGTAACTGTTCCCTGGGTAACCTGGGTCTGACACCATGGCCTCCAGGTAGTCTTCCTGATGTCTCAGGGTTGGAAGTCTGCAGTCCGTCTCTCAGAGTCTGTGTTTTTGGCTGTAGAGTAGCAGTAATAGAGCCAGGGAAAACGGGGTCATACAGCTTGTGAGATACCTTAACACTCAGTAAGTAACACTGTACTAAGCAGAGAGACAGTGCTGCCCACTATACCCAGTAGAGAAGCAGTGAAGTCTGACTGTGAAGTAGCACAGACTAGAGTAACATCAGTTAGGGACTTCCAGGAGGAATTGTGGCAGTGCCAACAGCGGCAAACACACGTTTGTAAGCCCAAATGAAACTTAGGACCTCTTAGAAATATTTGTGGAGAGAAATATCTCTGAGGCTAGAGACTATGTTGAGCAGGAAGAAGAAGAACTAGAAACAGGATGGCTAAGGTGACCAACCATCTAGTTGACTTGAGAATTTCCCAGTTTCAGCACTGAAATTTCCATGTCCTGGGAAATACCTCAGTCCTGGGAGAAGGGTGGCCACCCTAGTTATAACTCTTACTAGATTCTACTTGGTCCTATATTCTGATTAGACCTGGGGGAATCTGGATCATGCATTTTGAATTTTATATACATTTTATTATTTTCTTAGGTAAAAAGTCCAGAAGTAAAATTGCTGGGTCAAAGATTATAGTTAATTTTATCATTTTTGACACACATTTTCAAACTGCCCTAGAAAAAGAATATAACTCGTACCAAATATTAAGGCCTTTTCAAAGCTATAGAAAACTTGTAGTGGCACAGGAATAGGTATAATAATACAATTATATTAATTCAAATCCAGAAATAGATTTAAATATGCATAGGGATTTAAGATATGAAAGATGATATTTCATATCATTTGGGAAAACATGGATTATTTAATGCATATAGTCAGGGAGCTGTATAGTCATCTGAAAAAGAAGTGAATCCCAATCTCCCTCCTTATAACAAAATAAATTCCAGATTTACCAAAATTTAAATATTAAGCGGGAGGTTATAGCTTAGTGGTAGAATGTGTGCTTAGCGTGTATGAGGTCCTGGGTTCAATCCTCAGTACCTCTATTTTAAAAATCAAATAAATAAATAACCTAATTACCTCCATCCAAAAAATTTTAAGTATTACAATAAAAATATACAAATATAGAAAAAAACACAAGTCTTTTATTGGTGTTATACTTGAGTAGAAAATGACTTTCCAAGTATGCAAAAATCCCAAAAGTCCAAGGAAAATTACTGATTTTCTTGAGTATGTATAAATATTTTTTGAAAGACATGTATATGCAGGAAAACATTCAATAAATAAATCCACAGGAAAATAATAAAGTGGGACCATATTTTCAACACAAATGACAAAGAATTTCTTTTAAAAAATAGTTCACAGAAAACAAAATACAAAAAAAAAAACTAATAAACATCTGATGTTTGGCATCACTAGTACTTAAAAATGCAAATTGAAACAGCACAGTATTTTTTAACACATTATATTGGCAAAGATGAAAACATTTGATAACATCTAGTCTAGTATGAGTGTGGAAAAACAGGCATTTTTTTTAAACAAGGTTCTTGTAAACTGAAATAACATTTTGGGATGGAAAATTCACAGTATTTATGACATTTTAAATTAACATATATCTTTTACTCAGCAAATCCATTACTAGGTGTTTATCCTATAAATAGATTCACTCAAATATATGTGATAACGTCAAGAATTGTCACCTTGCATTATTTATTACAGCAAAGAACTGGAAATAACTTAGATGCTTGTCAGTAGAGTTCTGGTTAAATAATGTGACAATTGCTTAATATGATACAATGCAGCTATTAATAGAATGAAGCAGATTTGTATTAACAGAAATGGATAGTTGCTGTAAGTAAGAAAATAAAGAATAGCATATTTAGAATGAGTTATTTGTGTAAAAATGTATATATAAAAAGACGTATTCTAATTGTAATGAGGTATCACCTCACACCAGTCAGAATGGCCATCATTAAAAATCCACAAATGATAAATGCTGGAAAGGGTATGGAGAAAAGGAAACTCTCCTACACTGTTGGTGGGAATGTAGGTTGGTGCAGCCATTTAGGAAAACAGTATGGAAATTCCTTAAAAAACTAAAAATAGACTTACCATATGATCCAGCAATCCCACTGCTGGGCATATATCCAGAGGGAACCCTTAATTCGAAAAGATACATGCACCCCAATGTTCACAGCAGCACTATTTACAATAGCCAAGATGTGGAAACAACCCAAATGTCCATAGACAGATGACTGGATAAAGAAGCTGTGGTTTATTTATACAATGTGATATCACTCAGCCATAAAAAAAGAATAAAATAATGCCTTTGCAGCAGCAATATGGATGGACCTGAAGATTGTCATTCTAAGTGAAGTAAGTCAAAAAAGAAAGAAAAATACCATATGATATCACTTCTATGTGGAATCTAAAAAGAAAAGAAAAGAAAAGAAACAAATGAACTTATTTACAAAACAGAAACAGACTCAGAGACATAGAAAACAAACTTAATGATTACTAGGGGGGAAAGAGGATGGGAATGGATAAAATGGGAGTTTGAGATTTGCAAATACTATCTACTGTATACAAAATAGATAAACAACAAGTTTCTACTGTATAGCACAGGGAACTCTATTCAGTATCTTATAGTAACCTATAATGAAAAAGAATATGAAAGGGAACATATGTGTATATATGTATGACTGAAACATTATGCTGTACACCAGAAATTGACACAACATCCTAAACTGACTATATTCAATTTAAAAAAGAAGATATACATGAAACTGTTAATTTTTTACTTCTGGCAGGTAGAAATGGAGGCTAGAGGTTGGCCTGGAAACTTTCATCTTTTATACTCATTTGGATCATTTTGTTTTGGCCACAAGCATGGGTTTTTGTTAATAGAATATTTTTAGTAGATTTATTAAAGGATGTTCCAATCTGTTCTTTCACTTGTTTGCCTTTTTTCAAGATATCTTCCTAATAGGAGTGGATAGTTCTTGAATGGCTTCATTCAGACTGATCAAAGTGGAACATCAGGGAGAGGAGGAAGTACATCGGCCTCTTACTGGGTATGATATTCATTCTGTTTCCCTGCTTCCATGATTTTCTCTAAATTACGTGATTACAGAGGCCCTGCGTATATCCCCTAGCCTTAGTTCTGGATCGTGCTTCTTAAACTCATAAAAAACATGACTCTTCCAACCCCCACCACCTCTCCCTTCTCTTTGCTTTTTACTCGTCAGTAATCAAGTCACTGACAAGTGACCCTGGATCAGTGGGTGGTGCCATCTGTTGGTCAGAAACAGGAACTCAGTTAGACTACCTTAGGTTGTGTAAGTTTAATAAAAGGATGTGTATGGAAATTAGGGAGGCAAGAACCCCACAGGAACTCAGGAACAGCTGAATGGTTGAGAGGCAGTGAAACTGAACACCATCAGTTAGAATTATCCACAGAGTATTAGGGCTTATTTATTTGGTCATCTCATTAACTGAGCACATCCTTCTGGGGCGATTATGGAGTCTTATCTCAGCTGGTACCAGCCCCCAACCAGCTTGTTCGTCTCATTTGGAGCTTTTTCTTCATGTCTTCACCTCACTCGTGGCTCTCATGTCCCTGCCTCCATGCGGCCTCCTGGATATCTTCTCAGCTTTTGTTCCCACATGTTCTGCTCCTGCAGATTCTGTTTCCTAGGATAAGTTCAGGAGAAGGGATCTCACTGCCCTCATGAGTTACCCATGCTTGGAGATTTCCTAAGCCACTTTGGTTGGTTGCTTTTGAGACAGAAACCCACCTTGTGCACATAAAGGATTGGAGAATACAGAAATAACTTACCATAGGTTGGGGCCAATGTGTTAAAGGCATTTTAAGTTAAAGTAAGAGAATTATGCTGGATTCTTTGCCTAAATAACTTTAAAAGATCTCTGCAAGAAACTGTGGAATTTATATAACAATAAGAAAATGATACTTTCACTATTATTATTTAGACCTCTCTTTCAGCTGTATAATTAAGTAAAAGCAATGAAAAACTTATCTGATAAGAATATTGTATCTGATAAGAAGTTGGCCAAAAAACATTAGAAATTATCAAGTCTGGAAGAAATATTATGTAACTTATTCTTCTGATTTTCTGGTTTACATATATATTTTATAATGTATACAATATACTAATACTAATATATTATTAGATTGGTAATTATTAAGTAGACATTTAACTAGGGATATGTTTTAAAATCAACTGATAGTGTTTATATTCAAAAAGATTATAAGCTACTCACCTGACTGTTAACTTTATGAGGTCAGGCTGTTGAGAGCCTCAGGGACCAAAGCTGCCAGTGTCCCCCCATAGGACAGGCCACGGGGATCTAGATGGTACCCACTATGTGGCTGGTGCCAGTACTGACTCTGATGGCCCTGACCTTCTTCATTCCCAGCTTTCTCCAGATGTCTCAGCCAAGCCAGTCTCCCCAGCAATCCATTCTGTGTGGTTACTCTCCATTTCTTTTTTCTCCACTGTGTTGCTGTAGACTCTTAATTTAGCTCTTAAGCCCTCCCGGGGCTCTTTTTGTTCATGAATAGCAGTCTGTTTTGTACGGGAGGGTGAAAACTGGCATTTCCTACTCTGCCTTCTTGCTGAAGTCCTAGATCTGTCTTTTACTTATCACACAGAATATTTAAAAGACACGTACTTAAGGATCAGTATTTAATAAAATTAATTTTTACTGCTTCATGAGGAACATTCTGAAGTGAAACTGGCTTTTTCTTTCTTTCTCCTGCAAGTTTGTGGCAATAAAAATAAAATTACTAAAAATGGAGAACAGCAGGATGCCACTGAAGGTATTTTTGCTAAAGCACCAGCAGTTTTACCCATTAGTGCTTCTGCATCATCTATGCAAATGTCAACAAAGTAAGGAAAAAGCAAACAATGTCTAAGTGTTATTATGAAAAGCATTTTGACCTCATGGACCCCTGAAAGAGTATTGGGGAACCCAAGGCTCCACAGCACACTCTGTAGAACTGCTAATCAAATAGCAGTCCTTGTTGCTTAGTGGTGCTTCCACTAAAATATAAGCTTCCTAGAATCAGGTTTATTCTTGTCTTGTTTGTCCTTTTAACTTTTTAAAATTTTTTAGGGGGGTGAGTAATTAGGTTTAATTATTTATTTTTAGATGAGGTACTGGGGATTGAACCCCAGACCTTGTGCATGCTAAGCTCATGCTCTACCACTGAGCTATACCCTTCCCTTATTTGTCATTTTAGTTTTATAGCACAGAAAAGTGCTCGGCATAAAATAGTACAAAATAAATATACATACAAATATACATTTGTTAATGAATGAATTTAATATTAGTTGTATCTGAAGCCGGCAATTCACTGTTTTGCTTTCAGTGTTCCCCTAATAAATGTCTATCAGTTATTCCCCTGATAAATGTCTATCAGTTATTTTGGCTGATAAGGTAAAACAAACAAACAAACAAATAAACAAAAACCAGACTCTATAAAGCTGGTCTTTTAAAAGGCTTTCCCTGCATGTGACTATAGCCTAAAAATTACATAGTCAGAAGAGATTTTCTCTAATTCCTTAGAGCAACTTAGTCTTGTGCCTGAAAGCTAGAGAAGTCACCTCTGATGCATGCTCTGGTAACTTCCCATCACTGAGCCCTGCAATGGAAGGTCAGCTTTTCCATGGCAACCTCTGTAACAAATGGTGCAAAACACATTCTTTCCTTTTTTTTTTTTTTTTTCCTTCTCTTTCTTTTACAAAAGCTTCCTTTAAAAGGCAGTGGGGAGGGTAATTATAAAACATTTAATGTCCAATTGCCTTTTCAAGTACTTTTTTTTTAAAGCTGAAGTACCTGCTTCTTATTTCAATTACTAGTGGCTGTGAACAATAGAGTATTTCTCACCACAGCAACTCTAACTGTATTTGGTCTGTAGTGAACTTGTCTGATGGAGAGCATAACATCCCCATCAAAAGCCACGCTTGCAAGGGCAAGTGTCTCCCCACCTTTGCACCTGCTGTTTTCTCTGAAGAGAATGTTCTCTCCCCCTTTCCTGACAGGTAAAACATTACCCGTCATTCAAGCCTTAACTCCAGTCTCACCTCTTCTCTTTGTCTTCTCCATATGCAAGTTATTGATACATACCATACTGTAGCACTTATCACAATGAACTTTAGATCTTTACCAGCAGGGATGATGTAATTGTCAACTTGGGGTCCACAGGACCTGGTACAGTGCCTGGAACAGAACAGATGTTTAACAAATGGCCTTTGGGACTGTTGTTGTTGCTGTTGTTTTAAGTCAACATCATTATCCTGTTGAGAGAATCACAGCAAAGTTGTTTTATCATCTAATTATGATGCAGATACATCGGGATACACTCCAGTACAGCATTATCACCTAAGAGAAACTACATTTCACAAATGCACACAAAATCACTAGATTTCATAAATTTTACAAAATCACAGGATTTTTTTTATATAAATCCTGGCAATCCATGGCCCAGTCTTGCCATGAGTAAGTGCAAAGAAATAGTAAAGTAGCAAGAAAAATGAAAAAGGCAGTTCAGTTCTTCAGGGTTTCCCAGAAACTTCAAGGAAAGAATACATTCATAAAGAGAACAGTTCATCTCCTTGTCCTGCCGGCAAAGAGTGGTCCACAGGCCAGCAGCACTAGTTTCACTGGGAGTTTATTAGAAATGCCAAATCTCAGTTGTTAGCCCCCAAATATATATTTTAACAAAGTTCTCATGAGATTTGTATGCTTGTTAATGATTGAAAAGCACTGATCTAACTTCTCAAAAATCACCCTTATCCATTCCTCTCATTTTCTTTAGAGCAGCTACAATCCCAGATCTCTGATCTGGGACTGTTTTGTGATTCTAATTTCTGCCAGTGGGTAATAGAGATCTTTCTGGAAAGGAAAACAACCCCCCACGTCATCTCCATCCTTCCTCAGAGGAAGGAAGGACTGTGAAGGTAAGAAGAGAAGACTCCTGGGAAGGATGAGGAAGAGGTAAAGCAACACAGCAGAGGGAAGATGCTTGCAGTTGTGAGTGGTTTATTCCAAGACATCTAAGGTTTGTTGTATTGTCATGAAAAATAGAACAAATTTTATTTTTAGCTTTTTAAAAAGTGTATGCTCTTGAAGAAAACTGCTTGCCTATTAGAATTCAGATTACTCTGCTCAGATTCACTGATTTACTCTAATTGTTTTATTTCAGCTTATCTGTCTGTGATCTGTGATTTAGCAACTCAGAAGTGTATTCCAAAAACAAAAAAGTGTTTTTCCCTATGCTTATTGAACTGTTGACTTGCAGTTCTAACTCACTACACTTAGCAAAAATATGAACTTCAGTAAGAATCTGATACAGATGATCTAAGGAGCCTTAGATGTTGACTTTTCACAATGGAAGCTGTCTTTTTTTTTTTCATATATTCATAGCTTGTTACTTTATATTAAAGGAATTCAGAATAAACCACTGTGGCATAAAAATGATTTTGAGCTGAAGACATCTGAGTTCCTGAAATCCCTTATTTGCCTAAGAGTAGGGACTCCCCAAAGAACCCAATTATCACAAATCACATCCCCAGGAGCAACGCTAATCTCTTCTTGGAGACCAGAAGTCAGTAACACACCCAGACATTGCTACAAAACCATCCCAACTCCCATCTATTCTCCTAATGCCCATTTATCTTTCAAAAAGTTATTTGTTCTTCCATAAGTGGCCTTTTTAATTCCCTTCTAAGGGGTCATTTGTTCTCCCAAATGTGCCACTCTGCCCCTCCCCACCCCCTCTTAAGAGGGTATATAAGCCCCAAATTCAACTGCCTCCTTGAGTCACATTCCTTTGTGAACTCCCATGTGTACATATGTAATTAAATCTGTTTTTTTTTTTCTTGCTAATTTTTCACTTATCAAATTTGAGGCAATCTAAATTGGTATTAAAATGGTGGACATACTCAAACCAGACTTAGTATGATTTAACCATTATACACTTATTTATTGAATAAAAATTTTGGCAAATGTGAGGTGAATTCACTCTGCATAATCAGTAAAACCACAAGAAGCCTGAACTAGCATCAGGGACACTAGTTGTGCATTTACTTGACGCTGATTCTTTAACCATTCAGGGGTCACATGTTGGTGTTTTTCCTCAGCCCCATGGTATTATTAAAAGAAACAGTGAATTTGAATACGTTTAGGAGAGGCATTTTCTCTGGTTTCATATCATTCCCACTATGCTTCAGTGTCCTACGTGTTTACATCTTACCTCTTATTTTTAATAACTTTCCAGCCCATTGAAGACAGTTAAGCAAGAGTCTTCTGATTTTAATTAGATTGCTCAAGATAACTGTAAGATACCTGCTAAAGTCTGAGTAATATCATCCTAAACAGAGAGCTAGGTCTAAATCCATATCATTAAATTTCATTTCAGCAGATTTTTGTTATGACAACATTATACAAAACAGCACAATAGTACTCAAATTGATTTTCTATATTAATAATTCTAAAATTTTTGAGGGTAACACACTAATAAGTATGTGATAAAGGCCATATACCTTCTCTCTAGCAAAATGTGTTTGCTTCCCTTGTCCCCCAAATATTCCAAAGCAATTTCAAGTTGTTTACGGGCTTCCTAAAGCCCATTTGTAGATTCCTTTTTTATTAGGTACTTAATATGGTTAAAAACTAAGCAACTTGTAGTTAAAAAATTGAGCTTTTGAATAAGCTACTACATTAAATGTGTGTTAGTGTAATACTGAAATTATCATGGATCTTAGCACTTTTCCTTTTTGTGTGTTTTCTCAAATTGAATGTTTTAGACTATAAATTCTTAAGGAAAAGACTATATCTATTACATTTCTCTCCCAGTGCAAAGCATAATTCCACATCTGGTATTATTACTAATAATACTGCATTACTAATCTTCATTATTGATCAAGTATATCCAAAAGATGCAGACAGGTTGGAAAGCTGATGTATCAACATATTTGGAATGGCCAAAGCATAGATAAAGAAAATGTTAAGGAAAAAAACATAACAGAACAAAGGAACAAAATGGGCTAAAACACAAATATGAGGAAGCAAAAAGCATATATGGAAAATGGTAAGAATCAAGAAAGATCCTACAGGACAGCTGTTGTCCAACTGTGTTCCAGGAAGCCCTAAGGTTGAGTAGAAGTAAATTAAGTATCATGATAAAGGGGAGGGACGCTAAGTAATCGGATCTTCAGAGGGCCCTTCAACACCTGGAAAACTAGAGCACTATTATTTTTGTTTCTATACATTTTGGGTTCCATATGTAATTTATTTTGAAAGAAAAAGTTTCCCACTGTTGAAGCAAACAAAAAATAGTCAGTGTTTTAGGGTTGTTGTTGAAAAGTAAATTTATCCAGCTTAAGGAAGATAAAGATGATTTATTATAAAGAAATTAGGCATTTCTCAGAAATGAAGGACAAAACTGTGGGCAAGAATTGAGCCTGCTACTCCAAGGGTGAGAATTAATAAAGCCTCAGAGAGAAACCTGGAAATGGAAATTCAGGAAATGGAAAAAAATCAGTTCGGAAAGCATGCTTTCTCTGCTTCTCAGAGCTATTTTTCTCAGTGAACAGACTTCATTATTCTTTTTTTCTGCAAAGAAGTTTTATTTGCTTCTTTGTTAACATGGTTGGCAGAAGCAGCCAGATCAAAAAGCTACCAGGCATTTCCACGGTGGGCTGGCTGATGGAGCCATGATCACAGGTAAAAAGGTCATAAAGATTAAAGAGAAAAAAGATAAACAGAGAATCTGTGACTTGTGAGATGATACCAATTGGCAAAATTTATGTGATTGGTCTCCACTTCCACTGCCTCCTGGTGTATACACCCTGCATAATCCCCTCCCCTTGAGTGTGGATAGGACTGGTGCATGTGATGGGTTGGCACTCCAGCAATTACATTATGAATCAGTTGACTTTGAGTTAATAAACAATGGAGATTATCATTCCTAAATCTGATCTAAGGAAGATGAACTCTAAAAAGAGGTGGAGTCTAAGAGAGCCATTCTGCTGACCTTGAAGAATGAACCACCATGAGTTTTACAAGGAAATGAATTCCACCAACAGCCATATAAGCCTGAAAGAGAAGATTCCTGGACCTCAGATGAGACTCCAGCTCTGGCTGACACCTTGATTGCAGCTTTGCCGGCCTTGAGCAGAGAATACAGTAAGTGGTGACTGGACTTTGGACCTATAGAAACTGAGATAATAAATGGACGTTGTTCTAAGCCACTAAGTCTGTGGTAATATTACACAACAATAGAAAACTAATAAGCCTGTCTAGAGGAGGTGCTGGAGTTCCATTCTGGTAATTATGACATAAACTTTCTGAAAGCATTTATTTGATGCCAGTGCTACTGTTCCCTCTGAAGTGGTGAGAACTTCCCTCTCTACCCACAGTGCACACCTTGCACTAGTACAAACGAAACTGTCAAAAACCTAGTTGTGTGATAGCTTTTCCCTTCAGGTAAAAAGATATATGGGGTACATTTCTATGTGTTCTCTCTCCAACTAGATTATACATCCCATTTGATTCTGTTTAGGGGGAGCATGTGTTGTATAATTTTTGTAACTATTTAAAAAGTATGCTGCATATTGTTTAAAGTCTATTCAAGTGCATAATGGAAAAGCAAATGACATTTTGTTCATTGGTGAGTCTTTCACCAATTTCCCAAAGACGGTTAATATAATTTAGTTTAAAATATTCATTTTATTTCTAGGACTTTCAATTTCAAGATCCTGATTAATAGCCACTCAACTATAATGCCATTATCTTTTTTGACACTAAACACTATTTACTCACAAAAAGAATAATAAATGTCAATTACTTTTAGTCCAAGAATTATTTAGTATTTATAAAAGTTTTTAACAGCTACAACAGGTAGCATTAATACAATGCTTATAACACCCAGATAATTAATATTCACTTTATTATCATCAATTGATATATATACTTCATAGGAAAGAAAAGAATTTCTAACTTGACTAGATTTCTAAGGGAAAATATTTTCTCAAATCCAATTTTTCAAAAGTCAGATCTGCAAATTTTTTAACCTACATATTCAAATCAGTAAGATATTTTCAAACAAATATCCTCAGTACATGTAAATTTATTTATGTTATAAATAAAAATATTTCCATATCCTTACATTACAAAGGATGCAATAGAATTTTTTAAAAAATGAACTGAGGAAAAAAATGTTATTTTAATAATAAATTTAAAGAGAACAAAATACTTTTTCCTTAAAAATAAATAATATATTTATGTTATAGGGACAAAATTAATATTTCATATGTCTCATTATTTATAAAAATATTCTGGCCTAACACTTTATAGTATAGTGCAAGTATGAGTTTAAATTCAGTTTACTTAGATACTTGGGCTTCCTAGTCCATCTTAGCTGACAAAAAATGTTGCAGATCCAAATGGAAAAAACATGTCTGTTTTTTCTTTGCTTACTAAATCATCCCACTCATTTCCCTATGTAGTCCACTAAAAATTTTTGTTGAAATTCAAGCACATTTAATCTTCCCTTAAGTCCATTAGTTTTTCTTGTAAACTAATCAAGTGTTAATTATACCTTTAAATAATGGTTCAAAACCCACTGAAACTCTTTTGAAGATTTTTAATCAGGGTAGAAAATTTGTTTTCCATGTTCTTAAGTGTGCAGATTTTTAGCAACAAAATTATGTAATGATGGAAACATCCGTTTTCAAAATGCTCTTTCTGCAGCCTGCATTTATTTCAGAAAAGAGTTATTTTCTTTTTATTGAGCAACTTCTTGGATCTTAGTAAATTATTCCTCTTAATTAGGTTGGGAAACAGCTTGCATTAAGAATAGGAAATGTGTCAGCTAGGCCATTTTCAAGTGGCTCACTTGTGGTTGCATTATTTGCAATGTCTTCAATCAATCGCAATTCTTTTTAAGCCACTAGTCCATTTTCTGAAGGGTTAGGTCAGTGAAAACTAGAGGAAAAAATCCATATGTCCACCTAAATGAGTCCCAATGAATTGCTTTGTTGTAATAATACTTGAATGAAAATGTTGCCGTTGACCCTTCCTCCAGGTTAAAGATCCACCTTGCCTCCTACAGTAGGTGGCCCTTGACTGCCCCTAATGATGCGCTTATTCTGGGGGCCAGAGTATGAGTAAAGCCTAATGCCTTTCTTAGTTTTCAAATGAAATAAAATAATTCTGGTTTTTCTTCCCCTATTTTCAATAGATATCTTGAACAACTCACTTCGAAGACTGAAGTTTGTCTTCACCTTCACCAAAACCTAATGGTTCTTGATAAAATTTCAACTCCTGAGTCCCATCCAGACCTACAGAGATCATTTCGGGACAATGATCAGAGTTTTAAAACAAGCTTTACAGGTGATTACTATACACCGTAAAGCGACAACTTGTCTTGAATCAGTGATTCCCAAGCAAAGTAGAAAAACAGGCTTACATCAGAATTAACTTGGGATGCTTGTTAAAAATATCCAGACACTGGATTCCATCCAAGACCAACTAAAACCAAATCTCTATGGGGAGGACCTGGAATTTTAAAGTGATTTCTCATGCAGGACCCAGTATAGATAGAAACCACTGCAGTCTGTATCAGTGAAGTGAGCTTGTAATAAGAACTGATATTTTTCTTACTCCTCTGAATATTCTATTGCTAGCAAGCTTTTAGAGTTCTTTGAGGTTCTTGCTTTAGATCTGTGATTCTCAAAATGAGGGTCCTGGACCAGCAGCAACAGCATCACTTGGAAACTTTAAAAATATGAATTATCAGACCCCATCCTAACCCACTGAATCAAAAACTTTGGGTGAGGACCCAGCAACCTGTGTTTAAGGAGCCATAAATGTAATTCTGATGCACACTTAAGTTTGAGACTGCTGTTTGAGGTAAAATAATGAATATTACCTGTCCCATTTTTTAGGGGGAGAACTTTATAATAATTTTGTATATAAGAACTAATTTAATTTCTTAAAAGTTGCATTATTGACAATGATTAAAATCTCACGTTTTCTCTCTGTGTTTCCCTTTATGTTGTGTGCTGCAGATTTTGGCAAAAAGAGTACCATTTTAAATATTTGCATTGGGGGAGTCGGAGATCAGAATTGAGGAAATCTCTTAAGGTTAAATTCTCACAAATACTTCCTCCCAAAGACCTCACACCAGTCCGTGATTTCCCAGCAGATGTTTTCCATTATACTGTTACTGGGTCATGACAGCCTCTGCACGGTTTGCAATTGCTATGACAACCACATTTTTTGGTCTGCAGAGAATAGTACAGCTCAGAGGTGTACTTTTTTTTCTTAGTAATGGAAATGTTGATCCATCAAAGGGATTGATTCAGTTGACAACTGTACAGTTGATAAATCAGCAGTAAATTTGCAGGATTACATTTATTATACATGCTTTATCCAGGGAACAGTGTGCTGTTTCCACTAAATTTTCTAGACAAATAAAGATCCTGTGGTAAGCATATCAGTCTTTAAAAACTATAAAAAGCTGGGGGAAATGTTTTATTATTATTATAAACCATGTTTTTCATGTAGGAGAAAATGATTCTAGGGAAAAAAGCCACAAATTTTGGTGATTCATAGTTACTGTTTTACACTCATTTTGAACCTATTTTCCCCTTGGTCACTTTACAAAACGAAAGCAAGTATTAATTTGCAAAGCAATGATAATTTAATAATATTGTAGACTTGAAAGCAATACATGTAGCATCTAATTGTTGGTAATTTCATTTGGGAACTTGTTATTTAGGGTATCATTAGGTTTTACATACACAAAAATGCTATGGCAAAACATTTTCAGAATTAAGGTCCTTTGAAAAATGAACCAATTATCATTTTTAAATTAAATCAGGAGAAAGTTTTGTGGGTTTTTTCCCTCTAAAAGTGTATGTCTGGACATGATCATTTTTCTCTCAAGAATTATTCATAACGTACTGAAATCATCTTCTGGTGGGTTTATGACCTATATGAGAATGAAAATCTTTCAGAGGTATTTTAAATTATGGTAATTACTTTCAGTTGTAGGTCCCACGAAGTCAGGGTCAAAGTATGATGTTCTTCCAGTAAGCTGTGAAATCTAAGTGCATTTCTACTATAAACGTGATTGAGGATGGGCTCCATTTTCTGCTTGTTTTTGCAGTGTTTTAGTATTTTTTGCTTTGGAATAATTTTGATTAAAACAATCATATCTATGCATCACTTTGATAGGCAATTGTTCTGTTTTAATCAATTATTTTTTGAATTTGCATTCTTTGTTATAACTCAGTGAAAATTTGAAAATGTTTTCTCTTCTCTTTGTACTGGAAATTATAAAATTCTTTATATTGTTTCATTGGCAACTTTCTCTGAATTATAGACCTTGAAATGACTGTGTTTCGTATTTTTCTTTTACCAGTTGTACCTTATTGCCCTGTATCAATGGTGTATGTACTTGTATTATTTCCTCCTCGTACATTATGTGTTTCCTAAAGTTCAAATCTTTGGTTTGTCTTTGTATCCCTTGTAGTAACTAACACATACATAGGTGCTCAACAAATGCTTGTTATAATAAACTGAGATAAAATATTTTATGCCCCTGGAGATTTGAATTGAATTGTGTTAATTTGATATGGCTTTCTACATTTCTGAATTTTCCAGATTCTGAAAATCATGATTTTCAGAATCTAAAGGGAAACTAACCTACGTTTTAAAACAACAACAAAAATTAAATTCAGTAGCTACCTTTCTGCCTTGTTGTTTCTTTCAGTTCCACATCACCTGGTAAACAAGACAGTGGTGTTTGGATGTTTTTCTCACTCTCCACCCGCTCTGAAATTATGGAGAAAATTTTTGAAGTGATTGTTTATCCAAGGGAAATTATACACCCACACTCAATCAGAACGTGGAAGAAAAGAGTGCCCTTCTCTCCTCATCCTGTTCTTCTGCTTTCCACCCACTTCTTATCCTCTCCTGCTCTATGTCTTGGTGTTTTAGGAAAAGGAGACTCAGGATTTCAGAACTGGAAGGGACCTAAGAGACTATGAGACCACAGGTTGCAACCTCCGGGGCTCTGGGAGCCTGGCAACACTGCAGTGAGCGCAGTGGGCTTGCTGAGGACTGCGGTGTCCCCACGAACACGAGCTGCGTCTAAAGGTGACAAGGCGACGTGCAGGTTCGGCTCCAGGCAATTATTGCCAAGAAAGAATGCAGGCTGGTTCTGCCAGTTTCTTCAAGAAAATTCAAAAATTGATTTTTATGCAAACATCTCAATTTTAATATTTATTTTTAAACTTAAAAAATTAAAGTATAGTTGACTTACAATATTACATTAATTTCAGGTGTACAACATTCAATTTTTCTAGATTACATGTCATACAAAGTTATGAAATATTGACTATATTCCCTATACTGCACATTATGTCCCTTTCACTTATTTGTTTTATAACTGGCAGTTTGTACCTATTAATCCTGTTCACCTATTCCGTCCCTTCCCCCACACCTCTCCCCTGTGATAACCACCTCTTCTCTGTATCTGTGAGTCTGTTTCTGTTTTGTTATATTTGTTCTTTGTTTTTTTTTCAGATTCCACATATATGTGAAAACATACAGTATTTATCTTTCTCTGTCTGACTTATTTCACTCAGCATAATACCCTCCAGGTTCACCCCTGTTGTCACAAATGGCAAGATTTCATTTTTTTAAGGCTGAGCAATATTCCATTGTGTGTGTGCGTGTGTGTGTGTGTGTGTGTATTCCACATCTTCTTTATCCATTCATCTATTGATAGACACTTACGTTGCTTCCATATCTTAACTATTGTAAATAATGTTGCTATGAACATAGAGGTACTTATATCTTTTCAAGTTAGTGTCTTCATTTTCTTTGGAAAAATACCCAGGAGTGGAATTCTTTGATCCTATGGTAGGGCTATTTTTAGTTTTTTGAGGAACCTTCATATTGTTTTCCATGGTGGCTGCAACAATTTACATTCCCACTAACAGTATACTCAGGTTCCCTTTTCTCCACATCCTCACCAAGGCTTGTTATTTCTTGTCCTTTTGATGATAGCCTTTCTGACAGGTGTGAGGTAATAACTCATTGTGGTTTTGATTTGCATTTCCCTGATGATTAGTGATGTTAAGCATCTCTTCATGTCCCTGTTGGCCCTCGGATGTCTTCTTTGGAAAAATGCCTGTGCAGATCCTCTGCCCATTTTATAACTAGGTTCTTTGTTTTCCTGGTATTGAGTTGTATAAGAGTTTTTTTTTTTTAATATACCCCCTAGTTATCAGGCATATCATTTGTAAATAACTTCTCCCATTCAATAGGTTGCTTTTCCATTTTTTTGATGATTTCCTTCACTGTGCAAAAGCTTTGAAGTTTAATTAGGTCCCATTTGTTTATTTTTGATTTTCTTGCCCTTGCCTGAGGAGAAGATCCAAAAAAATATTGCTAAGATTGATGTCAAACAGTGTACTACTTATGTTTTCTTATAGGAGATTTATGTTTTCCGGTCTTACATTTAAGTGTTTAATCCATTTTCAGTTAATATTTGTATATAGTGTGAGAAAATTTCTAGTTTCATTCTTTTACATGTTGCTATTCAGTAGCATCACAATTTTCAAATGTTGGCAACTGATGGACATAAAAAAAAGCACTGTTTGTCAAATAAAACATATCCTCAGGCCAAAATTAGTCCATGAGCTACCAGTTCTCAAAATGTGGTTAGACCAAACTTTCATATCACAGCTGAGGAAACTCAAGTTCAGACTAATGTAAAAACTTGCCTAAGACCATCCTGGATCTTAGACAAAACTCCAGCTCTTCAACCATAGGTGCTGGTGACTTGATGTAGATATTTTCCTAAGACGTCAGGAATGAGGTTTACAAGCATGTTCTCTGTGGAGTTGGGGTGTCTGGAAACTGTTTTATATCTTTGATCATGGAAGCAGGAAGGCATCTGTTTTGTGGATTAGAAAGTGGCAACAAGGCTTTATTTGAGTAGGTGATGTGGTCCAACATCTGACAGGCAAGGTAGAGGAATAATGTTTTATTTATGTTCATTGCATTTCTTAATAACCCCAAGATCTTTTGTGCAGAATAACATAGCCACCTTTGAATTTCAGTTAAAATTTTGTTAATGCTAGGGAATTGATAAATATTATACTACTTCTATTAGATTATTATTTTGATGAATGCTTTAGGGATTATTTATAATTTAGAGAAAGAGAAAATTATCTACTAAAATTGCAAGAATAATCTCTCTCCTGCATTTATAATATTACATTGCATTTTGTTTTCTGCATTTAAAGTGTTTTTTCTCTAAAGGCTCAAGAAACTTCCAATAGATCACTGGTGAAATCAAGTAGAACTTTCTCATAAAAAGTAAGGTTTCTATTTCCTTAGATAAAATTTCCTGAGATAAAATCCACTGTAGGGATTTTATATCCAAATGGTCCAGCATGCTCTGTCCTTGTTTCACAAACTACCCAAGACTGGAAAAAGGATCAACCAAACCAGAAAGGGCTAAAATCTGAAGATGAGAGTATGACTCATACAAAGATTAAGGAAGGCCTAAATCACAAAACACATCCCAAGGCACTCTTCAAATGTTTAATAAAGATGACTATCAGTGGTCCTCAGCTCAGATTATCCAAGAAACTTAAAAACAAACAAACAAACAAAAAACAGTGCTCAACAAAGAATTCTGATTAAATTGATCTGGGAGGTGGGCACAAAGATATCTTATCCCAGTCCATCTCCACACAGTGGTGTTGGCACCTGGGGGAAACTGCAGTGGTTCCAGATGTAAGGTAAATTCTCTTCTAATGCTCACATCAATCCTTGTCATACACCCCAGGATGTTCAGTATCAGTAACTAAAGAGAAGTGAAAACCCATCTCAGTCCCATAGTGATGTGCTGGCTACAGAAGAGGAAACCTAGAGCCTTAGTTAATTGTATCCTAAGTACCAAAGCTGATTTCTGTTCAGGTGTCAATTTCCCTGGCCAGCCCAAGGGTTTCCAGACAAAGTGGCTTGTGTCTCTAAGACTAAAGTCCCTTCAATTCTGGGGACTCAGAGGTAAGCAGTAGAGGAGATTAGGATATTGACAGAACGAAGCACCACTTGCTGGACATGCTTAGGGACATGGTCACAGTAGGGTCCACCTAAGAGAAAAATATTAGAGCATTCCAGAGACAGCACCAGAATTCTAACATGGGAGGCTGAATTCTCATTCCTGGCTGGCAGGGATGAGAATAGCCCTTTGGCACCGGTCTTAAACTTATATTTGCATAACAAATCACTAATTTTCCCTAGAGGAGATGTTTATTTACCATACAAGAAGTTCTAGAGCCATGAAAGGCTGATGGCGATTATGGAATTAACCAAATACCTCAGCCAGCCATCTATGGATGGCTCTTGTGATGGTTAGTTTAAGGGCTGGCTGGGCTGCTCTAGCCCGCGGGGCTCCCCTCCCGTCCCCTCCCCTCCCCTCCCTTCCCTTCTTCACCCCTCCCCGCCCTTCCCTTCTTCACCCCTCCCCTCCCCTCCCTTCCCTTCCCTTCCCTTCCCTTCTTCTCCCCTCTCCTCCGCCCGCGCTAGGTGCGTCGCTCCGCGCTCTGTGTACGCCTTCTGTGCGCGTGCGCGCGCTGGCCAGCGGGCCCAGGAGCCTGGGCTTCCTGCGGTGAAAGGGGCCGCCCATAGAGAACCTGGCCTCGTCGCCGAGGCACAACGGTCCGGACTACACCTAGAATGAGCTGCAGCGGCGACTCGGCCTGGGCCCTGTTCATGCTCGGCTTCTGGTGCAACCAGTTTGTGCATCAGGAGAACGCCAAGAACAAGGAGATCCCGAAGGGCTTCAAGTCCGTCCCACTGATGGCAGGTTCGTGCCCAACTTCAAGCTCTTTGAGAAGTGCGACGTGAATGGCACCAAGGCGCACCCACTCTTCACCTTCCTTCGCGAGGCTCTGCTCACGCCCAGTGATGTCGCCACTACCCTCATGACCGAGCCCAAGTTCGTCTCCTGGTATCCGCAAGGACGTCGCTTGGAACTTCGAGAAGTTCCCGGGAGGCCTGGACGGCGTGCCCATGCGCAGGTACAGCTGAAGCTTTCTGACCATGGACCTTAAGCCTGACCTGGAAGCTTTCCTGGGGGCCCAGCTGGGCCTAGGGCGCCCCTCCTACCCTTGCTCATTAGCAGTGAAAGCGCTGCGTTCTGGGGATTTCATCCATGCAGGTGTTTCCTCTAAACCTGCAGGGAAGGAATGCCTGATGTCCGGGAATATCCCCCAGATATTCCTGTCCACCCCTGTCCTGTCCATCCTGCCTCCCCTTTCCCAGACCACAGCTCCTCACTTACACAGTGCTGAGTGTCAGCAGGAAAAAAAAAAAAAAGAAGGAAGGAAGGAAGAAAGGGAGGGAGGGTGGGTGGGAGAGACAGAAAGAAAGAGAGAGAAGAGAGCTGGCTGGTTGTCAAAGCAATTCTTGAACACAAAGTTCAGGCCCAGAGATGGAGGCTGAATGCTCTAGTATGGCCATTGTCACAGGCCTTAAAGTGATGGGTTTGGGGAAGAACATCAGTCCTCTGAATCACAGTCAGTAGTGAGAACTTGCTTCCTGACTGGACTTGACACCAGCTCTTAGTTTTCATTTAGTTAAATCCATCAGCACAGTCACCTCCTTGCATGCTGGGTCAGTGTTTCCGGTATGTGCCACTTTATGGACTCAGAATCTTCATCTTCTTCTTCCTCAGTGTCCACTCTGACAGCTAGTATTTGGGCCCTCAGAACATCAAAATTTTTATTATCCTTATCTATAGGAGAACTAGGACAAATTGCCATGAACTTGCTTCTTTAAGGGAGGGAGACCAACGTAAGGGATTCCTTGGTGTTTTTCTGTGCCAATATTTAAACAGTTGCCTTATCACCTTAAGGAAGAGAGAAAATATGTATATATACATTTATTTCCCTTTAAGCTCCGAGTAATTCTCTAATTTACATTTAATTCTCTGAGAGCCTACAGATAGAGGTTTATACAGTAGTGATAACCAACTTTCATAAATTTTAATATTTTAAATGTTAATACTTAACCTCAAAAGAATGTGTCTAGTGAACACAAAAGTTTAAATCACTTATTTTCCAGACTGTGTTCTGCAGACCTAGAGTTGTATGGTTTGTTAGCTGTTGCCCCATACACTCATGTGCTGGTGTAAACACACACAGAATGTACTGGATTGGGAAATGCTGTCTTAAGTAAATGTAAACTGGCATAATTACTCTAAAACTTCAAAAGTTTATGCCAGTTAACATTATAAAGATATATTTTAGCACATTTTAAGAATTACTCAACCAATCAATCCACCTTGGAGGATCATGTGATGAGACTGGTTTTTTTAAAAAGAATTTCAGAAAATGTGTTCAACATCATGTACTGAAGAGCCATGGATTTTGGACTCACAGACAGGATTCAAATTCCAGCTTTGTCACTTGTCCAGAAATGTGACCAAGGACAAGCAACTTGATTGATTTCTTGAGTTGAAATTGGATAAATAATATCTGTCTCCACGAGATTGATCAGAGATTAAATTAGTTAACATAGTCCACACAACTTACCAGGCCAGCTAGTATTCCGTGATATTAAACACGATTTCCTTAGACTATTACTTATTGTTGGACATTTGAATTATCTTCAGATTTTCCTTTTCAAAAAAAGCTTTGTATGAACAACTTGGAACAAATTACTTGTTTGCATTTAGATTATTTTCTAGGACTCTATTCCCCAAAGTGAAATTACTAGATCGAAGGAAAGAAATCATTGTATAGCTTTTGTCACAAATGGCTCTGCAGAAAATTTGAACCAGTTTATGTCACTTAAAATATATAAGCGGACCTTTTTACCCTAACCTGTCACCAGTGGATCTTTATTGTTTTGCTTGTTTAATGGGGATATACCTTAAATTTGCTCCAAGGCAATTTTGTTTCATCTCCAGAATACTGTGGATTTTTGAGTATGCTGGTTTACTGTCTTTATTTTTATGCAAGTGGGCAAGCTGTTTTTCTATTCCTTTGACGTTTATTGAGTAGGATCTGAATTTCCATGTTATAGGATCTTCAGCCAACCTTGTGTTTTAGAGCAGATATTGATAACACATGATAATGCTGCTTTAGGATGACTAACTAGAAAGCTTTGTCATGTGACTCCTACCCTTTGCTCTTCCACCACTTCCCATCCTCATCCTACTCTCTGAATTTTGTAGAATTTAGTGGATCTCAGGTTTTTTGGTTTTGTTTGTTTTTTTTTTTTTTTAGACAAGAGTGATACCACAGAATATCCAGTGTGCAGGTCCTGCTAGTCCAGTCTTGAACTTCAGTACTGTTAACTAACTTGTCTTGAACCCAGGGATTAAGGTACTTCCTTGTTTTGCCTCATGTCACTCCATGGGGATAGTTGTCTGTTCTTCAAAAATCAAGCTTTTTAGTTGGGGGGAGAGTTGGTCTGTGACCTGTTGATTGTAGGAGACACCTACTTCCTACCTGCAAATAAGGAGTCATCTTATTAAACTACTAACAGATGAAAAGCGAGATGAGTCATGATCCAAACTCTGAAGCTCTACCATTGTTTCCCACAGAAAGGAGTGTGTGTTATTTACGTAGCAAACGGAACAGCTCCCTCTTGCCAAGGTCCACAAAATGAGGCATCTCTGATACATATGTACATGACTCAGATATTTCCTTCTCTGTATTGGGGAAACACGCATGCTTTGTAAAAGAACAGATATTGAGGACTGTGTGCTGAAAAGAGGCAGGAGAGGGAGCCCTAGAGGAGGGAACCCAGCAATTGTCTGCAGAAATGGTTCACTAGATGTCACCCCACACTTGAGTCAGGATTAATGTCTTTTTTTAACAGAGCACACTTCACCTTCCTGGCCAAAAACTTTTATTTCTCCTCCAAACTAAATTGATGGAATAGCTCTGTGTTGAAAATGATTCCAAGTCATAAAGGAATTTTTGGCTTTAACCAAAGGATTTTTAATGTCCATGAAGTATTGACATTTGAGCAATGATGTACTATGCTAACCTATTATGTAATTGTATATAGTGTATTTAGTATATAGAAATTTTAAAACAGAAATAAGCAAAAGAAAGTGGGAAAAAACCCTACATGACATGATCTTGCCTCCAGAAATAAAATTATAAACATTTTGATGTATCTTTCTAAAGTTCTTTCTACACACACACTAAAAATTTGGCTTGTAAAGTACATATTATGAATTCTTTTCATGTCAATAAATAACTTTTTGCTGTGGATGTGTAATCACTTAAATGTCATAATAGTGTTCTATTATTTATTAACAAGTTTCATATAATTAAACATTGGTACTATATGCTTGAGATCCTAATACGTTGAGAAAAGATACGAGCTTTACTGTATTTTTCTCATGTTGTATATTAATGTGGATGACAGTACCAAATCATATCTTCCTTAAACCATTTTAACATTTCCCTTTGAAATAATTGTTCAAACATTAAAAAAATCTTAGAGCAAGCCACTTTTGTCTAAGTACTTGATATATATATGTTTACCATTAAGTTTTCAATTCTAAGGAAGAAAAATCATGACGACCTGGCTTGATATGAGTATTCACTCTAGGGAACCCCGAAATGGCACAGGTTTCTTATTACTCTGTGGGTGGGGCTGGAGGGATCTGTAGACACATTTTATGTTCAAAATATTGTGTGTATGTCATTTACTGGCAAGAGACTCTATAGATTTCAAGGTTTTCAAAGATGTTAGAGACATATTCTTGAGACCAGATGTTTCTGTGTTCTAATTCCTTACTAGGTTAGTGCATGCAATTTATTAACGTCTCTGATCTCATTTTTCCACCTGTAAATGGGAGGTCAGGATATCTACCTTACTGTGTCATTGGAATCAAATGAGATCATGCTTTTAAAACTCCTGGTTCATAAAAGCACCAGGAGTTTATTTTCTGTTTTATAAATGCAACTTTCTCATTTTCAGAAATATAATCCATGATTCTTCACATCAGTTGAGTGCACAAGTAAATAATATGTGTTTAACTCTGTAAAATGCTTTAACATATTTTATTGAACTGCACAATTATAAGTAAACCATGCTTACTGCTGTTATTTCCGTATGGCTTTTATCAATATGCTTTTGATCTGTTTATTTTTAGCATTATACATTTTTACAATTTTTGTCTTCCTCTGATTTTTTTCTCTCTCTTTTAATCCTTTCCTGCCTGAAAAACTACTGAAGTCGTTAAAGCCATCATGAAATAAGTCCTGTTGGCTTAGGAATATATGATTTCAGTTTCTGTTGATACTCACCATGTGCTTATGGAATACACTGTTCGGGTTTTGAAAGAGAATAATGATGTGATACTCTGACAGCTCATTCTCCACACCCTTTCCGTAATAGCTCAAGTAATAATTGGAAAGAGGCTGCTTTTCTTTGACAAAGCTGTTTAGAAAGTCTGGTCAAGTCTCACAGTTTTGTTTGCACCTACCCAGCAAGTGATGGAATAAAGCAAGAAAACTTCTGTCCCTCCTCACTGGTACACACACAACACACAACACACAACACACGCACACACGTGCACACACAAACACACACCCCCATTTAACAGTTTCCACAGGAGGATATTGTGTTTAAGGAATGCTATGTTGATCCGTTGCATTACCTTTATCAGAAATGGTTTCTTTCTCAGGATAGAAAACACCACTGATCTTGACTTAGCACTGAAACAGGTATGTGTGCTTGGTGTATTTGTGTACACAGACGTGATTTTGTACACATAAAATTCAGTTCTGTATTTCTTAAAATTTCTCCATCCTATAACAATAATAAAATACCCCCAGCTAGGTGGGAATTGGTTAATCTTTATTTGCAAGCCTTGCACTTCTAATGCCAGACATTCTCTTCTTTTTTCTTTTTTTTCCCTTTCTTTTTTTCCCTAGGTGGGCTTGTCTGAATATTTCCAGAAGAAGTTAGTAGGTGGCGACTTTTATCTACACTTTCTGTGGTAAACGTGTCTGCTCTTACCTTTGGTACTGTGCAAATTGTGTGCTCACGCTGTTTTACTATTTATGGTTGTACTTGCTCAAGCTGTGTTACTGTTCACTACTGCTGTAACATCAAGGCCCGAAAGAGAGGTCAAAATAAACACATCTGTTCCTTTCCTCCATGGGTATTTTTAGAGTGCTTACTGTGCACCAGATACTACTTGTGTTATTAAGTGTTCACTTCTGATATTAAATTCTTCCTACTAGGTGTATTTATTCTCAGTTCTAGAAAAAGAAAAATCTGTATTCAGACTACAGTATTACATTCAATATATACCTTACATTCAATTTGCTGCCCACTGTATCTGGTTCATGAGATTTACTGGTTTCTGCCTTTCTGTGAACTTTGACAGAAAAGAGTGTAAGCATTTAGACTCTGTTTCATCATTTCAGATTTTAGGAAGGATTTAAGTTCATTGAAGTAGTCAATGTAATAACCACTTTCACTGACCTACTCTTACTGAACAAATCCCCATTTCCTATAAATTGAGATAAACTGATAGAAAAAAACCTATACATTTGGTCTTGGACCCACATGTAAATTGACATGAAGTCATGTTATTTATTCAGTTACATTTTGGAACACCTTTTTACACATCTGGCACAGAACTTAATAGTGAAGACCTGATGATGAATAAAAATCTCAGCCCTCAAGAAGCTTTCAGGGCTAAGCTATAGGCTAACCTGTTTCTTTCCAACTGATGGAAGAACTATGGAAACTTCCATGGGCTCCCCTTTTATATACACCCAAGGGTTGGATTTCAGACTCAAAACTGAGTTACTAAGGGTTCCTGAAATTAAGTATTCCTAAACTAAAATCAGGACACTGATGATATGTACTGTGATATATGACTCTATCAATTTTTATTACCTATCCTTTCAGCGAATATTTATTTTTAAAATACTTGGCATATATTTACTATTATTAATATGCATTATACTAAATATACATCTGTATATATATTATAAGTATAAATATTATTTCTTTAACACAAAAAAACACAATTCTACAAAGAAGATATTGTTACTAATCCCATTATACAGAAGAAGAAACTAAGGCTTAGAGAGGTTTACATGATAGAAACAGAACTGGAATCAGGGTCCTGGTCTGGAGTCCACACTTTAATTACATTGTACCAGATTTTGGGGTCTGAGTGATGCATAAATCAGACACTTCCCCTGAACTCGTGGAGCTTAGGGAGACAGATATTAACTAAATCACACAAGTACATAAACACAGATAGTAATATGTACTTGGAGGTGCAGATACAGGATATTAGAACAAAACTACCATGGGCAACACGATACAATCTGACAGGGTAGGAAAAAATACCCCTGAAAAAGTTAGTTGCGCTGCTTTCTGAAGGATAAGCAAGCTTTAAATTAGTAAATGTAACAGAAAAGGACTTGGAGGTCAAATAAATAAAGCATCCGTAGACAGGACGAGGCTGTGAGGCAGGGAGTATGGTGGAATTTGAGGAAATGCAAAATGGCCGAGACACCTCTAGCAAGGAGAAACTGGCATGAAACCTGGGAAGTATTGGAGGCCAGATTGCGCCAGACCACAGGCAATGCTGGGAATGCTTGTCCTCTTCCTGGGCACTTTGAGAATCCATTCAGTGGTTTTATGTTTCTAAAGTTCTATTTACCTCAAAACCCTTGGCAAATTTTTCAAACCTACTGCACATAAACACAAGAACATAGTTGAAATGTCTTCAATTTTTGTGAAGAACATTTTGTTATAAGTATGTCTTCAGTTGTCTGGGGTTTTTATTTGAAGTTATTTATTGCTTTTAAATTTTAATTATTTTTAGCTTATCTTCATTGCATACTTAGTGGGTTGTAAAATTTTGGGTTAACCTCGTCCATCTGGAATGTCCAGTGTTTGCATCAGTAACATTTTTGGTCTATAATTTTTAAAATATTACCTCAAGATTAATACATGTTGTAGTATAAATTCTGTCTTAGTCCATTCAGGGTGGTATAACAGAATACTACAGACCAGGTGGCATAAACAAAAGAAATGTATTTCTCACGATTCTGCAGGCTTGGAAAGTCCAAGGTCAAGGTGTAAGCACACTCAGTGTCTGCTGAGAGCCTGCTTCCTGGTGGAAGCAATAGGAGAACTCGCTGGGGTCCCTTTGGTAAGGGCATGAATCCTATTCACGAGGGCTCCACCCTCATGACCGAATCACCTTCCAAATGCTACACTGGGGGTTAAAATTTCAACATATGAGTTTAGGGGAGACACAAAGTTTCTGTCCATAACAAATATGAGGATGCTATCCATATTTCTATAGAAAAAGTGTACATAATTCCACTCCCCAGGCTTTCTGAAGAGGAGACACTTTGTTGTTTATCTTCCACATTGGAATGTGGCCATAGCAGAATGTATGTTTTACTGAAAGTCTTTTTTTTCCCCCAGTGGGTCAAATTCAAAAAATATTTCAGAGCCATTGCATGAGTCAGACATGAAACAAACCATTACCACGCAACACATTTGTATGATGGAGATGAGGATGGGTAAAGAGACTGCCCACGTGCCACTGAAGGAAACAGAAAAGGCTGCAGACAAGGCAGGGTCTGGTCTGAGGCTGTGGCTGAGTAGAATTCTGCCAGGTTTTTCAGTGGAAGAGAGCAGAGCAAATAAAATGTATGAATGCATGGAGATGAGAGAATTTTGCATAATTACAAAGTTACGATGAACTTAGAATTCCAGAAAATAAGCAAAAGCCACAGCAAGTGATCAGCCAGGACAGGTATGTAGCTTGTGAGACATGGAGGGGGGAGTGTCTTGTTTGCCAACTTTTGAAAAGAAATCTCCTTTTCACAGAGGCTGATTTTAGGACCTATTACAACAAAGGACCCAAGACCAGCAGAGGAACTAGAGTCTGTGTTGAATCCAGAGACTATTTCTTGAGAATGGTGAGTTATTTGACTTTCATGTGAGAAATTACATAAAAATGTTGTGATGGATATTGCTAAAAGGGAATAAACATTGTTGAGACTCCTCAAACTTTCTATTTTTATGGAAATTAGTAGTTAGGAAAAACACACAGAAAGGAGATGATCAATATGTATGTTCATAGATTTGGCTCCTGACAAAACACCCATATGATAATGTCGGGTCGACTCAGCACATTAATGAAATTTGGCAAGAGTTATGAATTGTCTTAGCAACCTCCCCAGGAAGTGAAGTTTGGCTGATGCAATGCTATCTGAGGAAAGGCCAGATCTGCATATCATTAACATTTGTGTTGGTGGCTTCCCAAAAATGGAGGTAGTTTGACCCAAAATGAGTGTTATAATAAACGCCCCTGCTTGCTACAGGAGTGTGAAACCATCTGAGGGAAGCAAAAAACCCAGACATTTCTTCAAGCACAAATGGCTGGTGTCAAAGCTAGTTGCAGTCATGCTATGTTCAGCAGCTGCACCTGCGTGGTAACTGGGGAGCTATCTGGCCATGGATGTTTGTTTCACACATCAGAACTGAAAGTAGAGCATGGAATACACTGGGCAATGTCTCATGAAAATGGAGGTTTTTCCTCCCTCCATAATTTGGGCCTGAAGCCTTAAAACAGGAGTAAACCATGACATAACAGTGTTTTCAGCTGTAAAAAAATACATATTTTTCTACACTCGTAATGGCATTTAAAAGGGAAATGTGCCTATTTGGTCACTGGCCACTCTCACATTATAACTCTCTTGGAATTTCCTTTATAGGCAATCTTTCCTAGAGACCCAGGATTGGCCTGAGACCAATTTATTCGTTGCCAAAAGTTATTTCTCAGGCCCAATTATCTAGGAAGCCCATAAAATGTTAGCCTTGGCAGGCTGAAGAAAAAGATTGTTTTAATCGGGTTTTCCAGAGGAACTCTCAGCATTTCCAATCCAAGATCCTGTTTTGGTTGGAAGAAGGTGCACAGAAAGAAACATTAATGAAGAAAAATGAGAAGTATTATCTCTTATACAACTATAGGCAGATTTCTTGCATCAGGACCCTCCTGATGGAAGTGAAAGAAATAATAAACAGAAGGAGTCTAGAACTAAGGGTCTCCTAAAATGCCCATATTTAGCATGCACAGTCATTTAAGTAACCTTAAAGAAAGCCCTAGAAGTTAGAGACAGGATAAAGATCTCTTTTGGTAGTTATGTGAACCAGATGAGTATGCTAAATGCAAAGAGGACCAACAGGTTAGTGGGGATTCATTTCAGGTGGAGGGCTAGGAGACTGATAATGAGCTAGGACTTTACTTATTTATACCCTGTTGCCCAGTTGCAACACCAGCCGCATGGCTGGATCCAAAGAGGCTCCCAACACGCCTTCAGCTGTTCAGAAACTACCCTGAATCCCTTCACTTCTGCTCCCTTATTCCTATAGCCTAGGAAAAATTCCCTTCCACCCCAAACCCAAGATCTACTCTCTTCCATTTCTTCTCCCTCCTTCTTTAAGGAGAAAAACCCCAGTTTATGTAGAGGAGAATGGATTTTGATCTTTACATTTTTCCAAACGTATCTCCTGTCATTTCTTACAGTTAGCTTCTTCCAATTGCTGCCTTTGAACATACCTCCCAACCTCATCACAGAAACCAAAGGTATCCTCCATCACATTCTAGTTAAAATTCTAGCAGGTAGCTATTTTTTTTTCAGAAAAATATCCACGAAATACTAGATCTCATCATATATTATAAATTCTATATTAAAAAATCCTACATTTCATTTATCACTTGATTGACAAAAATTCAAAAGTTTGACAAAAACCTCTGTTGGCAAGGCTGTGGCAAAGCAAACACTCTAAACATGGCTTCTGGTGGTCACACAAGATGGCAGAACCTCCTAAAAACAGGAATTTGTTAATTCTGGCAAAATTGCCTTTTTATATCTTATTATTAACCTTTTATATCTTATTATTCTGAAAAGTGGTAAATAAAGGGAAAATAAGATTTATCCTGCCTTTCCTATATTCTCTTGACTAGAATAAAAGTTGAAGAAAGTTTTTCAATTCTAGTTAACAAATGTACAAGGATTAGATTTTCACCAATTTTCAGCTTCAAATAAAACAATGAACTTAAGTTATGGTTATGAACACTTAGTATCACCAAAAAGAGTCCACCTAACCTTATACTGATACAAGTACATAACCAACCTAGGAAGTAAAAGTCTGAAGGTGATCAGACCTCTAGGTCTGAATACCAGAGGCACATGTTAAATCACACCACGTAGATTGCAATCAGCAAAATTGGAAACTCTTACTGAGTATTCTCATTTTCACGGCAATATAGTTATTTGCATAAGTTTAATAAGAATCTATTTGCTTTGTAACAGGACACAATTGAAAATATTGGTTATGTTATCAAGGTTTTGACTGGAATGTCATATTTGAGAATGATGTACATAAAATCAGATATGACCAGACACCCTATAGGACTACGGTTGACATAGTAAAGCCCCTGTCGGCAGCCTTAAGTGAGTAGGCCGTGGGGCCCAGGCCAATGTTCACAATAGCTCACACCTGGTAAGAGGTAAATGTACGCGTGCGCTGGTAGCGTGAGTCCTCATTATGAACAATACGTATGCACCAGCTGAGTGAGTCCGCATTATGAATACTACGCATGCGCCACTAGCTTTCGAAAAGGACGAGCGCACCAGCTGGCGGCGCGCGGTCTTCTTGTACTAGGGTGAAGTGCAGTTTCGCTCCACGTGGGCCTCTTGCGCAATCTGTTTGGCGGCATGTCGGCTCCTCCTGCATTTTTCCAGTTGGGCAGCTCACCTCCTCTTATCCCTCTCCAGCCTCCCTCGGCTGACAACCCCCTTCAGGGTTTCTGACATCCTTTGAGGTGAGTGAGAAAGGTTAATTACTGGCAGGCCAGCAACCTCAGGATATTTTGGGGACTTCAGAATGATTGAGAAATTCACCCAAATCTCTATGTACTATAGGTGAAGTCTAATTGTGAGTTCTGGGCTTGGCATCTTACTTTGAAAGGCTTTTAAAAGCCCAATCTGAGATTTCTCATGAGAAGTTCCAGCAAAGCCAACTTAAAAAGGGCCTGTATGGTCATTGCTACCCTTGCTACACTTGTATAAACAATCAGGACACATTCAGTGAGACTGGAGTTGATTTGAAGCAAATTCGTCTCACTGTGATAGAAATGGCTGTGACTGCAGATAGAAAAATTGTTTTAATGGAAAACTATTGCACATCTTTGTGGGTATCAGGTTCTAGTCCTGCATATTGTCTTTGAGGTTTTGTTACCTACCTATAAGCTGGACTGGACCCTGAATTCTTTTAGTTTCCTCAAATACCTGGCAGTGACTCTCCAAACTAACATTTCCAGTTTTCTTCCACCCTTCTGACTTGGGATAACTAAGAACAAAAATTGCCCCTTTTTTTTTCAGTGCTCTGCAAGCTAAAGTTGGACAACTTGATATAAACTTAGGAGAAATCGCCACAACGGCGCATGTATGGACAACCCTCATGCCTCTTGCAGTAGGGGCCGATCAAAGTTCACGAGAATACCCCATGACATTGCCAGAGACATTCAAACTGCAAAACATGCTTTGAGCCCAGCATCTAGACATTTTCTCACCTGGCTGACCCCACTACCCCAGACTCACACTGGGTTTATAATCAGTTCCAATCACTAACTCTTATTTTTCTTTTGTTTCCATAGAAATGCTTCCTATTAAATACCTGATTGTACCATATAAGCCTAAATTTGGGAGTCCACTTGCTTCACCACCTCCTGACATGAAACACACATGCTTAACTGAACTGACCTATTCTCAAGACTAGGAGACTGGTTCATTGAGATGCAAAGCAATCTACCAACTCAACTTCTAAACTGAGAAACTTTTTGAGGTCAAAGGCAGAGAATGAGGGTAGCAGAGTATACCACCACAAAATATGCCTTCTTTGGGATAAAGACTTTTGGGCTGGTTATTTTGAGAAAAAACATACACTTCACAGAGAAGCTCTGAAAACAGTAGAAGTTACCCTTTTGTAAAGGAAATTTATACTTAAAAAGGCAATCTCCATTTGTAAGGGACTTCCTGCACCGAGGAGATGACTGAGTTACAAAAACCTCTTGTAAAGGGAAAACACATAGACTTTTTAAAATTTTTTTTGAGGGGGGAGGTAATTAGGTTTATTTATATATTTGTTTGTTTGTTTAAGTGGAGGTACTGGGGAACGTCGTGTTTGGGAAATACCCACTCTACCACTGAGCTATACCTTTCCTGCCCTCCAAAGGCATGGACTTAAGTTTGCAAAACAAACCTTACTTTTTCCTGGTAATCTCTCCATCACTGGTGTCCCTACACCTTACTTTCTTTTGTCTATAGCTAAAGAGGGTATTTGAGTCAGTGGCTTATGCCACTTGGGGTGTTATTCATTTTCCCTGGGTATCTCTCATGTATACATGAGGTATGCATGTTAATAAACTTGTTTTGTTTCTCTCTTGCTAATCTGTCTTTTGTTGCAAGGGTCTCAGCCAAAAACTCAGCCAAAACTTTCTCCAGTATTGTACTGTGAAAGGATTTCAATCTAAAAAGGAACCAGAGGATATGAAATGGAGATCTCACACATGAGTCCTCAGAAGAACAGAACTTAAGGGCTGAGAGACTAATTTCCTATAAATGCCTGATTTACAGAAAATGGAGAAAATGGAGACCCCTGATCAATGAACTCCTGACCAATGAACACCCTCCAAGAATCTCTGCCATCCTCAGGCCAATAAACATATTGCATACACTATAGTTAGACTCCCCCTCTTTGTACTTCTTGCCCATAAATACAGCTTACTCCAACCCCTCAGCTTTCTCTGTCTCTCTGTCTGTGTCTCTCTTTCTCCCTTTCCTTAAATCTCAAATTGCAATTCCTCTGCTATTCCTGAATAAAGTTAATTTTTGGTAATCCAAGCTTGCCTCAGTTTACTTCCTTACTTAGATTGACATTTTGCTTTAATATAATTAAGAAGTGGATAGTGTGAATGAAACAGTAATAGTCATGGGTTGTTTATTGTTGAAGCTGGGTAATGGATACATTGGAGTTACTTTATTCTTTCTAAAATTGTTTGAAATTATCTTTTAATAAGTTAAAGACTATAATGTACCTTACCTTATAAAAATACAGACTTCTTGGGCTGAAGACCCATGATTTTGATTCTGAAAATCTGAAATGAGAAATAGGAATTTGTTTTCTAGTTTGGGTCCCAAAAATTTCTCTTACAGGTTATGAAAAATATACACTTTTTTGTCTCCCTAGCACTTGAATTATAAGAGTATTTGGCACATAGATTTGCCATGATGTTAAGATGTCTTTTTATCATCACAACTAGACAACAGTTAATGTTATTCCTATTCCTATTTTGTCTATTTCTCTGGTATATTTAGTTCCTTTGTCTAAGAGACCTTCAAACATTTTAACTTCGGTTATTCCTCTTGATGAGAGTGTATGTGTTTTACTCCATAAGAATTTTTCCTGAAATCCACAAAAGTAGGATGATGAGACATTTTAAAGTTAATTATATATGCCTCTCAATGATCAACTGCTATTTGCTTTCAAACACTTAGGTGAGAAAAATATCCTAAAATTTACCCTATTCATTTTTGTCCTTTCATAAGCTTAAGTTTATTCTTAATCCTTTGCTTTAAATAAGATCACAACTGCAGACTGATTTTTATCAAAATAAGAACAACAATGATATGAATCCTGTTATAGGAGAAGAGGGCACGAGAGAATGGTCGTGCTCCAGATCTCGGGCCAGACGGGTGCCACGAGAAGGTCCCTGGCTTTGCGCAAGTGTACGCAAGTGTACTTAAAGAGATACACACTCCATAGGTAGAGTGTGGTCCCTTTCAGGTGAGAGCGGCCCGGCCCCGAGGTATGGGATGGTTAATTTTTATGGGGCTGCGTACTTTCATACGCTAAGGATGGGAGGGATATTCTAATTACTTTGGAGAACGGGCGGGGATTTCCGAGGATGGGCCAGCGCCCACTTTCCTGCCTTTCCGGGTCAGCGGGGGGACTGCCAGGGCGCCTGTGGGCGTGCCGCCCGGCATGCTAATGTATTACAATGAGCGCATAATGAGGCGCGAAGTCCACAGGAATGCAAGGCCCACGGGACGCGACCGCCGCCATCTTGGGCCTAGTCAGCTCGAAGCCGTTTTGGTTGTATCCTGTTTTTCTCAAGGACTGTGTCATTCTTTTAAAGACTGCCCTGCCCTCTTCTCTCCTGTCTCAAGGCTACAGCATCCTCTTTGGTAAGGTCAGAACTTAAAATCTTACTGTTGTTTTTGTTCTCAAAAGGGAGATAGGAAAAAACCTGGGAGGGTAAAAACACCTCAGAGTTCGGTTGTGTGTGTTTGTGTGAGTGGTAACAGAATGCGGTGATTTCAGCTGGACTGGTTTAAACTGGTTGAAAAAATTTTAAGTGGATGAAAAACATTGGCCCCGGCATTCCATTGCCCTACGGAGACGGTTTGGGGTCTACTGAGTGTCCGAGCTGCACGGTGAACCAGCTGCTGCTTTTCTTCACTTCAGGAGAGAGGAAAACCAAAAGTTATTCTTTGAGATTTAAGGAAACATAGAACTACCTTTGAACCAATCAAGAACACTTAAAAACAGTATTCGGATTTTAAGGCCATTTTGAGGAACAGAAAAGCCGCCTGAAAACTTGGACAGTTTAACTGTCTAAGTCTTCTCAGGGTACCTGCTGCCACCTCAGATATTTGAATTCCATGGGAAACTTCAGCCAAACCCCACATTGTCATATAACCATGGCAAGAGTTTTCTTGTTCTTTTTGCTATTTTGCAAATAAAACTGTTTGCAATGTGCAGCTGTAAGTACTATTTCTTTTCTTCCTGCCTGAGTAGGACAAAACAAAGTCTAAATCTTTCATTTAAAAAACATTATTATTTTGCTACTTGTTTTCTTTTGCTTCCCAGAAATTCATATTTAAATAATATTAAATTTTAAAGAAATCTTTAGAAGCAACGTGTTGGCCCTCATTTTTGTCTTTTATATAAATAACCCGGAATTGCTATGATTTCTTGCTATGCTCATGCCAGATTTGTAATAAATATATATGTACTGATAAGGAAAGAGTGCCTACCCACAGCACTATCTGGAAGAAATGCCTCCCTGGGGACTATGGCTGAGATGAACTTGGAGGTGATAAAATGACAAAGTATCTTTCATTTTCATCATTCCCTCTGCGATGACTTTAGAATAGGATGTATAGTCCTGTAGTACCCATCACTGAGATTTACAGCAATTGTTCCTTTCTTTCAGATTGCTGTTACTTTCCTCAGTGTTACATACTGTCATTAAATTCTCCACCCTCACTATTACAGCTTCCATTACCACCCACATGGCACTACGGCTTTATCCATGGGTGGCAGATGTTATCACCATATGTCATCCGATCAATTTTCCATTCAAGGGTAATGTAATGTTTGGGGGAAAGCCAACTCACTCTGTAGTAAAGGCTTTCTCCGTAGTCTTCACCAGCCGTAAATGCAAGCATCCTTTCAACTTCTTGGCTTTGATACCTAACCAAAAAATCAGCAGGGATCTTAGAGATGCATTGCATATTTCCATGTTAGTTGGGTGCTCTCTCACTATCACCTGCCAAGTTGTTTCCTATTAAGGAGTTTGGCACTATTTTGCTTTCCTCTACTTTTATTCTTATCAGAATATTCTGGACAGGGAATCATTAGCTAGATGAATACCAAAGGAGATAGTGGTATCAGATCTGGTTCAGGAGGATGTTACTTCTTGTTTATTTCTAGGATCTAGATCTCACCACCATGTTCCAGAGTTGGCATTGCTCAGAGAGCAATGCTTATTCCATGTAATTCTGAAGGGTAGCCAACATTAAGACAAGATCAGTTTATCATTATTCAGTGTGATTTGCACGTGCTCTCTCTTTCTCTCATTCCTTTTTGTTTTTTCTTTATTCTTCACTTTTTCTCCCAACTCCACTTCCTTTCCTTGTGACTTCATATCTCTCCATATTTATTGATACTTACCATTTTTTTTGCCAATCACTGTGCTATGCTCTGTATATTTAAATATTAAATAAAATATACTTCTTTCAAGTTTTTCAAGTCTAAAAGATCTCAGATTATTTTGAAACCAGTCCAATCTAAATCACTGAATTTCCCATGCATTTTGGGTAATAAAATGTGGATTGTCTGGGAGGAGAGGAAGCTTGTTTTTATTGATCATGAAATGATCTCCCTTTAGTGTGCTCAGACTGCCTTACAGTTTGGTGAAGGAATTTCTCTTTACATTATCCACAATCATCAATATTTTAAAGACTTGGGTTATATCCTTTTTCTATTTTTGTCTTATAGGTTGCAAGTTACCAAATCTCATGGTCAGACTCATTTGACACCTATTAATTCCAGTGATCCCTTGACTTGCCTTTCTCTAGACATTTTCTATTTATTTTCTGTCTTTCTTAATATGTGATAACTAGTAATGTGGCATTCAAGTGTAGAAAAACTGAAATTTTATATAAAATAAAAACATTTCTTTTAAAAATTTCTCATTTACTGTGCTTCTAGGAGACACGCAGTTTTGTGGGCACTTTTGGCAACATGAAATAATGTCTTTAGGAACCACAATGGTATCAGTCTCTTCCTGAGTTATAGCTGATGTTCAGACATTATCCAATTTTAAAGTTTAAATTACTTTTTCTTAAATTATAACTTTGTATCTACCCCAATGAAAACCACCTACTACTTTATTGTTCATTAATGCTGACCTGTAAAGTTCTTATAGTTTTATTTATTATGGAACTCTCTGGGAAATGTGTGTGGAATCAGAACACAACTTATTTTACTGTCCTTCAAGAACATTATATTAATATCACTTAGTTGTTGTAAAACTAACAACCCTATTTGGAATGGTTTTCAGTGTGTATCCCTGAGGAAAGCATGTTATCAATTTAATTTTTTTCCAGAGCATCTTAACACTAAGCAAATTCTTTATTTTTGATACATCACTTTCCACAACCTTCTCCTATATTTTGTGATAGTTTTGGAAACAATTTTTAAAAATTACCACTTACCCATATAAAAATTTAGGCTCTTGAAGCTCTTTAACAAAGAGATCACATGGCACATTTTTCCCTCACAAAAATATGTTGTCAGCTTTGCTCCCATAACTATTCCAGTTGTTGCTACAGTCCACAACCCTCCTCTCTGTTAGTGTCCTGCTGGGATGCTCTCAGGGCAGGGGATACATCTGCTGTTCAGTTTGGGTCTCTGCACGTTGCTAACTCAGCTCCAGTCCTCTGGTGCAGACCATGCATGTCTGTACATATAAGACATAGTTTGCCTCCACTGAGGGGGGCTCCACAGAGTCGGAAGCTTGGTCTTGTTTCCTGTAGTATTTTAATACCAAGAACAGTATTTTTCAGGCAGAACTGCTCAATAGATATTTGTGAATTCATGCTTTTAGAAGTACATTGTTAATTTTCCACAAGCAGCTAATGAATAGATTCTTATTAAGTTGTATTGGTCCTTATGATTTTATTAAATACCTTCGATCATCTCTTACTGTCCAATGATTATCGTGCTGTTCTCACAAGAGTAGAGGCCCCACTGATGGTCTCCTGGTCTTCTGGCACCTGGGTGATTTATAGCAACAGGCAAAATACTTGCCAGTTGCACCAAATTTTACCCTCGAGTTCTTACAAACATTTGGGTGATTGCCAGCAAGTTTTGCTGATCCATTCATTCCTGTGGACCAGCTAGCCCGAGAGTAGTCTTAGTACTCTTTATTACCTTTTGATTTGATGCTTCTGAATCTCAATTTCAAAAGGCAATTTAGGAATCCTTTAACGACTTCCTCGGTGAGGATCGGAATGAAGAAATGATTTTCTATATTTTTTTAAATCCCTTGTTCCGTTCATGAGAACAGAGACATGAAATAGCCCCACTGATCCTTCAGCTTACGTTAGGATATCTGGAAGTCTTTTATTTTGGACAGTCTGGCTCCTTGTATGGGGCTTCTTGCTTCTGAACTACATACTTGGATGCATCTGGACTACCACTCCTCCCAATTCACAGTCGTCCCTATTCCATTCACCTGGAAAGTCCTTGACTTGCAAAAATACAAGTTTTATAAAGATAGTCTCTAGCTAGCTAAGCAGACCTAATTTTCATTTAATCGTTTGGTCTGTGCTAAGCCTGTTTCCTTAGTGGTCATTTGTATTATCCTAAAACCTTATCCCTACAGCTCAAATGGGGGAACCTCTACTTAGTTAATACATAAATTATTGGAGTCCCTTCCTATTACAATCTGCTCTAATTTTGAGACTTCCACAAAGGTTGGCGATTCTCTTACTCTTTTGAGTTATCTTCATTTTCCAGCTCTCTAAGAATTCCTTAATTATTGAATAATGGTATTTAAATCTTTAGAGATTTTGTAATATTTCCTTGTCAGGAAAGATTTTTAAAGTCACTCAGACTACCCTCAGGTCTGTTATCTTTGCTTCTGGCAGCATGCAGCTGAGTTCCCATGGTGATCAAGGGTCCAGCAGTCACATTGCTTAGGAGAACATCTCCTCTGTCCCTACCAGCCTCTGCTGTTCCCATCACTTCTGTCAGAGGAGTGGTCTAGGTAGAGACCTGCAGTGCTGAGCAAGGAGCAAGGCCACCCAATGCCTCTGCTCATATTCAGCTCCTTTGAAATGAAGAGATAGCCTGGCAATCAGTGTGCTAGTAGATCCTTGTCCTGGTTGTATGTATATAACGCACAGAACTTGTTTCCATTTCTTTATCTCCCATTCATTCTTAGTCTGCCTCCTGCCACAACCACTCCACTGAAACTGCTTACTGTCAGTTCACCAAGAACTAAACATCAAATTCAATGGGCAACAGTGCTTCCAAAACTTAAGTCAGATAGAGAAAGACAAGTGCTGTATGATGTCACTTATAGGTAGAACTGTAAAAAGCCAAGCTGGTAAAAACAGAGACTGAAATTGTGGTTACCAGGGGATGGGGAGTGGAGGGACAGGACAGATGTCATTTAAGGTCCAAATCTATGAGTAAATAAGCCCTAGAGATAGATGCAATGCACAGTATGGTGAATATAAACAACAATATTGTATTATAAACATCAAACTTGCTAAAAGATTAGAACTTAATTCTTTCAACTCCTAAAAAGAAAGGATAATTATGTAACATGATAGAGGTGCTAATTACTATAATAGCAATCATATTATGATATATAAATGTAGCAAATTAACATGTTATACACCTTAAATTTACACAGTGTTATATGTCAAAAATATTTTCATGAAAGAAGTAAATAAACAAATAAGACTTAGGGGGAAGCTGTAGCTCAAGTGGTAGAGCTAATGCTTAGCATGCATGAGGTCCTGGGTTCAATCCTCAGTACCTCCTCTAAAAATAAATAAACCGAGTCACAACCCCCTACCCCTGCCAAAATAAAATAAATGATACAATAATAAATAAATAAAATACTAAAAAAAAATAAGACTTGAATGTGCATATGACTCACCTGGAGATCTTGTTAAAATGCAGACTGTGATTCACTTTACTGGGATGGAGTTGAGATTCTGCATCATGACGCTGTTCAGGGGCTGCCTGTTCTGCCCTCAGTGGACAGCACTATGTACAGTAAGACACCAGACTTGTCACAGCCTTTGATAGGACATCTTCTCAAGATTCTTTACGCCTTTGCCACAGAAGCTTTGCAAGCATCTTCCACATGAGAGGACCTGAAATGGGAATCAGGGATAGTTTAACCTTCTCCTTATCTCTGGCAGAGCCTCCCAGAGCTACCCGAATAACTGCACACACGCAGTAAAATCAGTGTACGTCTACGTAAAGTCAATTTCAGTTGACAGCCACACCCCTCAGCCAGATTGACCCCCCCTAAAACCTTTCCATAGTTATTCCTACACTACCAATAATTTGCCCTCACTCCAGTTATTCTTGGAGATAAAGAATACTTTCTTGCCACTTCTCTTTTTTCTCCATTTGGTCTTATTTCCATAAGGACACATTACTGATTTAAGAAACTGAATAGCAAAGCCTGTAAATATCTCATGTAGGCAGTATGTACCTCTAAGGTGGAGATAACATTCATTAATTTATATCTCCCCACAGAAACTTTTTCAGACTCTCACTAGTGAAAGCTCAGTTAATAGCACTTTTTATCATAGTGAGCCATAATTTGTATTATATTTTGTAAGAATTCAATCTGTATATAGTTTAAATTCTTTGTCAGTCTCAGATTAACTTCCTTTAAGCTGTGGACAAATGTGCTTTGTTCCTTTAAAGAAGTCTAATGATATTTTCCTCAATTGTTCTTTTATACATATTATGCCTGTTAGTTCAGAAGTGAAATGATTTTTGCCCAAGGTTATTAGAATAATATTGAAATTCAATTAGTCACTTTGAGACATGGCAACCAAATGGCTGATTCCTTTTTAATCTTTAACAAGTTCCATTATTCACCTAGAGAAATTGATGCCAGCATTTAAGGACTATGAAGTAATACAAACCACATAACTTTGAAATATTTAAATAGCCTAATTCTCTGGATGAATTATCTTTTTCATACTGACTAGGCTTGAACCTGGTTTTAACTGAAAACAGTGGCAAACAGTAGTTGAAATGCAAATAGTATTATATGTCAATGTAAAGGGTCTTGATTCATTTAATTTTATCTCTTTGCAAACTGAATGTGAATAATGTTATCTTGACATTCAGTCTCAACCTCCTCTATCTACATACCAAAATGTACAATGAGAAGATCATTTTTTTTCACTGAACAAAATCAGTGGGAACTGAAAAACAGGCAGAATAGACAGTGTACCTAAGTTTTACCACGAGTGTTTTGCTTTGATTTCATCTGGGTGAGGCATTGATTAACCCTGTTTCCCTAAATCCAAAGCAAGACACTTCAATTCAGCTGAGTTCACCTGCAGATATTTTCCATAGCTTGGATCTGTTCTTTGAAATATCTTTTCTCTCTTCATTCCTTTCCTCTCCATATTCCTTTTCTCCACTCCCTGCCCCTCTGCCAGCTGCAAGGATTTGTCCTCTAAAAGGGTGGGGGTGGGAGGGAACGAGGGATGAAAGCAGACAGGGAGCATGAGCCGGAGAATGCCAGGATCTGGCTTTTGTTATTGGTTGGCTGCTGCCTGATGGATAGACGAGGGAGGAGTGAACTCTTCAGTCTGTTCTGACGGAGCCGAAGTGCAGAAACCATATTTACAGGTAAGAGCAAAAGAGAAAGAAAAAATTATTTTCTTTAAAAGAGAATGCTTCTCAATTCCTATTAAGACAGTTTTAGGATACTGAAATTATTCCGAAGACACTTCCTGAAAGTGGATCCTTTTCATTACTTGAGGAAGCTTTGCTATGAGTTATTCTTTTCCCCTGCAGAATCCTTGACTGATAAAAACACCAGAGGCATGTCTTATCCTGGATAACTTTCTAGCAAGTGTTAGAGGAAAAATTAATAGATAAAATGAGCCATTGTGTCTTTTTTGTTTGTTTTTATTCAAGCTTATTTTATTGGAAATCAAAGGAAGGCTTAGGAAAGATTGGTAAATTCCACAGGTCCTGAGAAAATGGAGTTTTCTCTGAATATACAGTGTAAAATTTCATGTGGTGTTTTTAAAATATTTACAACACAGTAAATGATTTAGGAAAATAATTTTTGCAGGCTGTAGACTCTTAGCACTAAGTTAGCATGAATGATTTATACGCATTTACACCCTTTTAACTTACTTCTCTTGACAAAGCTTATGCTGTTGGGTAGTTGTATCATTTTATGTAGTAAATTGTAAGCTTATATGATAATTAAACAACTGTCTATCAACATGCATGGGGCCATTTTCCATTTTCAAAGCTCAGAAGCTTGTTTGTGAAGAATTAAACATTGCTATAAAAAATAGCATCTTATTAGGCAAGTTTTACTGGTAGTTTCATTTAACAATCAAATATACCTAGATAAGAATTCCATCACAGCATTTATATTGTGGTTATATCCCTAGGGCAATATTTTTTTAACAGCTCAAAAGTAAAGATTCTACTTTATTAGTTGTTTCTCTATCTTAATTTTTTCTTTTATTTACCCTTAGGGAAAACAGGGGAGAGTTCTAAATATATAGACTCAATGACACACAGTAAAGACATATGAAAAATAATTTTACTCTAAGTCCATTTAATTTCATAGTGATTTTAATTCATAAATATAGGTCAATTAAGGATGGGGAACCCACTAAAATAGAGATTCTTTTAAAAAAGGTTATTACTGACTTGAACACATTGGCCGTCAATTAATACTTGTTGACTATAATAATAAAAGTCTTTCAAAGATATAAATGATTCGTTCATCTATTTTAAAAATTCATCTTTTGAATGAGTCACAAACTAATAAGAATGAATATGCATAATTTCTAAGGATTGTTTTGATCTTGTGTTTACATTTTGTTTTTGTTTGAGAGATGGATTTTGTCTTTGAAGAGCAGACAAAAACACAACAGTTCTTGCAAAATTGAAAAAAGAACGGGAAAAAAACTACTGAATATTGGGTAAAGATTATCTAAATGAATGGAGAACTATCTTTAATTTCCTAAATGTACTAAACATAAATTAATAATATGTTTATACACGTAAAGTGTCACAGTGACCCAATCAAATATTCTTGCATGATTTATTTTGAACTGTTTCTGGATTTCAAAAATATTGTGATACCAAAAAATTGTCATGTTTCTGATTATTGATGGAGTCTTCTGATCTTGGTTTTTGAAACAAAATGATGGTAGAAATTAACTGACCCCTTAGACTGGAATTTAAGGTGGTATGTAAGAACAGACATTCACCTCCTGAAATGTGGTAGAGAAAATAAGTCAAGGCAGTTATATTTTTTGGAAATTATAAATTCCAAGTAAATCTACCTCCAGGAATGAAGGGGAATTGATGAAAATTAGAGAGCAGAGTTCCACATGGTTTTAAATTATTCTGTTTCCTTGGAAACCAGCTGCTGCAGATGCATTTTGCTTTCTTTGGCTAAAAATATCATCCTTTTAATAATTGCTAAGGGAAAGGTTTTGAATAAAACCAAAGTATATTGTTGCTGCTTTTTATAATTTCCTTAATAGCTCACATATTTTGGATGAAAAGTAGATAAACTCTTTCTCAATCAGCATTTCCTATCATCCACGGGCAGACGTCTGCATGAGATAACCATGGTAGCTTTTACTGCAGAGACTACAGGAAAAAGAGAGAGAGAGTGTGTGTGTGCGTGCAAGAGAGAGAGAAAAAAAAAGCATGAAAGAAAACAGTTAAGAGGTTCCCGTCCAAGTGAAGAATGAAAAAAGGCAAATGAAAACCATGTAAGGCTGCTCTGTGAGAGACACCAAAGCAAGACCATTTGTTTTTCCTTTAGTGCAAACATTAAGTTTCAAATACAGGTTTTTAATAGAGGCCACTACATCCAGCTTGTCTCCTGCTGCTGCACAATACTGTCTTTCCTTTTCCTCTTTATGTTTGTAGTGGTTAGCAGTATACTAAGACAATAAATCAAGAAACTTTATTTTAATATATTAGTCATTTTAATCATAAGAAAACCTTGACATTTATGTTCAAGCTATGGGTAATGAGGAAGATTAAATACATATTTTGACATATTAGATCAAAAATGTTTTTTAAGTTAATGTCCAGACCATGTTTTGTTAATGCAGTCATTTCCTTACCTTTGTAATCTAATATATAAAAATTGCATGTTGCAACAACCTAAAAACTGTTTTTTAAAATATTATTAATGTAATACATTTGAAATTTAATAGGAATTATTGTAAATACACATATATACTCTGTTTTATTTGAAAATTTTCACTTTTTTGGACAAAATTCATTTTATGTGGCTTTTCTTTTTAAGAAATAAAAATCACAATTATCATTGTATTTTGCCATAGGCAATTTCTTAAAGCATTTTCACTATTAACTTTTTTCTCTCAGCTATTTGGCAAGAGAGAAAATCAGCATAAAGCTGTTACATCTTTCCTATTTTATCATTCAAATGAGATTCCTACCTCTGTCTTCTCTTTTACCATTTGTTTAAACGCTTTTGACATGTAATACTTTGTTTTCATAATGTTAACCTTAGTCTATTAGATTTATTGTTGGCAATGTAGTAAATAAAGTACTACATGCTTAAGCCATGTTTTAATATATTTAATATCTGGGCAATACATTATTTAGAGTTAAATTAATTTGTTCTGTCTGTGTTATTTTTCAAGAGTTAAGATAATGGGAAATATTTAGCTTTTATCAATTAACAAGCACTTCAGTGGCAGTACTTTCAGCATAAACATGGATGGCATTGAAGAGCATGCTGACAACAAATCAGACTAGTATGTGGATTATGCAACCTGTGTGAATAACTCATTTCAGGCACAATCAGAATTATCAGGAATATTTCAATTTTCTGAAAATTCCATATTGCATGGAATTACTCTCTACTACAGGTAATTTTTAAATACATTTTGTTAGTAGCGTCTCTGCTGCTTCAGGCTTCTTTATTTGCTACAAGTAGCTTTCCAGATTCATTGATGAGTCTATGTGGGTCTCTTAAGTCTTACAACATGTGTTCTGGAAGAGGAAGTATTAATAGCTTCCCCTATAATACAGGTAGACAGCTCCGTATCTATAATGGAAATACGTTAGTTTGGCAAATTACCCTACAATGCTAGAAATGGAAGGATGGGATTTAAAAAAAATGGAAATCACACCAGGGTAAGAAAGCTCGGGTCAGATTTCACAGTGTTCAAACTGTGAAATGTACTTAGGGTGATTCAAGCAAATGGAAACTCTTGTTACTATTTGTACTATGGTAGACCATAACAAAAATTTTATTGATCAGAATTTATTTTTGACTTAGTATGTATCTAATACTTGATAGTATGACATAGGGCTTATATAGGTATAGGAAGGGAGTTGGTCCAAAGCAGCATTATTACTCTTTAATTGCCATTTTGTAAATCAAGGAGTAAGGAATGAACTTGCTTATCAAGCTGATAACCACATTTGGAAGTTTCACGTATCTCAGTGAATCAGTTGGGCAAATCGTTTGATTTCTCAGTCAACTGTTCAGCTCTCAGTTGTTGTAATAGACTAAATAATTTGACGTGAAAATTGTTGAATGTGCAAACGCAGAGAATACAGACTCGATGTAACTTTTCAAGCATTTAATTAAAGATTATGATTACCTCGATACATGTCAATGGTAATTCCAAGGATCACACATTAGCAAGAAAACTACTTGACACAAGGTCAACTTTGCTAACCATTCATTTTAGTCTAATGGCCCAAAAGGTAAATAGTAGCCATCTGATTTATTTCCAAAAAGTCTTTGTTCTTTAGTTAGATCAAGAACTTAACACATTATCTTCCAATACAACAAAGGGTGAGGCACACAGCACGTTTCTATCTCTCCTGACTCACATGCGCATTTGTAACTATTATTTTAAACAAAAACCACCAATCACCAGGTAAAAGTAGTTCTTATGTAAATTTTATATCTTTAAACAATATTGATTCTGAAGTTCTTTGGAAAATACTCATTTGGTTTTTATTATGCTCTTTGTGTGGGACTGACCTATAGAGAGAATTCTTTCCTGGAATGCTCATTTTGCCTCTGAAAAAAGTAAGGCACAAAGAAGAATTCCCACAGTGATTTTTTTAGTGGGAAATTGAACATCATGCAAAAAAACAATAGCCAAATACTATGAATTTGTATTAAATATTGTATATAGTGCATTAAATACTAGATGAAAGAAAAGCAGAGTTTAGGAGGACTTTGGAAGAAGGTGAAAAAGCACGTGGGGCCAGATGGTCCCCTATGGGTAACAACACAAGAATTTTAGAGTTTCACGGAACTCTCCATCTCAGACCTGCTTTCGGTTTCCCGTCAGCATGATCATTTTGACTTACGTCGTAATCTCCTTGACTTTAAATAAATTAGCTGTCAGGGTCAAAAATGCATTTCAGTTTTGTTTTCTAGTAAGTGTTGATACAGTTAGGTGCTGTCATGTTGTGGGTATATCACAATATATTTAATAGATGAAACAAGTAATTTCCTAAACAGGACTCCTGAATGTATTTACAAAGATTTTCACTTCCTTTTCTATCTCAGGGTTAGGCTAGCCATGGAAAATCAATATTTGTCATCAGTCATTACCCAAGTAATACTGGTTTTGATGCTGTCAGCATATTAAGGCAGAAAGATTCTGGGAAAGGTTTTCCGAAGTTATTTTAAAAATTCTTGCTTTGCTTTCTCAAATTCCTTTCGTGCAGCTCATAAAACTCATACATAAAACTTTAGATTGTTTGGCCATTGTGACATCTGAAACAGTAAGGGGCCCCAAGTGGACTCTCCCATCCTGCCCACTGAAATCCCCAGGGCTGAGGGTCAAATGGGAAACTGCGTTTGGGGTCTCTATTCCAAGCTTCCATATTCAGAGATCTTCACATACTATGTGAGCAGGGCCAAAGGGCACAGCCTCAGGGCCTCCACAGGCCTGTCCTGTGCTCCCTGCCATGGCTTCTTAGTGTGGTCCTTCCGGTCACTTCCTTGACTTCTCTCTAGTCTTTCATCAACCATCTCAATTATAATTCTGTGGCAAGGGGTTTCTTTGTCTTATATTGTCATCTACCATAATGCCTGATACCTTTTATGTGCCCCCAAATTGTTCTGCTAACTGCATAAATACATGAATAATCTCTTCAGGTAGTCACCTTATTTTTTTCTTGTACCTTCCCAGTGACAGCCGCTCGTCACATGCTAAGATAGTCCCTTTCTTTCATGTGCTTCTTTGTTAACACTTCAACGTGACAGTGTTTGTTTCACATAAATGTCATTAAGCCATGGAAAATTTGGATTGCAGACCTTTTTTTCCTTTTCTTTTATGAGGGAGAGGTAATTGGGTTTATTTATTTATATTTGGAGGTGGTTCATGGGGATTGAACCCAGGACCTCATGCAAAGCATGCACTCTACCGCTTGAGCTATACCCTCCACCTGGATTGCAGACTTTTTATCATATAAACTCCTTTCAAGCTCTCTGACTTTAACAGGGGATTTCATCTGTATGCAGTCCCCGTTTCATGACCCCCTGCTCTGTGCTGTTCCATTATACTACTCTTCTGTTCCTGATCTCACACACGTGCACACACACACACACCACCATCATCATCATCACATATTAAATCAATGGATTAATTGTAAATTAATGTAATTATGTTTATATTAACATGTAATATACATGATAAATACTGTTTCTGTAAGAAAATAGAGTAATATGTATTTTACCAATCTTTAAGTGCTCTTATACATATGCTCTTATTCAATGAACCCCCACTGTCTTGAGTCAAAGATGTTCAGCAATATTAGATTAAAGTTTAAATTGTTCAGCAATATTTCTCTTCTACTCTGAACCCACTTTCTCCCATTTATCCTGTGTTCTGGGGGAACAGTTTTAATTCATGCTTGGCAAGTGACAATGCTGAATCAGCTACAAAGAAACCAAGGGTGTGTGCTGAGAGTTAATATACCCATTTTACTGACGTTTAATATGTCTCAAGGTAAAGATAAGCAAATAATATGGGATGGGTGGAAGTCTCAGTCTATCATAGCAAGTAGAACTTACCAACACACACAAAAAAGAATGTCATGCCCTCATGTCTAGGGAGTCTGTAGAGGAAGAGTGACTGCTAATATACCTTTAAATATGCTGATGTATATGGGGACTGTACTGTGGTGTACATATATACCCCTTAAATGGATGATGCAGTCAGCCAGTCAGTACATCTGCTTCTAGAAATGCATACTCTGGTGCAAATTATGTATTGGTGGTAACTGGCTAACCTATTAGTTCTTTAGATAGTACAGCATAATGATTGATGGAATGCCTACTCTGCCATCTTACTGCCTGTGTAAATTTGGACAAGTTACTTCAGCTGAGCCTTGGCTTCCCTTTCTGTGAAATTCAGTTATCTACCTATGTGATATTGTAAAGATTGATAAATCCACGTAGAATGTTTTTTACCACAGAATTTGAGACATAGTCAGGAATTGTGTGCAATTTTAGTTGTTATTTCTAGTCATCCTTTTCTGTTAATAAACCGAGAATGGAAGGAGGAAAATAATCCCCAGGGTTTTTAATGGTGTCCTAAATGTTATTCCTCATTAGGGAGCTTAAAAATTCCTTTTCCCCTCAATTTTTCCATGTTAACTACAGTTAACTCATTGGATATCAGCTGGCTAAATTAGTATTGTATGAGATAATGAACTTGTGAAAACAATTGAAGCAGTGAGATACCATCAAGAGTCAAGGAAGTGTGTGATGATTAAAAGTATGATTTCAAGTGCCAAAATGCCTGGGTTGGAATGCTGCCTGTAAGATTAATTAGCTTTATGACCTTGGTAGATCGAACCTCTCTGTACTTCAGTTTTTAATCTGAAAATGGTATTAATAATAATGCCTACCTCATATGGGTACAGTGAATATTAAATAAGTTGATATATGTTTTACTTTCCTGTTTCTTTGCAACAATTATCACAAACTTAGCAATTTTTTCTGCCTTTATCTATTTATTTTTATAAATAATATTTATTAATAACATTTATAGAATGAAGAAGCTGGTGATTAGGGAGATTCCATGATTGTGCAGTTAGTTTGAGTTCGAGTCATTAACAGTATCTGGGTCTTTTTTAAACCTTTTTTTATTTAATTGAAGTATAGTTGATGTATTATAAACTTAGCAATTTAAAGCATACCCACTTATTAGCCTATGGTACTGTAGGTCAGAAGTCCTGCAGAGCATGGCTAAATTCTTAGCTTAGAGTCTCACAAGGCTGAAAACCGGGTCTGCTCAGCTGAATTCTTGTCTGGTCACTCTGGGGGAAAAATCTACTACTACTCACTCAGTTCCATGTGGTTCTGGGACTGCGGTCCTGTTTCCTCCTTGCTGAAGCCAGAGCCACTCTCAGCTCCTAGAGTCTGCATACTTCCTGGTCATCTTCAAAGTCAGCTACAGAGAATCTCTTGTGTTGAATCCTTCTCACCCTTAATTTCTGTCCTCTAGTTTAAAGTTTTTATGTGATTGGGTCAGGCCCATGGATAATCTACCAGGTCACTGACTTGGGACTTTAATTACATATACAAATTCCCTTTGCCATGTAATATGAACATACAAAGTGATATTTCACTGTATAATCCTGGGGTTATACAAAGAATGCACACAAGAGGATGGAGAATCCTGTATTCTACCTTAGAATCCAGCAGAATACCCATGTAAAATACCAGAACAGTGCCTGGTGCATAGTAAGCACGATTTATGTGTGTTAGCTCTGATTCTTACTGAGTATATGAAAAATTCACAGAACTAAAAAAAATAGCAATGTCACAGTAGTGACCAGACTATAGTGAAATGACATCCTAATGCACCCATTAAAGACATAACTTTCCACTAGGTGACTTGGCAGCGTGTACTGAGAACCTTGTAATTCCACTTCTAGGAATTCGTCCTAAAGATACAGTCAGAGATGTACACAAAAATATATGAAAGAAAATGTTAATTATATGGTGATTTATAAAAATTTAAAAAGAAACCAAGCATCTCCCTTTGAGCTTTAGTTAAATATTACTGTATGGCCATTCAATGAAATGTTATGTAGCCTAAAACACAAAGATAAAAATCAAATAAAAACAAGTGGTGTAGAGAATTATTTAATGAGAAGGGAACATGCTTATGTTAGTAAGTGGACAGATTATAGGTGGCAAAATTAAATGTATAGTGTTAATCAATCCACACTCCTTTCTGAAGTGTGAAATAGCCTTTTGGCAAGATGGTCCCTTGACAATGGAGGGAACTTACCCTGACACTATCTGTCTGGTCATGCTCATCCATCCAAAGAACAAGAGCACCTTCAAAAGGAGACTTTGTAGCATCTCCCCTAGTTTTCTGTTCTGTTGCCATCCATTTCATACCCCAGAGTGTAAATGGCATGCCCTGATCTCTCACTTCCAATTTATAGCACCCCTTCATACTGAACTGGCTAAACTATATTCTCAGCCAAGATTTTAGAGTATTGTTTTTGTTTCTTTTTAGTTCTAATGCAAAGCATCTGGAATTCATAATACGTACCAGTGGAGGGTGTAGAAGTTAACAGTTATTAGGAAAGTACCTGCAGTGCACATTCTAACACTATAAAACAGCTACCATTAACCCCATTTAATAGATGAGAAAATTTTGGCTCAGACAAATTGAGTAACTCGCTGAAGAACTTGCATTTAGGAAATAGTAAAACCAGGTTTTCAAGCAAGTGGCTTCACCCTTTTCACCATACCAGTGATTCCAGGTAGTTCCTGGGACTCTTTTATATTTTTTTAAATTTCTCCAGAAAATTTTAATGACTAGCCTGGTCTAGGACACATCACCACTTCCCTATACCTAGAGGCAAATTCATGGTAACAGCGCAGACTGCTTTTTACTCCTAAGCTTTTTCCAGCTCCGGGCTCTCAGATCCTGAATTTCAGATTAAAATGTGTTTTTAAATGGGGGATCCAGATACCACCATGAGTTCAGATTAAAGCAATTCTTCCCATTTCTCTCTCAACCCAAAAGGAGATGTACCAAACTCTGTAATCTTTGGAACTAGCATTTCTCCATAGACACTACAACCCAGGCTGATTTCTTCTACATCTTGCTCTTCTGCTACTAAATTCTTGATAACTATCAATGCCCAGATCTCTCAACTCACCAATTTTCCATTTCTTCTTTGGGGATTTTCCTCCATTCTTTACAAAGTCTTTCCTACTTTCCCTCCATATTCCCAGGACCATTCAACCTACTTTGACTTTTATTCACCTTTATTCTGCATCCATCTCTGAATCCAACAGTCTGTCCCCACTCTTGTTCTAGTCTTTGCCAGTTAACCTTGGTAACCAACCCAAGCCCATGATTGTACCCTAGTTTCACAGAAGTGTCCTTGTCATGGGGGAATAAAAGGAACTTAAAAATATATACATGGTGTTAGAGGTTTACTATTTAATATATTGGGCTTTCTGGTGTCATAGTTTCATAATAATAAAATCAACCATTGGGTATTTTATTCTGTAAAAATTGCCTAATGACAACAAATATTTAAGTTCTTGAGAGAGATGCATATAAGCTCTAAACTATTATTTTTAGAAAAATAATATTCATCTGTAAGAAGGGCAATGTATCCATCATTCATAGTAGTTCTGACCTCAAAATAGCAAATTATATTTTTAACTTTAGATTCACTTAGTGACCTGTCTTAATTCAGTTTTTTCTCATTGTGTCATAAATTGAACATAAAATAATTTATTTTCTTCCCCTACTCTTAAAATTTCTTCTGTCTTTTGAATGAATTTGTATAAAAGCACTCAACTATTATTTTGAATATTTTAATTCAAAATCTGACTCATCTATTTGGCTGATACAATTTATAATTTATAAAAGTTTTCATATTAGGAACAGCATTTAAAAATTATATTATTTTGTATCCTTATCAAAAAGAATTACTAGATATAGGATCAGTAAGAATATAGTATTCCTGTTAGATAGACTAAGAAAATCTAAGTAGATTCCATTTTTTTGGACGTAGGAAACACAGGACCTTTAGGAGGTCCATTAAGAGACCCTGAATTAGAATTCTAAAACTTTTGACTTTTAACAAATATCATACATTTTTAGGTGCTAAAAAAATATAAATCAAGTTATCCATACTTGCCTCTGTTTCCTAACAGTTTCTTCCAGCCATATACTCTCAAAACAGCATTCTGTGTTACAGGGTGACTGAATATTGTTTAGGATTGCTCTCACTGGACTATGTAGAGGGCGCAAACTCAGTCAAGGACATTCATAATAACTGTTCTCCCTTCCCACCTATTACTGCAGACATCTGAATGGGGGCAGTGTCTTAGTCTCTCTCACAATTTAACTTCTCCTGCAAGATCTCTCTGTCTGTTGTCATGGAAATAATTGTAACATTGCAATTTTAGCACTACAACCAGAGCACACCACAGTAGAATCAAATTGGCAAACACAAAGTAGGATGAATCTATTTCTCCTCTCTTTCTCTCTCTGTCTGTCTGTCTCCAAGCATTTCTTATGCTTTGGGACCTTTTTTCCCATCCTTTCTTTGTGTTTATTCAGAATCTAATTACACAGTTCAGTCTCTCTTTAAATGGCTGTGCAAGTTTCTTCGAGGCTACCAGAACTAAAAGTATAGATGTGAGCAAATCCACACAAATTATTTATTTGATTTCATACCTGTTAAGGAAAAATTTCCAAATAGTTTCCTATAAATAATAAAAAAGCTACATCAACATTTTAAAAAATCTATCAACAGCTCTCTTTTTTTAGGAGATTTTCTGCAATTTTTTAAAAACCTCCATAAGTCACTTGAAGATAAGAAAGATTCTTCAATGGATTTCAAGCAAGGTCAACTCTGAGAGCCAGAGTCCTATAATTCTTGCAGTAATAAGTTGCGGTTATGGATTTTACTTCTTAAAAATCTTGAATAAGTAACTTTTAGGGAGAGTGGTGGATAAAATAGTTATTAACTCTTAACCTCCATTTTCCCACTAATAAGTAAATCTTTGATAGTGATCACCATCCATATAATGCCTCTTCTCTACCAAATTAAAAGAAATATTCCTTTAGAATAATAAAGGAAAGCTTACTTTGTCATTGTTAATTTGCAAAAGCTGTACCAGAAAGTGGTACGATGTATCAGAATTGGTCCTATTTGAAATCTAGCAGGTAAGGTGGTCCCACCATCATCAAATATTTGGTAAATTTAGAGACCAGAGACGGTTGTAGGTAAAATTAAGGAACCACATTGCTTTGGGAAGCATTTTGACCCTCCCTCCCCTTCTAACATCTTTCTGAATTCTTTCCCCTCAAAAGGAACCTACCTCTTCAGCCTGGTCAGGTTCTGATTTTAACTGTTCATCTGAGCTGCAAGTTCCTCCTTAATTTCCTTTCTTCTGTCAAATCTACCTTCACCATAGGCCCTCTGGTTTTCGCTTTTTTTTTTTTTTAAATGAAATAACAGGCAAATGAGTAGTCCTTTGAAAGTATAAGTCAGATCTCATCACTCCACTACTTAAGCCCTGCAGAAACCTCCATCTCACATAGAGTAGTCTCCAAAGTCCTTACAGGTTCTACACAATGTAGCCCCAGATACCTGTTTAACCTCGTTGCCTACTGTGCCCAGCCCAGGACCTGGGCACATGCCATTCCTTCTGCCTGGCCTGCTCTTCCCCAGGTGTCAAAACTGCTGGCTCCCTTACCTTCCCCTCTGTGACATTAGCTTACCAACTAATTCAAAATGCAATGTTCTCTGTCAGCGAACCTAGTAGTCACTGTATCACTGGGCTACTTATCTTTCTTCATAGCATTTATCTCCGCATGACATACTATCTATTTAATCTACTTATCTGTTTATTATTCGTCTACCCCTTCCCTTCAACAACACCCAGTAAGTGAGCACCATTAGAGGAAGGAATTTTTTTCTGTGTTGTTACTTTATCATTCTCCAGCATCTAAAATAGTCACTGGGTCATGATAGATGCTCAGTAGATGTTTACTGAGTAAATAATAAATGGCCCTTTAACAAAGTACAGAAGACAAACAGATCTCTTTTCTACAGGATGGCATAAATATCTGAATGAGGACACACAGATTCCCTTACTCAACAATTTGAACTGAGATGTACTAAAAGAATGAGACAACTGGTGTTTACTGTTGAGGCTTTCAGGATACAATGAAGTAGAAGATGTTCTGTCAGAAGCCAAGCCATATGCCAGCTGGGGAGACTAAGAAGCAGAAAATACAGAAACCAAGGAAGCCAGTCAGCAGAAAGACTTGGAGCAGATATGCCTCATGGAAGTATAGCTACCAAAATTGAGAAAGACCATGAGGTCACTGAGAGGTACAAAGAAAGTGGCCAGTCTTTTTAAGAAAGTTAAAGTGACTTTAACTTTTTAAAGTGAGATTTGTTCCTTATTATGAGATAGGATTGCCATGCTGAGGTTTGATGGCTTAAGATGTCACCTCTCCTTGGTAACATGTATTGTGCAAACAGTCTTTTGTAAAATAAGTTTGTTCCCCCAACTTATGTATCTCTAGCAAAGGCATTTTAGATGTTGTGTTGGGCTAATAGCGGGAAGAATGTTTTGATTCCTTAGTCTGTTAACTCTTCCAAGTGTCAGATCTGAGCCATTCTTCATCTGTCTCGTAGAGTCAACCCAAATGGGGCTTTAAATTACAATGTAATTTAAAAACCACTCCTTTAATTTTATAAACAATATTAATAAGGAAAAGGAGAATGAGGAATGTGAAAGCTAACAGTGTCAAGGAGTGCTTATGAATGTGAGTGGGACATTGACCAGATTTTAGAGTGGATTAAATTGGGAAAGCATGAGCTGAATGAAAAGCTCTGAACCTGGGTAGTGGCTTCTACCTTTGACCTGGGTGTGCATCTCCAGTTTGCCACAGTTCCCACTGCTTACCACCCACTATCTCCTTGATTGTAAGACCACTTGTTATTGTTCCTAGGCTATCATTTTCCTTAGGGTAGAGAAGTATTTCTTGATATATTTGGTACAAATAACAGTAGGCAAAAGAGAAGACTGAGATGACTACATGATTTTATTTTATCTGACCCTCTTTATCCATTGAGGGTAACTGCCATTGCAAGAACTTGTTTTCGCAACTGCAGATCACCTTAAGAGTGACTTTATGGCTATGAAGAAATTATTACTCTCAGAGGTCTAATGACTCATCTAAATTGACATTAACAAATTTTAAAAAATGCATCAGGCTACCTCTGCTGGCTTTCATTACCTTGTTGATACAAGGAATGAAGAGACCTAAATTAATATTTTATCCAATCTAAAAAAAAAAGACACAAATGAACTTTTTTTACAAAACAGAACCAGACTCACAGACATAGAATACAAACTTATAGTTACTGTGGGGGAAGAGGGTGGGAAGGGATAAATTGGGAGTTTGAGATTTGCGAATACTAACTACTATATGTAAAATAGATAAATAATGTCCTACTGTATAGCACAGGGAACTATACTCAATATCTTGTAGTAACCTATAATGGATAAGAATATGAAAAGGAATGTATGTATGTATATGTATGACTGAAATACTATGCTGTACACAAGAAATTGACACAACATTGTAAACTGACTATATTTCAGCAAAAAAAAAGAAAAAGAAAAAATTTTATCCAGCAAAAGGCGTAGGGACTGGTTTACCCTGTATAAAATCTTTTCAGCAAACCTCCGTGACATAGGACTCAAGTATTCCCTGTAGCTTTGCTGAACTGACTGGAAACATGATAAGATAGCTAAATTCTGTAGGTATAGCCATTCTTAGCAACCAATTTGATTTTTGACGGACAAAGAGCCCCAGGAAAGTAGATGCCTTTGTACCTGAGAAAAAAGAAACCCCAGGCAGGATAGACATGCCCTAATCAGTATGCCCTGGATATGACAGCATGCAAGTGAGTGATCTGTTTCGTTCTGAACCCTGGCTCTGGCAATGACAGCACATGATTTACTAGAACAAATCAAATAAATGCATTTGACTCCTGTTTTGACGTTTCAGAACCCTGAAGTGTATTTCCTTATGCAGCCCTCTGATTTCATTCTTAATTTTGACTTTTTTTCTTATAAAATACTGCTGTCAGAATGAGAATGCAAATAGCAATGAATCAGGGTAGAACTGTTTTCAGTGCTTTCAAACGTGATGGAAAGAATGATTTCTGCATGGATATGATAATCTGGTAGAGATGGGTCAAAAAATTACAACCCCCCCAAATGATGTGGAGACCTTGACTATGCAGTCAGTGGTGAAATGTTTCAATGCTCTGTTGCTCCCACTCCTGTTACAGGTGCATGTGACAGTGCTGCAGCGATGAGTGGAATTTTAAAGGGGAAGTTGGAAGAAATTGACGACTCCTCACCCTGCTCCTCTTTGCGGGAATCCGATGATGAAGTTTTTAGCTGTGACAGTGCTGCCAGTGTTGATAGTGTCAGTCCGTCCACTTCTTATCATTTCACTGGTGAGTATCTGAGGCTGTATTTCAGGTTGTACTCTAAATTGTGTTGTATGGTCAATTCTTGGAGTTTTTATCTTTATCCACTGGCTTATATCTGCATCCAAGCTTTTTATCATAGCAGACTTAATTTGCAAAACATGATACGAATAACCATTCTGCTTATTTAAGTCTCAGTAGTGTACTTCTGTTTTTCTGTAAAGAGAGTATCGGATCGGAAATGAGTCCAGTTGCAGGTAAGCAAACAGCAATTGAAGAAAATTTTGTATGTGTCTTCAGCTTTCTGAAATAGATCCATCTTTTCGAAATCCAATCATTTGAGCTCTTCTGAAAGTCTAATACTGGTCAGTGAATCGTGGAATATGTGCAGTGCTGAGCACAACGCATTCACTTCCTACGTGAGAAAATGTTTGTTTTTAAAAAATGCCCTTCTAAAATAAAAGCCTTGAAAGCTTTGAGATTCTATAGTTGTTTGGACACCAGTAAACTGCAGACCCAAGGCCAGGTTCATGCACTACAGAAAATACAGCTTTCTACATGTATTTACTTCTCCTAAGCAGTTAATGTGAAGAACATTATTTAACTTAGTGTAATATGTTTAAACTTAAAATTGTAGCCATTTCAAATTGTGTTCCTTGTAACAGATGCACATATGAAGATTTTGAAATAGGTGAATCTTTTCCAACGTCTCCATGTCCATTCAACCCCAATCATTAGGGGAAGAGAGATTTTCAAATTATTTTTTTAGATGATTTAACATCATGCAAAGCAAAACCAAAGTCAATAAAAGCACTATAAATTCACCCTCCCCTCATAGGATGATGGGTATAAACTTCCTTTTAAAGGTGCATTCATTAAGTAAACATAAAAATTTTCCAATACAAAAAAGGTTGTGTTTTTTTTTTCCACAATAGTATTTCCTAGCATTATTTTTCTAGGGCGTTTGTGTTTGGGAATTTTTTAACTCACCAAAACAGCCTTTTAAAATTCACACTAAAGTTTATATAATGTGATGTGACCCCCTCTAATTCCATTTTTAACCCTCCTCTCTCCCACCTCCGAGAATTCAGAAGTTTGTTTAGTATTCATAAATTCTCCCTCGTCTTTTTCAGAAGCGTTTAGAAAATAAAAGTAGGTATGATTTTATAAGTTTTTAGCATCTGCATTATTTATCTCTTGACTAAAGTAAAATTTATTGTTTATGAACTTGTACAAAGTATAAAAAAGTAAGAAGGAAAAAAGGAGCATTGGGAGAAGGGAAAAAACAATAGCTGTTTTGAGAATAAGATTAGTTACATAGGAAGGTTGTTGTCAGTCAATCAGTGGATTGGGGGGATAAGTTTTGTTGAAAATTTTTTGCCTCTGCCTCTAAGTGACTGTAGCCTTGTGGCAGGCACAAGCCTTGCTGTCACCCATGGTGCCTGGAAAAGCACTGGTGACAGTGAGAGTGAATGACGCTTAGACTTCTTTATTGAGTGAACAGATGAATTTTTAGACAATTTTTACACTATTTTGACAAGTAAAAGTTGTATACATTTAAGGCACATGTGATGTTTTGATATACATGTGCATTGTGAAATGATTACCACATTCAAGCTAATTAACATTTCCATCATCTCAAAGTTGCCTTTTATTCTTTTCTCTTTTTTTCAAGTATGCAGTACTTTATTTTTAAAATTTCAGGAAATTTTTTTTAAAACTGGAGAGAATGAGTCTATTGGATGTGCTTATCCTTAGAAAAGCAACAGTACACATTTAAATTCAAGACCCCCAGGAACACTCTATTAAATACCTTTTCTGCATACCTTGAGAGTTCTTCTTCCCTAATCCCCCAGCACAGAAGGAGCTGCCTAGTATTTCTCAACTTGTTTCTTTTTTGCCACTCCTGAAAAACACCATCAATCTAGACCCTGTTTCTTTGTGATCCACCTCCTCTAGTGCAGGGCAGCATTTTCCACACACCTGTGATTCTTTTTTTTCAAACCTCTGGCATGCTTACAACCTCCCTGGTGTCTGTGCTTCTCCTAAAGTTATAAATTGACTCTCCTAAAAAAATCAATTGCAGGACTTCTCTATGCAAGATGCCTATTGATTTCTATAGCTTGTGAGTTCACGAAGTACCTATAATGGCCATTTAAACACCATCAGGTCTTGCAATTGTGGCTCAAGATACTTTGCAGCTGAAAGTTATGTTCTGGTGGTTTAGAGGGGTTTGAAAAATTATAGATCAGGCACTTTTTGTGAGTACCTGATCAGTTCCCTGGATGGGTAAAAGTTTGAGTGGAGAGTGGTTTTATTTTGATAAAATGAGCTATCTGATAACTTTTGCTATCTGGTTATAACTTTTCTGTTTCATCACCATGGCAAGAGTCTGTGAAGGTGGAGATATCTGCTGTGCACAGAGGGGTCAGGCCAGTGAAGAAAGCAGCAGCAAAGCTTGATTAACTTTTTCAGCACTTTTCATTGTGAGTTTTCAAGGGTTTTGAGGAAAACATTTACTGATACTCCTCTATAAGGAAATGGTGATATGCATCATTGAACAACTTGTAACAGAATGTGTGATCAAAACTATGATTTGGGATAAACAGTGGGGAGGAGGGGTAAAAAAGAACAGAAGGAAAATGTGACCTCTGGGGTATTCCGGTTACTGTGGGCTATTCTCAGCCTGATCTCCAGTACAAAACATTACTATTTTGTAACGTTGAACAAATTGAGGAAGAAAATATTTTTAGTTTTTTTGAGAGGATCTAACGATCTTATACTTCAGAGTAAGACCAAAAAACTATAGTAAAGAATCAACCCTCATTTTGAATTCAAAGAATGTTAGAACTAGCATGGCCTTTGAAAACATCTAGACTGCCTCCCTTATTTTACGGATATGGAGACCACAGCCTAGGGAGAGTGCCTTAACAACAATCCAGATGTGAGCTAGTGGCAGAGGACTTTATTGTAGATCCCTAGAGGACTGACCTTTACTCGACTGTGCTGCTCTCTGATGGGTCTGTTACATCACTGACTACCAAGCAGAGGGAACCAAATCATTAAGCGAAAGACATGGCTGTATCTTTTGTGCCAGCTTCTCTTAGAAACAGAATGAGTATTTTTTGGTGAAGGTAATTGGCATCTCATCTCCTGTTTGCCACCCCCCCCCCCTTTTCTTCGTTGGTTTCCAATGAAAGTTCAAATATCTCCTGGTATTATAATGCCAGTGATGAATTTATAAATAAATTCAATGAGCCTAGAGAAATAGTGGACCAAGAATTCAATTGAGTGTGAATGAACAATTTCTCCTTCTCTTTCTGTAAGTAAGTGACAGGGCAGACTGTTGAGTCTTTGCTTGTATGTCCCTGACATTGATGGAAATATCTTAACTGCAAACATGTTGTTTTACATTTACATGAAGGAAATTGGTTTGTCTTGGTGACATAATGCTTCTTGTGACTTAATGCTTCTTGTGATAATGTGAAAATGTTACGATGAAAAGTAGGTGAGATGCAGTATACACTGTGCATCACCAACGGCAGCTAACAAATAGAGAATTATTTCATTTACTTTAGAAGCAAAACCTTTGTACGTTCCACTTTTGCCAGAAGGGTGAAAGGGCATCCTGGATCCCCTGGAAAAAGAAAATGATAATGATATCTTTCCAACCCTTGAACTCCAGGACCCTACGTTACTTATTCAATAATTCAAGACTTCAGGAAACCCTCTTAACTTGTATTTCAATGAGACTCAGTCACAGCTTCTGACTGAATGCAGTAATTATATTCCATTTCACTGGCTAGGTACAGAATTAGCTTTTATGTTTGCTTGTTTGTTTTAAGCCCTGGAAAGCTTAACTTAAATTTTGACTTTAAATGTAAGAGCACAATCAGAATGAATTTCAAATAAAATTTTATATATTGGTATCATAATGAACCTAGAAAAACAGCACATCGCCTGTGGTTTAAACTCTTACTTAGCTACCACAAAAAATTATATACAAAGGTAGTTCTGGTGGTGTTCACGTTACTATTCCTTACATCATTCAAGGCCTAAGTCCCTATTAGCATGAGATCCAAAATACATCATAGGAAATCTTCCAGTTTCCCACATCTCTTATTAATTCAGAATGTCTATAGCTGGAGTTGTTATTGTAGTTATATTTCATAAAGTACAAGAATGAAAGTTTCTATTAGATATTAAAGATACCATCTTTATATCAGTGATCAGAATATTATCATCTGACAATGTAATTTTTTACAAACATTTCTTCTAGTCTCTGCATTTTATAAATTTCTTGGTAAGAATCATATCCGTACTTTGGGGTCATCTAGAAGTGTTCATGGACAATAAAGAGATGATTACCCAACTGCAAAATACTGTGACTCGAAAAACGGATCCAAATGAATTTAGGTGATTAAAATTCTGCTAACCCTTTTCAAAGTGCCATAACTTTTTGGCTTTGGTTTGAATACCAGAGGTTGACTGGCTTTATACTCGTTGTTTATGATGGTGATGATAAAATCATAGTGCCTGAAGCAAATGTCCTTGTGTTTCTCAGAAGATTTTAAAATTCATCATGCAAATAAGGCAATCTGATGCTCTCTGACAGCTCGAGGGAAGTATATTTGTGTGCATGTGAATGTAAAAAAAAATTAAACCTGGTTCGGCTGAAGAAAAAAAAAAAAGCCAGTTGGTGCTGTTTCTGAATTGGCTGCAATATTTAACCATTTCACTTTGGAAGGTATGTGTTTGTACTCTGAAAATGTTACTTCTTTTTTGTCTGAAGCATTTGGGAATAAACTGGGAATGTTTTAGGGCCACAGAATTGTACCATATGTTTTATACGTTCAGCTACAGTGATCTGGCATGAACTGGAATAGTTAAATGTCTCAAATTTACTGAATTCCACTGATAGTCAGATTAAGGTTTAAAGTACGCTTTTTAAATGTAATGAAGAAAGAGCAATTGTAATAAATATAACAAAACATAAATATTTGATTTTTAACCAAAGATCAACACATAAAAACTAGAAAGGTGTTTTCTTTTAATGATATTTAATTTTTAGGTAGGAAAGTATTTGTAGTGAGTTAAAATTAAAGTGGACACTCAATTTGTTGCATTTGGTTTTATCTTATCTCATAAATATAATAATGGAGCAGTAATAAAGATTGATTTATATAAATTATAGCTCTAGGAATTTGAATGAAGTATTATGAAACTTGATTTATATAATAAATTATTAAATCACTTGAAGATCCTAATGGATATGTGCAGTAATCTTAGCATGGCAAAAAACAAAAACAAAAAACTCAAACCAAATTCTATTAAAATGATTTCCAAAGCACTGTGAAAGCTGGTGAAGATTGCTGCACCAAGTGCTAAAAGCACTAGATATTTCTGGCTGAAATACATTAGTGTGTCCCATTAATTGTGCTGTTGTGGAGACTGAAATGCAATCAATGCTATATATTTTTACGCCATGATTGGATGATAGTGGTAATAAAAATATACATATTTTGGTTTTAAATCATATTAATGAAATTACTTTTAAATATTCACAATTAAGGATACTTTATATGTTTCATCTTTAAATGTGCTCTGATGCCTATAATTTCTACATTTAAAAAAGCGTGTATATTTTGAATCTTAACAATGCCAGAGTTTGGGGTATTTAATTCTGCCTTTGAGAAACCTGGCTTGGAAGAAATAAGGATTATTAATTTTAAACGTAGTTAATTTTTTTAACTTAGCCTGTTCTATTTCATAATTTCCCCAGAGGTGTTGTCCATTATCTTCTTGCTATGTCAGATCTGACTTTCTGCTGTTTGCTGTTTCTATGACAACCATCACCTTGGCTTGGAGAGAGTAGTACAAATTTCAGATATATATATATATACACATACAATTTCAGATATGCGTGCACACACACACACAAACACACACGCACTTTAATAACTTTTCATTTACCAAAAGAATTGATGATTAGGCTGACAGTTGTGGTGGTTATTAACCAGTACTAAAATTAAATGCTAAGCTAAGATCATGGCTACATAAGACATATATAATGTATGATATATACATTTGGCCTAGATTTCTTAAAAGAATCTGCATAAGCTAGAGGAGCCGCAAAAGAAAACCGAGGGAATAAACTTGACAAAATTTATGGACACTAATAAAGAAGCATATATTTTTAAAAAGACACCTCAACATGAGATAAACAAATGTTTTGATGAAAAATTAAAGAATGAATGAAATCCAGGAAATCTAGGTTAAAGAGCCTAAATAAGCACTGCTATTTTCAACAGAACAGCTCTTACTTTTTTAGCATTCACTAGGTTTGCAGCTAGAATATGAAAATGGCTAAAATTTATAATTACAATTATTTTAGTCTCCTTAATGGTAGGGAATGGGTCCTATATTTCCCTCACATTACTTAATGTTAATAATTGTAACAGCAAGCTTTTATTAAACATTTTATCATTTTTCAGGCATTGTGCTAGATGTTTTAAACAAATCATTTTATTTGATTCTTGTAACACTAAGTCCTAAATAAGTTTATTTTTGATTGGTGTGTTCATTACTTTTTTATGAAAAAGATATGTCTTAATTGATCAGATGATTTTTGTTATCTTAAACATGACATGAGTGAACTGAAATAGGCTAATTGTATAGAAATTAATTAAGATTGTTGGATACAATTAGGGTCTCCTTCAATAGGTACAGACCCATAAGAAAAATGTTTTCATGTCAGATGTTCATGAAATTTCCAACTTAAGCATATAATATTGCCAGTACAAATGAAATAACTTCCAGACTCCTAACATAGTTTTAAATTTATTAGTAAGTTAGAATTCGATGATCTAAAATTAGAACATTGAAATATTTTGAATCAATATATTTAACATTCATTTATTACTTTAAAAAAGCTTAAAAATTTAGCTTTAAAGATTATTTTGCAGCATTTTTTTCTTATGGTGAAAAGTTATACAGAACCTATATACTACGCAATTGGTTAAATAATCTATGGAAAGCCCGTACAATAGATTATCATGTAGCCATTAAAAACAGTTGAACAAATGTATCTATTGACATGAAAATATATTCGTATTAATAAATAATTCACATTAATTGTACAAGTTTGTATTAGTTTCATGCCATTTGTGAAATCTTACACATGAGGTATTAATGTAATAATATCCAGAAGCAAAAAGAGAAACACATATTTTTTATACAAACATAGAAATCCTTAAGAAAAGCTTTCTCTGAAAGTGGAATTATGGGTAAGTTTTATTATCTATAAATTTCTTAGTATTTCACAATATCTATATAGTCTCTATTTTCATATATTTCAGCCTAAGAAGACTTATTGTGTTCATTCATTTCAATAGTGTTCTAGAATTTTTCACTAGTATAATTGCTGCTGTTATAACACGCTTGTAGATCAATTTTTCCCTAAAGATGGAAATTATAGTTCGAACGGTATCATTTTAATTGCCCTCCAGAAAGCTTTACCGATTTATATTCTAGTAATTGAAGTAGTTGAGTGCCTATTTCCCCAGTGTCTTGCCAAACTAACTAGGTATTCTCTCTCTCTCTCTCTCTCTGTGTATGTGTGTGCATACCTGTATACATACATACATACATACGAATAGGCCTGGCCAATTTTGTAGGTAAAAACTGATACCCCTTTAGTGCTTTAACTTGAATTTCTCTGAATACTAGGAAGCTAATTATTTATGTATTTATTTATTTACCCTTTTTTTGTGTGTATAAACTGTCTATTGTGGTTCTTTTTTATTGTGATTTTCTCTTTCACTGTTTTATAATATTAAGGATTATTTAATTAACATGTATGCAATAATATTCTAACTTTTTTGTCATTTGTTTTTTAACTGTGTTTATGTTTGCCATAGAAATATGTTTATGTGGTCAAATATATCATGGAATTGGCCTTTAGAAAATGTTTAGGCAGACCTCTGCTCCCAAGATTAATTGCATACAAATAATCTCTTCTAGAACTTTCATAAATTTCTAATATATATTTAAATCTTGAGACCATTTGAAAATTACATTGGGATATTGTGTGAAAAAGGAAGATAATTGTCCAGTTTTCCTAAAATCATGTACTGAATAATACAATATTTGCTATTGATTTGAAATTCTTTTCTTATCTTGAACCAAATTCTCGTATACAATAAGATCAGCATCTGTGGTTTTCTTTCTATTTCATCATCTGGATGATTATTCCTAACCTAACAACGGTGTTATGTTATGACTTTCAAGTAAGTTTTATTATCTTACATAGGTGTTCTCAATTTGCCCTAACGCACTACTATAAACAGAAACACAATACACTACCATATTGTTTAAAGACTCTGTAAGTTATTCTCACATGATTGTTATTTGAATTTTAGAGGAGTATTGTCAAGCTACCAAACAAACCATTGCTATGCCATTGGAATTACATTAAATTTATGAGTTAATTTGGTCCATAAGGCAAACTGACATCTTTACAATTCCGTTCCAGGAATGCCAGATATCTTTCCACATTTAACTTTTATATTACCCACAGTAGAGTTTTGTGCTTTTCTTCTTGGCAGTGCATTTTTTCTTGCTGAGTCTCTAAGTTTTTAAAATACTTTTGTGCCTCTGACGAGTGAGACTTTTCTATATATGTTCTAATAGATTATTTCTAGTATTAGGAAAGGCATAGGCTTTTTTTTTCTTTAAATGAAAAAGCTTCCAGGGTTTCACCTTTAATTGACCATTGGATATCCTTTATACTAAGGAGGTACCCTTCTATTAAGAATTTTTAATTAATAATGAACATAAAGTAACATCCAATTCCTCACTGATATATATATATCAAGATAATCATATTTTTTCTTCAGATTCTTAATATGATGAACTGAAAAATATTTTTCCTAATATAAAACTATTATAGCCTTTGACTCTATTTTATCATTAAATAATTTCTTTAATCTCACATGAGGATCTAATTTAGTCTGGAAATTTGGTGCATTAAAAGATCCTTAAAAATGTTTAAAGTTATTTTAAAATCCACTTCAAAATATGTTTCATTGAGAGAGAACAAAACTGATGGCATCATTCTTCTGGATTTCAAATCATATTACAAAACTATGGTAATTAAAACAGTATTATAATGCATGAAAACAGACACATAGATCAATGGAACAGAATAAAGACCCCCAAAATAAACCCATGCATGTTTGGTCAACTAATATTTTATAAGAAAGCCAAAAACACTTGATGTAGAAAGGATAGTCTCTTCAACAAATGGTATTTGAAAAACTGTATATTCACATAAAAAATAGTTGAAACTGGACCCCATCTTAACACCATTCACAAAATTAACTTGAAATGGATTAAGGACTTAAATGTAAGGCCTAAAACCACAAAACTTCTTATGGAAAATATATGGGAAAACTCCTTGACATTGGTCTTGGCAAAGAGTTTTTGGGTACGACACCAGAAGTACAAGTAACAAAAGCAAAAATCATCAAACTAAAAAACTTCTGCACAGCAAATAAATAATCAACAAAATGAAAAAGCAGCCTATGGAATGGAGGAAGTATTTGCAAATAATATATAAAGGGTTAATATCCAAAATATATAAGGAACTCATGCAACTCAGTAATAAATAATCCATTAAAAAATGGGCAGAGCATCTGGGTAGAGTTCTTCCAAAGTAGACATACAAATGACCGACAAGTTCATGAAAAAGTGCTCAACATCACTAACCATCAGGGAAATGCAAATCAAAACAACAATGAGAAATCACCTCATGCTTGTTAGAATGGCTATTATCAAAAAGACAAGAGATAGAAAATGTTGGCAAGGATGTGGAGAAAAGGGAAGCCTTGTGCATCATTGGTGGGAATGTAAACTGGTACTGCCACTTTGGAGAAGATTACAGAGGTTCCTCAGAAATTTAAAACCAGCAACCCAGTGGAATCCAGCAATCCCATTTCTGGGAAATACCCAAAGGAAATAAAATCACTATCTCAAAGAAATATATGCACCTCCTATGTTCATTGCAACATTATTTACAATAGCCAACCTGTACCCATGGATGGATGAATGAATAAATTGTGGTATACATATGATGGAATATTATTCAGCCACAAAAAGAAGAAAATCCTGCCATTTGTGACAAAGTGGATGAAATTTGAGGACATTAATGCTAAATGAAATAAGTCAGGAAGAGAAAGACAAATACTGTGTGATCTCACATATATGTGAAATTAAAAAACATACAAACTCATAGAAACAGAATAGACTGATGGTTACCAGAGGTTGGAGAGTGGGAGAAATACGGAAACATTGGTCAAAGGCTACAAAAAAATAAATAAAATATAATATTTCAAAATACATTTCAAATTCATGTACACACACACACAAACAAACACAAATGACAAGAAAAAAATGGTGCAAAAAGCACTATACTGTTTCCACTTAATTGAGGAGTAGTAAAAAGATAAAGTGTAGATACTGCTTAATGTGAAAAAAGGAAAAGCTAGAAACAGTGTTAAATACAAATAAATAGATATAGTGGTTCATTGGGTCTCCTTTATTTTTCAGATGAGCTAAAGGATAAATCATCTACTTTATTAAAAAAAATTCTCTCTTCAGTGTTGAAGTAGGATAAAAGAGAATGAAACTGCTGTGTTTAGCATCCCACATCTTGTAACTCCAGATTAAATTTAAATACATTTTTGTTTCTTTGTGGCCAATTTTTGTTGTGATAGCCTCCATCTGGTGTTGATCTGCCTTCGTTTTGTAGTCTGATTACCAGGCATGAATCAAAGAAATCAACTGGTTTCTCTATCTTAAAAGACTGGGAGAAATTACCTTTTAAGATTTCTTTCCCTTTTTTTGCATTTAAATTCTCTATTTAAGATGAGAGAGAGAATTCATTCAGTATGATGGTCAACCAAGACCTGTCAACATAACCACCTTCACTAATTTCTCTTACTGGTAATAAGTAACTATATCCAGTTCTTTAATTGCATTTGTCCTTGCAGTTCTTTAAAATATTCAGACCAAATTTAACGGTCATGGTTATGTGAATCAAGACTTTTTATTGCAAGTGGAAATAACACACAATCCAGCTGGAACATAAAAAAAGATAACTTAGTTCATGTAACTGAGAAAGACATAGATGAAATCATATCAGGCAAAAAGTGGATCTGGGGCTCAGATGACAAACTCAGTGCTCCTCCACCCATGACTTGGCTCTGTTCTCACTTGGCCTCGTTTTCTCCCACTGCATATGGGATTGTGGGTTTCCCTTCAGATCTGTGGAAGGTATCTGCCACCAGCAATGTAGGAGGGTTCTCTTTTCTCCACACCCTCTCCATACATGTTTATTGTTTATGGACTTTTTAGTGATGGCCATTCTGAGTGGTGTGAGATGTTACCTCATTGTAGTTTTGATTTGCATTTCTCTGATAATTAGCAATATTGAGCATTTTTTCATGAACCTATTGGCCATTTGTACACGTAGACGTACACCTCTTCCTAGCGCTACATTCTTGAAGACAAGGAACAGTATCTTCCACCCTTGGCTCCAACATAGACGGTGAAATAACTCATGTCTCATTTCATGAGGAGTGTCTTAGTATGTCAACTGTATGCCCATTTGTATTCAGATCCAGTCTCTGCCCTTCCTCTGAAAATTGCTTTTCCTGACTGCCTTGCCTGTTGGCTTCCCTACAAAATGCAAAGTTGGCATTCATATGCCCACTTAACAGATGAAGAAACTGATGTTAAGTAATTTGCCCAAAGTCACAGAAGAAAGATGAAAACATCAGAAAGATGCCAACCTCTGTTTTTCAGTATTCCAGAGCCTAAACACTTTTTTATTGCATTATCATGCTACTAGTATTTTTCTCTTGAACTGCACTGAATCTTCATTTCTCTACTCATAGATTGAAAAATCTTCCCTTAGCGTTCATTTTTCACTTTATGGTAAAATCACTTTACTATTAAGTCATCTATTATGAAGTCTATCAACAGATAGACTTATGCAACAAAATTTCCTCATATAGTATCTAGAATAAATCCCTCTTTTTCTTTATCCACATGCTGTACTTGATACTAGCACAATGTGCTCCGTGGTGTAACGAGCAGACAGATTTGGGACCAGATTAATTGCATGAATATATAAACCCTATTTCTGACTGCCACTACATGCAATGTTTCTGAAATCTGGGGAAAATACATAAACACATTAGTTACTTACTAAGTGCTGGGCACTTTCTACAGAGAATATTGGTGAAACTTCTCAGATCTTACTGTGGCAGAGAAGATAAGGACATACTTTTATAAAACAGACTTAAGATTTGTTTCTCATTTTTTGAAGAGAATGAAAGTCGTCAGGGCAGCCCTAGCGACCCTTTAAGACTTTATTTGGCCATTCCTACCCTGCAGGATGATAACTGTGTGGTTTCCATGAGGGAGAATGCCTATGAAAACATTTTAGGTAGATACCGTAGGCTGCTTCATTAACTAAAAGTTGAGGGAACAAATGCTGTAAAGATCTTCCTCTTATTCCTGTCAGTGGATTTTGCTTTTTCTTTTTTTAGGTTTAATTTCTATTTTCTGCAGCTGAGCATGAAAGTACACTAACATAGTCTGTAATTTAGCTGTGTTCCTAGGACCATCTGTAAGAATTTATGCACTTCCTGGGAATCTGATCAATTCTAGCAGCGATTCTCTATTTTCTCTGTGAAATTAAGGAGCCCTGCAATCAATTTTATATTTAAAAGTTGCTTTCTGCTTGAAAAAAATGTGGGCCTAATGTCCAAAAACCACTCTGTGCTTCAAAATTGGTTTCCCTGAATAATTCTCTTTATGCAGACACACATGCATTTTTATGTGATGTCATAAATCTCATGTCATGGAATTTGTTTAATGCAAGGAAGATTTGTTCCTTATCTCCTATTTATTTATTCAGTCACTTATTTTTATCAGTATAGACTCGTACATATTCATTTTATTCTTTGGGTTATAATGTAATACTGTCATTATTTTTATTGCTTAAAGTATTCCAACTTTGACCATTGAGAATTCTTTTGGGTCAGTTCTTGTGTCCTTCTGACATGACTGTGCCTATTGTTTTTCTTTCCCTTCCTTATTTTTTGTCACTATACAATGCTTTTGGTTCATACTGCCCTAATCCTGGAATCACCCATTTCTCAAAGAGCTACGCTTTTTTCCCCCCCAGTTCATTGGCTCAGTGGAAAATAAACTTCATTTATTTTTGCATTTTCTTTATTTTACTTGAATTATAGTCAGTTACAATGTGTCAATTTTTCATATACAGCATAATATCTCAGTCATGCATTTATATATACATATATTTATTTTCATTATACATGTATTCTTTTTCATTAAAGATTATTACAAGATATTGAATATAGTTCCTTGTGCTATACAGAAGAATTTGTTTTATCTATTTTTATATATAGTGGCTAACATTTGCAAATTTTAAACTCCCAAATTTATCACTTCCCATCCCCTTTCCCCCAGTAATCATAAGATTGTTTACTGTGTCTGCAAGTCTGTTTCTGTTTTGTAGATGAGTTCATTAGTGTCCTCTTTTTCCTTTTTTCTTTTTTTAGATTCCACATATGAGTGATATCATGTGGTATTTTTCTTCCTCTTTCTGAATTACTTCTCTTAGAATGATGATCTCCAGGTCCATCCATGTTGCTGTAAATGGCTAAGTAGCATTCCATTGTATAAATATACCACAACTTCTTTATCCAGTCGTCAGTTGATGGGCATTTAGGTTGTTTCCATGTCTTGGCTATTGTAAATGTGCTGCTATGAACATTGGGGTGCATGTATCTTTTTGAATTATAGTTCCTTCTGGATATATGACCAGGAGTGGGATTGTTGGATCATATATTAAGTCTGTTTTTAGTTTTTTAGGGAATCTCCATACTGTTTTCCATAATGGTTGCTCCAAACTACATTCCCACCAGCAATGTAGGAGGATTCTCTTTTCTCCACACCCTCTCCATACATGTTTATCGTTTATGGACTTTTTAGTGATGGCCATTCTGAATGGTGTGAGATGATACCTCATTGTAGTTTTGATTTGCATTTCTCTGATAATTAGCAATATTGAGCATTTTTTCATGTACCTATTGGCCATTTGTATGTCTTCATTGGAGAATTGCTTGTTTAGGTCTTTTGCCAATTTTTGTATTGGGTTGTTTGGTTTTTTGTTATTAAGTTGTATGAGATGTTTATATATTCTGGAAATTAAACCTTTGTCAATTGCATCATTTGCAAATATTTTCTCCCATTCTGTAGGCTGTCATATTGTTTTGCTTATGATTGGTTTCCTTTGCTGTGCAAAAGAAGCTTAGAAGTTTAATTAGGTCCCAATTGTTTATTTTTACTTTTATTTCTATTGCCTGGGTAGACTGCCCCAGGAGAACATTGCTAAGATTTATGTCAGAGAATGTTTTGCCTATATTTTCTTCTAGGAGATTTATAGTGTCTTGTCTTATATTTGTCTTTAAGCCATTTTTAGTTTATTTTTGCATATGGTGTGAGAAAAGTGTTCTAACTTCATTGATTTACATGTGGCTGTCAAAGAGCTAGGCTCTTAACTTGAGTCATTGGGCAAACAGTGATGCCATTTAAATGGGAAAGACTGGAGTAAGAGAAGGAAGCCTGGAATATGTTATTTTCTTTCTTTCTTCTTTTCTCCCTTCCCTCCTCCTTCTTTCCTTCCTTTTATTTTATCATTATTATTTTTGGACATGTTAAGTTTGAAAAGCCTATTAGCCAATTATGCAAAGCTGTAGAGTAGAGTGGGCAGTGTGTATAAGACTCTAAATCTCAGAGAAGAGGCTCAGGCTACAGATCTAAATTTGAAATTCACAAATAAATGGTGGTATTTAAAAACATAGGACTGGGTCTGCTTTCCTAGGAAAGAGTCAGATAGAGAAGTCTCAGACTTCAAACCACAAATGGATTTAGAGGTTAGAGAAAATGGAAGAAATCAGGCAGGAGAAAAGCCTAAGCTGTGCATGGTATCTTACAAGCCAAGTAAAGAAATACTTCAGAACAGGAAGTGTGGCTATCTGAGTCAGACTGTCTTGAATTTTTAAGGAAGGGCTGAAAAGTTACCATTGGATTTGGTAATATTCAAGTTCACTAAGGACATTGATAAGTGCTATTTCAGTGGAGCTCTGAAAATGAAGCCTAATTTGGGGGAGTTCAATATAGAATTACTTTTGAGGAATGGAGAATATCTTATTTTGGGTAGTGGCTATAAAATGGAGTGAAGAAATATGGTGGTAGTGAGATTGGGAATTGCTGTAAGGGATTTTTTTAAAGTTGGGAGACACTACAATGTATTTGCCGGCAAGTGGGAATAATTGAGTAAAATGAAGGAGAAATGATGATGCAGGAGACAGAAGGAATCACTGAAGCAGCAAAGACTGAGAATTAGTGAGAGGACATAGATTCCAAAGCTTAAGAGAAGGAGTTGACCCTAGGTGGGAGAAAGAACAGTTTTTCCATTATAACAGGATTGAATGCTGACTATATGGGTGCAAATATCGAGAGTATACAGAATATAATGTTAAGAAGATGAAATTAAATCAGGATCCTTTCAATTTTCTTAGAAGCACTATCATAAAGTGAGAAGGAAAATATGGGAAGAAATGTTGGACAGTTGAAAAGAAGTAAAGGTGCCCCCTTTTTGTGGCATCATAGAACTGAAGGATGAATTAATAAGGGAAATGTGGTAAGACTGTCAGGCACTACTGGGGACCCATTTGAAGTTTGCAGTTATATAGAAATAATTATGCCAGTAATGTAATAACCTACATTTTTTCTAGCCATTATCTGTTCAGCTATTAAGGGCAGGTTCAAAGTGGGAAGAGAGCTGAATTTAACCAGGTGATTTTGTTTTGGTCACATTGACTTGGAAAAGAGAGAAAAAGTCATTCAAGGTGAGTGTTGTGCAAAGGAGAGACAACAATGGTGAATAATGACCCTAAATTCAGTCAGTGGGGAAGGGTGAACATGAGTGGGATGAGAGAAAATTGTGTAGAAGTCAAGAAGCTTTTTTGTTGGCAAAGTGTATGATCTATACAACTTGGAGACTTTTGTTGTAAAGGTTCATTAAGGCTTCCCTTTGCCATATTGATGCTGTTTGCTTTTGTGATGGTAGAACAAGAAACACCTTTTAAATCTCTTTTATGATAATTTGTCAAGTTTGCACCTCTTCTTGGGTCAGTTTTGCTAATTTACAATTTTTCTTGGAAATTAGCTACTTCTTTGGGTTTTTTAATTTTCACCTAAATTTCCACCTAGATTTTCTTATATTTCTTGCAAAATTCCCAATAGTTTTAATTATGTCTTTTCCCATGCCTTTAAATAGAGATTTATCTGAACCATTTTGAGAATTGTTTGCACACTTTAGAGCGCAGCTGATTGAGTGGAAGAATCCCATGGTGACGACTTGATATGTAAATAGCCTAACTAGGACTGATTTAATTTGTTTTGATAACTCTTGTCCACTCTACTGAAATAGAATGACTAAGTGGTACTATTATTTTAGAAACTTTTTGGTCATGTGATACTGTTTATTATAGTTCAACACATTTCAGGGAAAAAAAGGAAAATTCATTTTTTGTTTGTTAGAGTGAATTAAGGGCTGTATATATTTTGATAACTGCCCTTCAGCAGGTATGTGAAGTAAAAAAAAATTGGAATAGTATTGCTACTTAAGAAATAATTCTAAGTAGAATCAGTGTGACTGTCAGTGGTGTTTTATTCTCTTAAAAAAATAAGGGTAAACTTTCTATGGCAGATTTGTCTTCCCTGCTAGATTCCTTTGCCCTAGCCCTTTGCTTCTGTCAAGAAGCTGTCCTTCATAGTGAATGATGCTTTTGTGGGTTACAGGCATATTAATCATGCAATACTGTATTTTGAGATGCAATTGCAAATGCAATTAAACTATTGCACTGAACTTACAAGTCATATTATTACCTTAGAAACATGGAACAGCAATTTCACGTTTCTTCACTTGTGTTCATAGACTTTCCTTTTGACATCTGGGAACTGTGATATGAGCCAAGCTTCCAGACATGCAGAAGTTATCAGCTTGGGGGTCTCAAATTCTGTGATTCTTGGAGAAGCAAGTTTATCCTCAAAACCCCCACATTTGCAAGAAAGATTTTTTTTTAAAGATAGGAGCAAGTTAAGAGTTTTTTAAACAAGTTATATCTCATTATAGCTAATCATTGAATTGTCCATTAAAAATGGCACAAGCTGATCTTACAGCTCAGTCAAGGCTACCAGTGAAATGTGACCTTCAGTGACATCAGTGAAGTCTAGCACGGCTATTGATTAAAACATGCCAATGAGAGCTTTGTGCCTCACTGACCTGCTGAAGGAGCCCTTTGGAGAAAATGTTGACAAACATGGGAGAGTACTTTGACCCTCGCTTGCCACTCCGAATGGCTGCTAGGGTTTGTAGGGTGGTTTGCAGTAATGTGCATGGGCAACCAGGAAGCCATGGGGCCTGGAGCAAGAGAGGTAATTCCACCTTTCCCTCTAGCCCTGCAATTTTGCAAGAATTTCTAAAAGTGAAAACTAGTTCTCAGGGCATTTCTCAGTTGAACCCCAGATATCAGAAAAGACTAGATATAAGCTGCAAGTGCACATTTTAAAATGATAATATAGGTTTATGTCAATTTTGTTTTTTACTTTAGATGAGCACAGGGTATGTAAGAACAAAAGACGTTATGTTTATATTAGTATACATGTCCCAAGTCTTCTATAAATTTCACCCTCCTTAAATATTTTTCATAGTACCTGAGATAGTTATATTTATCCACAAATCAGTCCCAGGTGTCATTTGTCACTGCTAAGGCTACCCATGGGACTGCAATTCCACTCAAGTAGTGATGTAGCAGGCTATGCTGAGGGTAGCTTACTCAGGTCATGATTACCTCATAGACGTAAGATTCCAGGAAAATGGTAGTTCCCACCCATCTTGTGTAGACCACCACTGATGTGCCAGGGGGCTTGCAGAGGAAAACTAGCAGCCCCTAGATCTTCCTGAGGCACATTATCTAGGCATCATTTCTCTACACAGTTGCCTGGGTCTCAGAGTGAGTGCTATTGATCAACAGATCTTAGATCCACAACTCTCTCACATGTGCACACACACTTCCTTGCAGAGTCTCATACAGCCAGTGAGACCAAGTCACATCCACAGAGCCAAGGTGCTGAACCAGACTGGTGTCCAGCAATGCCCAGAACTGACATTGATCCTCACTCTTCAGTACTTGGAACTTTGCACTGAATGTGACTTGTTCTTCTAGGAATTATTCTTCCTTTGTGATGGACTCCCTCCCAAGGACTTAACAGACCTTAGCTAGGGCAAATCCTGTCCATCAAATATATTTTTATATCCTTGATCTTCAAACAGGTCAGAATTTGAGTCCTATTTTTTTCCCTTACTAAGGGTCCTTGGCCTTTGTCCAAATTACAGGTTAACTACAGGTATGTAAATTTTCATCACTACATTTCTCAATGCTTTTGCTTTTCTCAGTAGACTATCTTAAATGCCTAAAGAAAGTCTTTAATTTATTTGGTTGTAAAATGCAATTATGTTTTAAATTTCAGTGTTAACAGTTGGTAGTCAAAAGATAGTCTCTTCCTTTAGAGATAGCTACATGTCACAAATATATAGTAGTCAGTTTTCTTATTTGTAAAATAGAACGGAACTAGACAGCAGTTTCCCCACTTTATAAAAAGTGCTATAAAGCAGCAAAAACTTATTTTATTTTTAGGATAAAATCTTAAACGCTACCTCAATAGATAAAAATGACATTTAAATAATATGGGATTAATTTTCATTAACAAGAAAATTAGAGTTGAGATTATGAATGACATTTATAGACAGATTCAACTCAGCATCTAATTTATTTTTAGTATTTGGTTTTAATTGCAAAGAAGTTTTGAGTCTGTATTCACTGGATGCATTACAGGCAGATAGAGATCTGTTAGCATGTTTGTTGGTTTTTGCTTGCTTCACTTGCAGCCTCAGGATATGTATCATTAACAGAGAAGACAAAATATTTCTGAAATATTCCTTAAATTGAGAGTAATAGGTGATACAAGTTACTGCTTTAGCAGTCTTTAGTATGTCGTCATTTGAGTGCCCAATGTTCTCAACAGAATTTTAAGACATTTTAAATTATACTTAAAATTGAATTTTGAATCAAACTTTCCAAAATTTCTCAAGTTCTTCTGCTGAATCTGGGCTTCCCCGGAACCAAACTGGACCCAGTAACTTCTATTAGCTCTTTATTTCTAACCACAGTTTGATAACACTGCTACTGTTGTGAGTACTGCAGATATTCTAGTTTCTTCTAAGTCCATGTCCCCATGCACATTCATGCAGCTACCCATAAAGATTAAATGGAGAAAGAGGCTGGAGACACAGTTGTTCTAAGACAATTTTTTCTTAAAGATTTTTGATGTTTTAAGCTTATTTGAATGACAACATAAGTTGCTTGCTCAGTCTATTTCTTCATTCAAGTAACTCATTTGTAGTACTTCTACATTAGCTATTATTATTGGCTACAATCAGTGATAGTTCATTTCTGGCTATTGTGGAAACACAATAATGAACCACACTTCACAAGTTTCTCTACCTCCTTTTTAAGAAAAAATTTTATTTTTTTATATGGACATAAAGATTTATCTTAACTTTAGAATGGAAAGCTGATTAATTCTTTAGAAAAAGTGATTATATATATTTTAGTCTGGGAAAATAAAAGCATATAATTACTCCCAGGATTTTTATCTCTATAAATTATTGCACTAATCATTTTGAATTTTGGCACTGTAATTTTAAAAACAAGATTTTCCTTAAAGCATGTTTACTTTAGAGAATGTTTTGCTTAAATTAGTTTCTTAAAGCTTAGGTCATCTTAAAACCTGAATATATAAGTGTTTGTGTTAATTTTATAACCAGTTTCCTTTAAGCAAATCAAAAAACACAAAAATATTCATTGTGATTTTCAGCAACTATCTAGCTATGAGATTTTGGTTGATTTTCCTGGTTTTTTTGGGTGACTTGAAAATACGAATCTCCTGGAGACTAGAAAATTATTTAAATCTAGCATAATGCTGATTAATAAGATAAAATGTCTTTAACTTCTTGTCCATAGTAACAGTTGTTGATTGAATAACAGGTAAATAAATGAATGAAAGTGTATGAATAATTAGAAATTTACTACATTCTTCTAAGATAGATATTCTTTTTATATTAATTCATATACAGTACAATCATTCAGTTCTAAATTTAATGCCTTGTTTATATTCCAAGATTCCTATTGATTTTCCTCTGTGTCACATTATATTTACATCTTGTAGTCAGCTTTACAATTTGAAAATATAACCTTGTGTGACATATTGAAACATTTTCTTTTTTAAGGAAAAAATAAGGAGATATCAACAAACTGAAAAAATGTTTTCAGAGGCATAGTCTTCAGGAAGATACTGGAGTTCATGAGATCTCAAGGTTAGCATACTTTATTATTTTCATGCTTTTACACATCTGAGATATAACTGTGTCACTGTTCTGTGTTGGTATTGTTAGTGTTTAATTGGTTAATAAAGAAGATTGCTTTTATACAAAACACATATTTTTTACAATATCTTTCAAGATTTTTAGAAATTTGAGGGGGGAGGGTATAGCTCAGTGGTAGAGCGCATGCTTAGCATAAACGAAGTCCTGGGTTCAATCCCCAGTACCTCCTCATTTAAAAATAAATGAGTAAACCACAAAAAAAATGATTTTTACAAATTCATTTATTTATTTTGTTCAATTGGGTATGGTTACAAGAAAATATGGTTTCAGTAGAGAATCCATTGGTTATAACATTTTCTTCACTTTTTTAAGTTTAGTGCTGTTAGCATAAAATATATACATTAGGCAGTCTTATAAAATTTTATTTTTGATTTGTTAAGAAATGTACATCAGTTTAGCAAATCTTTAAATTTCTTTTGTATCTTTGGCTATAACATACATACATACATACATATATACACATAGTTTAGAGGGATAGCTGAGCAGCAATCCTGAAATTCTTTGATATCCATTCCCTGACTTTCTCTAGGTACAGTCAAAGAAATTGTATTTTTCCTGGAAAATGTGACCTCAGTAGAATGACAGTTGCTATGAATGAGCAAAAGGATATTTGAGAAACTTTTCTAAGTTGTTTAGGGTCATAAGTCTGGAAAAGAAAAGCAGAATAAGCCTATTATAATAAAGAGTTTAATACTACTCTTATTAAACTGTTTATTATAATATTGAACAAATGTAAAATACTCATTTGGAAGTCTGAGTTACAATGCGGGTTAACATGGTTCATTCTAATGGGATAGCTTGAGAAAGTGGATGATTTCAGACTACTTTATATTGTGGGACCCAATACCAAGTATTCATAGTTTCAAATGAAATTTATTAATGATCTGTTATTTATTTTTGTGTTTGTGTTTATTTATTTATTTATCTTTATTGAGGTAACATTGGTTTATAGTATTATACAAGTTGCATGTATACAACATTATATTTCTACTTCTGTATACACTATAGTGTGCTCACCATTAAAACTTTAGTTTCCATCTGTCACCATACAGTTGACCCTCCTTCACATCCCCCACCGCCACACTGCGTCCCAATCCCTTCCTCTCTGATAACCACTACTCTGTAATGATCTTTTATTTTGATTACCTTGGTCAGGCTTGTCTTCAGTGTCTACTTTTCCTCACTCATCATATCATATCAAGGATACAGTCATTCAAAATTTATTTATGACTTACCATACGCAAGACAATGGGCTGAGTGCTGCTTTGGTTGTTTCAAAATGAGTAAGATCTGGTTCCTGTTCTCAAGAATTGCCCAACCAATATGTTACTCAGAAATTACTTTTATTATTAATGCAAGCAACACATAATTAAAAAGACAGGCTAGGTTTAAAAGGGCATGTAATGAATTCTAAAGTGCAATGGGAATTATTTGGGGATTGTTTGTATTTTCACATTATGGCTTTTATTAGCCTACAATACTGAGAGTTTATACCAATGGGAGTGATGCTCCATTACAACCCACACCCAAATGACCTTTTATTAAAGTAGCACTTCAAGTACGACATAAGTAAGTAATATGAGATTCTAAGAAAGAAAAATCTCTTTTCTGCCACAACTGCAAATTTAATGTTGTAGAAATAGTTAGGCAAACACCTATGAAAAGAACAAAGGTGAGCATTGCCTACTTGGTATTTTTTTATTTCTGTACATGCAATTTCTTTATTAAGCTCACCAGAGAATTAAGTCATTTCCTCAATGACCTGGAAAGGCATGTAGGTTTGCAATGCTTGTAAGGTAGGTTTGAGTGCTATAAACCCCTAAGGAATCCATATGCAAATTGAAGCTGGATGAGTAAAGAGATTTGTAATGGAGTGGGAGTACAAACTCCACTTGAAATGGAATTGCACAGTGCTGTGCTTCTCAGATAAAGCTTTTAAAAAGGTGGTATCTTAAGACGTTAAAGCAAGTCAAGTAAATAAAAATAGTAAACATCTTTTTGAAAAGTCAGTGAAGACACCCCTTGCTTAATTGTTCCATGAGACAAGTGGTTAAATTAATTTATATAACAACCACTATCATTCAGCAAATATTAAGTGCATACTATGTGCATCGGGGCAATAGCAGTGAATAAAATACACCAATAGCCTTGCCTTAGTGGAAATTACATTTTAAAGGGTAGAAATATATAATCAATAAAAAGCGAAGTAATTTTTATGTTACATTGGATGGTGTTAGTAGTGCTATGAAGAAAAAGAAAACAGGTAAAGGAATACAGAATGTAAGGAGGGGTGGAATTTTTTAAAAGCCTAATGACCTAGTACTGTATAATTTATTCAAAAGAAGTAAGTATCACTTTTGCCCACATAGTGCCAACTAAAAACAGGTATAGTGAAATATAACATCTGATGGTAAATTTTCTATTCATCATTAGTTAAGGTAAATGTCATTAATGTATGTAAAATAACTAGTATGTATCTCAGTTTTACCAGAAAGGCGTTTTTAAATAATACATTTACTACATGTACATGAAATATTGTCAAAATGTTTTCAATAAAGAAATACACAATTGAACATGGATTAGTCCATTCACTTCCTAAAGAGTAAAGACTGTAGGTATTCATCGGTGTGTGGGATAAAAGTAGTCCATTTTCAGGAATTAAATAAATTTCATAAACCTAATAGTGAAAGCTCTCTATAACCACACATATAGATGATACATGGTGATAGAAGGGCTGTATATAATTTTCACCTTGTTGTTTTGTCGTCAGTCTTATTATCATTTTAGGAGAGTACTGAGTACTAGAATTGAAGACAAAGGGAATTATTTTAACAGTATCTCATTCACATAGTAGACTAATTTTTTAAAGGACATATGTCTTTCTTTGTACATTTATGAGAAGCAATATGGACATTTGGCTATATCGCTATTTGTGATTATCAACAAATGAGTCATCAGGTTTCTTTTGAAGGTAATTTGGTTAAATTTTTTTCTGTGAAATACTAGGTTCTGAGCACAAGATTCTGAAGTTGTTTACAGCCTAGATAATCCTGCCTGTTTTTTGCAATCTGCACTATAGATGAACCCATCACATAAATTGACATTATCTAAATGTCATTTAGTCTTGACTTACTGGATAAAACTGAAAATTTCAGCTAATGTGGTATGAGAAAAGTAGTTAAATCAATTTTTTCATTGTTAATAAGTTAATGTGAGAGGAATATTTAGCCATCCAAATAAAATTTAGATTAAAAGGTTTCAAAACCTATTAAACATTGCAAGCCTTTCAACCTTCCAAAAGATAAGTATTATAGATAGTGTATCATCTGAAGGAAATAAATTTCCGGTATTGAAGTAGCAAAAGAAGTACAAAGTTAAGGTCACAATTGTTTAGAGGGTATATCTTAATTAACCCCAAACAAAGAGTATATATTACATGTTGTATTGTAGACAGAAGAGATGGTCAGCTCTGTGAGACTGACCAAAATGAGGCAATCAGTACAACATTGTTGCCTGTTTTGGGAAAACTGAAAGAAAAAGAAAAACAGAGGCAGAGGGCTAGTGGAAGATTATGGGGGAAAACAAAGAGTTCTCTTGTAATGTCACTGTGTCAGAGATGGATTCCTTCCAAACCAACATTAACCTTTGTTTCATTCATCTGGAAACTTTGAAGGGAAGACTAGAAACTTTTGTTTCATCTCCCATATATTTATAAAATCTAAGCCCAGTAATATTTTGCAGATTTGTACCACAAATCCAGTACCCCAGGGACTCTTCCAAATAATGACTCTTCCATCCTCTCACAAACCACCATATACAAATATACATCTTTGAATCTCACATCACCTGGCATGCCCATGCTCTAGGTGACTCCTCCTTCTTCACTTGTCCCCAATGGTTCTCTAGATGATCATCTACTATTCTTGTTTTTCCATCCTCCTTATAAATAGTTGATCTAATACAGGTTTCTCAACCTCAGCACTACTGATACTTTGATAGGATAATTTTTTGTTGTGGGGGCTGTTCTGTGCATTGGGGGATGTTTAGCAGCATCCCTGGCACTAGTCATTGGTAATATTCCACCTGCCAAGTTTTGAAAACCAGAAGTGTCTCCAGACATTGCCCAATGTCCCTTTGGGATAAAATTATCCCAAGATGAGAAGCACTGATCCTCCAAAACCTCAGTAAATATCCACTGCTTGTCAACCACAAAACCTCCCAACCACCTCTTGTTCTCAGTTAAAATTCAACTAGGGCACTTTAAATTCCAGCTTCTCTTGTTATTGTGAAACTCACTTCTGACCATTTGTATGTTTTAAGCTTCTTTTTATTGGCTTACACCTGACCTTGGATCTAAAATGTCTAACAAAATAATGAGTGAATATAAAATAAATGAAAGAATTAGGGAAAAGGAAAAGGAAGGTAAAAACATAAGATTAAGTCAGGAGTTATGTTAGGTTTTAGGTTACAGATGAATAAACCCTTTACCCCTCACTTTTTTTTTCTTTGAATTCATGAATCTATCCATGTTCTTCAGGCCTGGCTTGAAATTTGGCTTGGACACCAGCAGTTCACCCTCCATATTTCTACAGCCTGTCCTTTTAATACCGTACATGCAAACCTGAATCTGTATAGGAAACCTCTTTTCTTATATGCAGGCATATGAGTGCCACAGGAGAAAATTATACCACTCTGCAGATGGATGGTTTTCTAATCTGAGTTAGCTTTCAGTAGCATTTACTAATCCTTTCACTCTGACCATGGTCAGCCACCATTTCAAAAGTTTGTCACCCCACTCAAGCCATACAGTCTCTCCCCTCACTATCCATGCACCTGCTATTTTGACAAGAAAATTGAGGTCATTGTGTGGAAACTACTTGTGCATCCTTGCAATTCCCTCCAGCATCAAAGAGCAACATCTATCAACATTCTTTCTTTCCTCCAGTCTTAAGGGATCAGGAGTCCTTCCTGCTGCCCAAGGCAAAGCCTGTGTTTGATTTTATTCCCTAACATTGAGGCCAAGGCTTTTGACATTAGTTATTCCCTTTATGTCCTTTATCTTCAACTTTTTCTTCTCTGCTGGCCACTTTTCTTCAAGCTGTACATGCTTTTCAAACTTCTATCCAAAAAGAGGAAACCAACAAACAAAAGCAAACTGACCTCTCTCTCCACTGGATTTCACCACCACCACCATCCAATTTCTCTGCTCCCCAATTCATTCAGACTCTCCAAAGCAGCCGTCTACATTCATTATCTCCAACTTCCAAGATCCAGTCATGCCTCAGCACAGTGTGATCTGATTTCTAACCCCATTTAACAGAGCATGCTCTCTCTAAAGGCTCCAATGACCTGCAGTCCTTATCTTGACTGGCTCTCTCAGGAGTATTTGATACTGTTAACTTCATTTTTCTTTTCTTCACTCCCTGGGCTGTGTGACACCCCTCCCTCTTGGTTCGCCTCATACCTTGTATACCTCTTCTGTCTCTTCTTTCACAGATTCAGGAATCAAAACTCAAATACTGATGGGTGGCAATAGGTAATACAAATGAGTGAAATTAGCTAATTGAAAACAATGAACACTGCAGAGGCCAAACAACATGCCCACAAAAGTTCTTGATAGTTTACTCTTGCTTAGATGATAGCACTCCCTAGAGACCCACACTCAGCTGACTGCTCAGCTCTCCTCTGCTTTCCCTGATCAGACAAAGCCACTTTTGTGACTTTCTTAATGACATAGATGGCAGTGACTCCAATCCTGTCCTTTGATTAAACTGCATAATTGCATATTATACACACATGTGTACAGGATATCAATGCCTAGTAGGGACAGACACAAAAACAAATCAAAGAAATGGACCACAAAGTCCAAAAATAGACATATGTAAATGTGATCATGTAATGCAACAAAGAAATAATCATACGTTAGTGGGGAGGCCTTCTAGTGAAAGGCTATTAACAACCCCAAGTACACACAATCAGTGTCTGATAAAGAAGATATTTTAAATTAGGAGAAAAAGGGAAGGACAATGGCTCACTATGTAGAAGGTACTAGAACAATTCTTTAACTACTTGGAGAAAAACAAGATGTGAGCTATACATCATACTATATTGAAGTAAATTGCAGATAAAGATTTATAATATATTTTAAAAGATTTAAAATTACTTTAAATATTTTTTTAAAATTTTAATTATTATTGAACATTTAGTAAATTCAGTAACTTAATAGGTATTTATGTGCCTTTGGTTTAGGTAAGACTTTAAGCAATGCAGGAAAGGAAAGAAAAATGAAAAATCATTTATTCCTTTTTATATTTGTGAAAAGTAAAACTCTCTCTTCTTAGTATACAGTTTGGTGAGATTTGACAATTGCATAGAATCATGTAACCTTCACTACAATCAAGATACAGAACAGTTCCAACACCCTCAAAATTCCCCTGAGATGCCCCTTTGTCAGTTTCCCCAACTCCAGTCCCTGGCAGCTGATCTGCTCTGGATCACTAAAGTTTTGCCTTGTTCAGAATTGCATATCAATGGAAACATATTTTGGAATATGGAAGAATTTTGCATCTGGCCTTTAATTATAATGTATTTGAGATAGGTTTAAGCTGTTGCACATTTCAATAGTTTGTTCCTTATTACTAGGTACTATTCCATCGTGTAGATGTATCAGTTTGTTAATCCATTCACCCATTAAAGGATATTTGCGTTGTATAGTTCTTGATATTTTGAATAAAGCTGCTATAAGGATCCAAGTAGAAATTTTTTGTGAGAAACTAAGTTTTCATTTATAATGGGTAAATGCCTGGGTGGGATATTGTGTCACATGTTAAGTACATGTTTATAACTTTCTAAGATACTGTAAAAATATATTCCAAAATGGCTTATACCATCTTGCATTTCCATCAACAATGTATGAGCATTCACATTACTCCACACCTTCACCAGTATTTGGTATTGTCAGTTTTTATTTTATTTTATTTTAGCTATTCTAATTATCCTTGTGGTTTTTAATTTACATGTCCTTAATAAATAATAATATTGAGCATTTTTACTTGTGCTTATTCACCATCTACAAATATACTTTTGTGAAATGTTTGTTCAAATATTTTGTGCAATTTAAAAAAAAAAAGACTTATTTAGAGCAGTTTTAGGATCACAGCAAAACAGAGAGGAAAGTACGAGATTTCCCAAATATCCCCCACCGTTTACACATGCATAGCTTCCCCCATTATCAACATCCGTCACCAGAGTGCTATCTTTGTTATAACTGATAAACCTACATTGACACATCATTATCACCCAAAGTCTGTAGTTTTCATTATGTTTCATTCTTGGTGTCGTACGTTCTGTGGGTCTGGATAAATGTATAATGACATGTATCCATCATTATAGTATTAAGCAAAGTATTTTCACTACCCTAAAAATCCTTTGTGCTACACCTGTTCATCTTTCCCACCACTGATCTTTTTACTATCTCCGTAGTTTTGCCTTTTCCAGAATGTCATATAGTTGGAATCGTAGTATATAGTCTTCTCAGATAGGCTTCTTTCACTTAGTAATATGCATTTACATTTCCTCCATATCATTCTGTGACTTGAAAAGCCACATTTCTTTTTAGCACTAAAAAATATTCCATTGTCTGGATGTACCACACTTTATTTAATCCATTCACCTACTGAAGGACATCTTAGTTGCTTCTAAGTTTTGGTAATTATGAATAAAGCTTGTAGAAACATTCAGGTGCATATTTTTGCATGGACATAAGTTCCCAACTCTTTGAGTAAATATCAGAAAGTGTAATTTTTAAGTCATATGGTAAGAGTATATTTGATTTTTTAAGAAATCACCAAGTTGTCTTCCAAAATGCCTGTACCATTCTGCATTCCCAGCCACAATGAAGAGTTCTTGTTGCTCCACATCCTATCCAGCATTTGGTGTTGTCAGTGTTTTAGATTTTGGCCATTCTAATAGGTGTATAGTGGTATCTCATTTTTTAAATTTGCATTCCTCTGATGACATATGATGTGGAACACCTTTTCATATGCTGTTTGCCATCTGTATATCTTTGGTGAGGTGTCTGTTCAGGTCTTTGGCCCATTTTTTAATCTTTTTCTCATTGTTGAGTTTTAAGAATTCTTGTATATGTATAGAGATTTTTGCCTAATTTTTTATTGAGCTGTTTTCTGTTGTTTAGTTTTGTGAGTTCTTTATAAATATTCTGGATAAAAACCCTTTGGGAGATGTGCAGTTTACAAGCATTTTCCCTTTCTGTTGCTTGTTTTTTGTATTCTTAACTTTTTTCCCCCACAGCATATGAGTGGTTTTGATTTCGATGAAGTCATATTTATCAATTTTTAAAATGAATTACAGTTTTGGGTTGTATCTAAGAGCTCTTTGCCTATCCCAAGGTCACAAAGATTTTTACCTATTTTTCTTCTAAATGTTTTATAATGTTGTGTTTTACATTTAGGCATGTGATCAATTTTGAGTAAATTTTTGTACAAGGTAAGGAATTGGGTGAGGTTTCATATTTTGCATACAGCTATCCAACTGTTTCAACATTATTTTTTTTAAACACTCTTTTCTCCATTAAATTGCCTCTGCATCTTTGTTAAAAGTCAATCATATTTGTGTGGGTCTATTTCTGGCCTCTTTATTCTGTCCCACTGATACACGTATTTGTAATTTTTCCCATTATCACAGTCTTGATTTCTATAGCTCTGTAGTAAGTCTTGAGATCAGATAGTGTATGTCCTCTTCTTTCTCAATATTGCTCTTCTCTGTAGATTTTAGTCAGCTTGTTGATATGTATAAAAATTCCTGCTGGGATTTTGATTGGAAATTCATTGATATATATTTTAAAAATGCTAAATTCAACTTAAATAAGAAAAACTACTTGAAAAAATATTCACTGTGTATATAAGGTACAGTCAATATTATTAAAATATAGAGAGTTAATAAATATTTCTAAGAAAATATAAACCTTGTTAAGATAATTGGCAAGACCTTGTGGGAACTTTTTACAAAAGATGTTCTGGTGACCTCTAAACCTAAAAAAGAAATGTTTAACATAACTAAGTAATCAAAGACATTTGATGTGTGATTATCATATAAACATATACAACTCTGGGAAATAATGTAACATACTGACAGAGAGCATCATTTTTAAAGTCAGACTGAACTTTGAATTCATTCTCTACTTATCTGTGAGGATTTAGCAAATCTTAAATTTTCTAATGTTCAGATATTCTATCAATTAAGTAGATATAAAATCTGGCATATTGTAAACACAAATTGGATTATTACTGGTGAAAATGTGGAGAAATAAACTGTATCATCTACAAGGATGGACAAGTAAATTGGTTCAATTTTTCTAGAAGGCCATTTGTCACTGCGTATCAAATAATCGTACTGTGCATATTCTTCGGAATTCCAAATTTTTAAAAACTTTAATAAAATAATTATGAGCACAAAGCTGTGTATACAGATGTTTGTTGAGATAATACTTAAAATAATTAAAATGGGAAACATCTGTATGTCTGAAAGTAATGAAATAATTAAATAAATTATTAAATATCCATGCAAAGTAATATCCTGAGTTGGTAAAACTAAGTGTTTCCACAGCATATTTTATAATTGGAGACCTATCTGATATATACCAATAAATTAAAAAGTAGGCTATAAAAATGCTTTTACAGTATGATGTTCTTAAGTGATGTGTATGCATGGGAGAAAGGGTGATTATGTAAATGCATATGTGTATGGTTGTATCCACATAAACACACATACATATAATAAAAGTGATTATGTCTGGGTGATTGGGTGTAGATTTAATTTATTGCTTTTTTGGTGTTTTTCAGTACTTTGTAAGTTTCCTGAAAATACATTATTACAAAAAAATAATTTACAACATGGAAGGGATACAAAATCATAAACTACATAAAAACATAAATAGCCAACTACTTAAAACATTATTTCATAAATGACAGTGAAGAGTGATAAGCCTTATTATTTAAGGAAATTCACAAATTAATATGAATATCAGTAAGACTCCAGGAGAAAAATGGGCTAAAAAAATGGATAAACAACTTGTGGAAAAAATAAAATATGAACAGCTAACAAACATAAAAAACTTAATCTTTAACAGTAAAAGAAATGGGAATCTCAAAAGAAATGGGGATAAAATGTTGTAATTTTATGTCTATCAAATTAGCAAAGATATTTTATTGCATGTCTGTTTCACCATCATATACTGTTGATGGAAATATATTAGTAGTAAAATATGTTAAAAAAAAACTTTCATATGCTTATGCTTTCTTATCCTAAACAGACAATAGATTTCCAGACAGAAGCAAATGTATCACACATTATATATAATTGTTTGAAACACTGAAAAAAACATGTATATTCTATAATAGGAGAATTGTTTTTAAAATTGTGGTACATCTGGGAGATTTATCTCCCATCCACTGAAATTTCATTTACAAGAAATTTTAGTGATGTGAAAAATACTCAGAATATGTTAGATGAGAAAAATAGACATGAAAAAGTGGAAATAATATAAATTAAATATATAAAAGGAGCAGTAAAGTAAATCAGAGACTGGGAGAAATTAAACTAAAATATTCTTAAAATATTTTATAATAATGTAAATATTACAAATAGTATTTGAAATACAGATTTTTTTCAAAAGTAGAATACAAGTGATTTGTTTTTTCCTTTATTTCTAAGAGTTCATAGTTTTTTATTGAGCTATAGTTGATGTACAATATTTTGTAAGTTTCAGATGTACAGCATAATGATTCACAATTTTTAAAGGTTATTCCCTTTATAGTTACTATAAAATGTTGTCTCTATTCCCTGTGCTATACAATATATCTTTGTAGCTTATTTACTTTATGCATAGTAGTTTGTACCTCTAAGTCCCCTACACCTATTTTGTCCCTCCTCCCTTCCCTCTCCCCACTGGTAACCACTAGCTTGTTCTCCGTATCTGTGAGTCTGTTTCTTTTTTATTATATTAACTATTTTAATTTTTATTTTTTTAATTGAAGTATAGTCAGTTACAATGTGTAGTTTGACTTTTAGATTTCACATATAAGTGATATCATACAGTATTTGTGTCTCTCTGTCTGATTTATTTCACTTAGCATAATGCCCTCCAAGTCCATGTTGTTGCAGATGGCAAAATTTCACTTTTTTATGGTTGAGTAGTATTCCATTGTGTATATATATATACATATATACATGTAAACCACACCTTCTTTATCCATTCATCTGTTGATGAACACTAAATGTTCATAGTTTTCATGTAAATCTTAATTTTTTTAAATTTGCTTATCTCCTGTCTGACTCAAACCTTTTCCTGCTACCATGTTTATCATCTCATTTAAAAATAAAGTCATGTAAGTCAGGAAGCTTCTCACTCAGCATTCATTTCCAAAAACCATGACCAAATTTGATGGAGTCTTTTCTTCATACTACTTCTCATCCCCTCCTGAGAACTGCACTGTTAGTACCACCTCTTCAATTCTGCTGCTCTTCATCTCTCAGCTGGAAAAAGTGATGGTCTGTTGATGAGTTTCCCCAATTCCATTTGTGTCCCTTTAAATCCATTCTCAATACAGCTGCCCAGCTAAATCAATCAAATCAATCAAACTAAAACAAATGTCTGATCATGACCTTCATTCACCCTCCTACATTCCTTCAGAGATTTCCTGTACATTGACAAGATCCAAGTTACTTGTCTCGAATACCTGCTTCTGCATTCTTCTTCAATATCTTTGCTTATCATGCTCACCCTTAATTCTACATTTCATCATATACTTACATCTTTGGTTCCATAACTTTGTGCCTTGATGTAGAGGCTTATTTGGATTGAAATGCTTTTCTGTTCATCCCCTCCTCCCTTTTCTTGGCTTCGCTAACTCCTCTTTATACTGAAAGGCTTAGGTCTAGTCCTCATTCCTCATCTAGGAAGTTTTTTTCTGAGCATTTTTCATGTTCTAGCACCATATGTTTACTGTCTATCAGATAAGTGACAACTTTATTCAAATTATCTACTTACATGTTATCCTCCCCTCAAGGCCAACGAGCTCCAAAGTGTAATGCATATACCCTATGAGGTGAGCAGGAAGATCTTTTGAGATGCAAAGTAAAACTATTTGTATCTCTATTTATGTTTGTTCATCATTTCTAACTTCTGTGTTTAAGTATTTGTATAATTTAGGTAATATATTTGTACAGTAATAAATTATATCATATATAAATGCATATACATACATATATAGGAGTGAAGTACATGCAGAAAGTTTTTTTTGCTGGTGGGAATGTATGATTTACAATGCATGAAGACTATCACTCTGAAACTTCACAAGGGCAAGAAATATACCTTATTTATCCAGATCATATAGCAAAGTATTGGACACATAGGGGCTCTCTGTTGAACTTAACTGAAAGTAAAATTTTAGCAAACTCTTATTCATGTTTATGAAGTTAGTTGTGAAGTGATTAAAAATTTAAATTAAGGTACAAAATTCTCTTTCTCTTGTTTACTAAACTTACTATGTACGAGAGTTAGAGGGAATTTGAGAGAAAAATAGAAAGCAGTAGAGAAAAAAAGTCCATACGAAAGTAACTTTCATCATTGCAAATGGTTTTGAATTATGAGGAATGTGAAGTTTTAGTATATGTATGCTTATAGTTTCCCAAAGTTAGCTAAAATAGAATGCAACATTGTCAGAAGCAAGAAGGTCTGTGAGGATTTATAAAAGGGAACATGCCTTTCAAAGCAAATGAAATTTTGAGGATAGAGTGTGTTTGTGTACCCGATTCTACAAGTCCAGAACTCGCAGGTCCTTTAAAATTCCTTCACAAGGAGCTGCCCAGTTTATATATGCATTGGGATATCAGCCAGTCAGGTTTAATACTAATCTGATAGAAGAACCGAAAGTCTAAACCAGAGAGAAAAATTTCATCAGATAAGTTTGATTACCTTATAGGGAATGACTCTCCTAATTTTAATAAAATTGTAGTCATAGTTATCTGTAATTCCAGAGAAAGATTGTAAGGAAAGTCATCTTCATGGTTTGCATAAGGACAAATGGGTACACGAATGAATCAAATATTTATGAGCCGTGTTTTGGTGTTGTTTTCAGGGTAAATGTGAAGGTATATGTCTAAATATAACATCAGCTGTTGGAAAGGAATTTTTCTCTTTTAATTAGTTCAAAAATTTTTTTATGAAATTGATAAATAAAAAGGCCCTCTTGGAGTTTTTTTCTTAGAAAATATTATAGCTCTGTGTTTTTCTGTCCCTCCTTTATTTTAAGTAGAGCTGATTCTAACAGTTGTTTTTTTAGGTTTTTAACAGCAAGCCAAAAACAAGCATCTAAAAATTTGTGTTACTCTTGGACAATTCTGTCTTACTCTAAGGCATACATTTCCTGAAACAATGTTATTTTTATCTCACTCATGATTTCCTTTAAGAATCAAAGAAATGAATATATGGTATGCAGTATTTCTCATACAACCTCATATATTAAGAAAAATAAAAACTGACAGATGGAACCTATTTCAGAACACATAAAAAATCCCTTAGTTTTAAAGTTCTTATGATCTTTAAAATGGTTTTTCAAAACAGGATACTATGCTGTATTTTGGAGACAAAAGTTTAGGAAATTGTCTTCAACACAGGTTTGATTTCCAGTTGTCAACATCATGTAACTAATTTCTGTTACATCCATTAGACATGGTAGCTTCGGCCTTTCTGTTAAATATAGATGGGAGGTGTTGGAAAAAATGGCTGTAATCTTATGCTTTATTTTATCTCTAGGTATTCTGTTTTTTCAATTTCTAAAGAAAGAAACATGACATAAATAACAGTCGACAATACAAGAGTACAAGTATAATAACATGAATATTTCCAAACTCTCCTTCTAATCAGCATCACCCTCATGTGAGACTGACTGGGAAGCATTCTGCTTTGAAATCCACTTTTCGATGCATCCTGTAACAATGGGAACCCCTTATTTAGCCACCTCTACCTGACGATCTCATCAGGTTAAAGGCACAACGAAGTGCTTAAAGGAGGCCGAGCTGCCTCATGCTCACATGGGGGTGCTCTGTGTTGAAACTTTCAGAGCTTTATTGATGCAGTCAGACTAGAAAAATTAGGGCAGAACCAATTTTCTCCATGGCCTTCACCCTTTCCCACAGACCACAGATAACCACCATTATCAAAAAGAAAAGTAAAATTTCCCTCTTCTGTTTTCTGTCAAGCTAAAATAATGGGATTTCTTTATTCTTCTCAAAGATGTTTCACTAGGTCAAATATAAATCTTAGCAGAATATCACTTATGTTTCAGAACAAGTAGTTTATTTCCATTTCTTTCCCTCTATTACTGATTTATGAATAGTGAATATTAAAATAAACTTAAATTTGAAAGCTTTACACCAAGTTGATGAGATTTTTAGCTTGTATTTATTAATGGACAAAATATGACTATATTTTTATTGTTTTCAACATGTCAATTATAAAAATTTGTGTTGATGAAATTAATACAACATAAAATAAATCCTAGATCTAGGAGAGAACTAATTCTTCTCATAGATGTAAAATTTGAAAGAAAAAATATAAAGGAAATAAGGTAAAAATAAGATGTGTGTGGTGAAATCATCTTATCACAGATTGTATTGCTTTCTTTAGTAAAAAAACAAAACAAAAAAAAACTATGCTTTAAAATTAAGGAATCAAAACAAATTTACTTCATTAAGGCAAAGGCTAAAAACTGAAAGTCTGAAAACTGAAGACATATTTTGTTTGGCTGTCATAGTTGGCTTTTTTTTTAATTAAATTTGCTGAATTTCCACTACTTCTCATTTTCTTACTCTGTGCTATTTCACATATTTTGTTATCTGTCTGGCCCTGAAGTCATCTGGGTTTGTAACCCAAGTTTTAAAAAGTTCTTATTGCCTGATTTTTAGAAACATTAGCAAGTGTGTAGAACAGATTCTCTTATTTACAATTGGTAGACATGAAAATTCTTTACTATATTTTTTGAGGGTATTTGGCAATATTTACTAAAACATTAATTCCTTTGAATCTTCCATCTCTCTGAAGTTATTCTACAAAAACACTCATATAGGTGCATAAAAGATTTTCACTGACACATTGATGAAGAGTGAAAAATAGGAACCCTTTCAAGTACATGTCAATAATGTATTGGTATAGCAAATACATATAATGGGTTATTATATAGCTCTTTAATAAAATAATGAGCTAATTCTAATGCACATTAGTATGGGAAGATATTAAGTATTTTTAAGTGAAAAAAAGATGGTGGCAAAATATTTTCATGTTTCTGTGAATAATTATCTCATATTATTAAAATGATAGTACATGAGAATATTGCTAATGTATCCCAAACTAGTCGTTGTAGCTGCTATCTTTGGTGGGGTGGGATTCTGATGGGTTTCTTATATTTTAAACCCATATTCCTGTAACATTTAAATTATTAGAGCAAGCATAGATGACACATAATAAAAACTATAGACATCTAAAACACTGAAATTTTCTATAGAAACTATCAGTTAAGAAACCATGTTCCTATATTATTTATACCTTAGGCATAGCTTGGCTATTTATATAGTAAGAATAGCGATATATAATATCCAAATTGTAAACATTCATTGGATTATGTTTTACCAGCTTTTTACTTCTTTGTTTTCTTATTTAAGTGAATAAAATGCATGGTTAGAGACATAGATAAAGTTATTAAAATCTAACTCATTCTTAGGGAGAAGAAAATCACTTAAATATTTAGGTATTTATTTTTCATAGACTTAAGAAGAGAAATATGTTTGGAGCCTCATAAAAAGTTTTATGCTGGGTACGAGGTCTGTTCTCAATGATTTAGATATTTCTTCCTCTGACTCATATTTTAAAATTCTATAATAACCTGTTTCGGAAGGAAAGAAAAATCATATTCCTCCTGCTGTTGAGATGAAAAATTTGTCATCTCTGCCTTAATCATGAACTAGGCAGTGAGTTACAAAGTAAACTTAGCAAAATTTAGATGCTCTGTCCTTGTAGACTGTTTGGTTTACAAATGGACAGATGATGTATAAGATGACCTTCTTGTTATCAAGGATAGGATCAAGAATGAGGCAAGCTTGCCTGCAGGAGAAGGGATTTGTGTGCTAGCCTTGGAGAACTTTATGTCTGACCTGATCACAATGACAGCTTTATTACCACAAAGAGAGAGAATTAAAACCTGCTGGCCTAGAGAGGAACTTGAAATAAAGAGAGGATCATG